>NW_024081198.1:679760-1141478 GCF_003009895.1 Hyaena hyaena | reverse complement strand
CTAAAATAGACATTTCAAAAAAAATTGTGAAATAAAAGAAATGGTACAAAAGGTTAAAAAACAGTTTATTTCATTGCTTATCAAAATGCATTTTCCAAAATCGTGAATAATAGCTAAGAGGACTTGTATACCTTTTTTCTGTTTATAAATACATTTACATGCTTTATTACTTTAATATTCACAATAAACTAACAAGGGAGACTTATTCCCCTTTTGAAAATGAGCAAACTAAAGCATGGAATAGCATTTTCATAATTTTGAGAAAATGTATCACAGCTCTTGATAATGAATGATTTCAATATCAAGACTGAAGTTACTATTTACAGGTATGTAAGTTATATGAAATTTAGCGTCATTAATTCTAGACTTCTTACTCCTTAAGAAGAAACCATTATAATTAATCCTATGTTAATAGTGATTCTAAGCATAAAGCTCAAATACCTAGAAAGTGATAGATAGCACTCAATTTCACATAAGTTTATTATTACATTTGATCCTGACATGAGGTCTTTTTTTAATTTTTTTTTTTTTAATTTTTTTTATTTATTTCTAGGAGAGAGAGAGACAGCGTGAACAGGGGAGGGTCAGAGAGAGAGGGAGTCACAGACTGAAACAGGCTCCAGGCTCCGAGCTGGCAGTCAGCACAGAGCCCGACGCGGGGCTCGAACCCACGAACTGCGAGATCATGACCTAAGCGAAAGTCGGACGCTTAACCAACTAAGCCACCCAGGCGCCCCTAATTTTTAAATGTTTATTTATTTTTGAGAGAGAGAGACAGAGTGCAAGTGGGGGAGGAGCAGAGAGAAAGGAAGACACAGAATCTGAAATAGGCTCCTGGCTCCAAGCTGTAAGCACAGAGCCTGAGGCGTACCTCGAAACCACCAACTGAGAGATCGTGACCTGAGCCAAAGTCAGACATTTAACTGATTGAGTCACTCAGGCTCCCCTTATCCTTATATCAAGTCTTTTTAAAAAAAAAAAAAGGGGGGGGGGAGGGAGATTGTTTCTAAGCCCCTTCTACAATGAGAAAATTAAGGCTAAGTTTATTTGTTTAAGATCATACTGCTAAAAACTGGTAGAATCAGAACTCAGACTTGCATTTTCTCACCCCCAAATCTATACTCTCTCTTATATAGTCCTTCCTATCAAATGGAGGAGCACATAAATTACAGAACATCTTACCCAATGTCTGATTTGGGTGAGGGGCAGTACAGAAAGTGTATTAGATGTGTATTATTAACATCATGGGAAATATACCTATAAAACTCAATTTTGGGGGCACCTGGGTGGCTCAGTCAGTTAAGTGTCTGACTCTTGATTTCAGTTCAGGTCATGATCTCATGGTTCATGGGGTGGACCCTGCATCAAGTTCTCTCTCTCTCTCAAAATAAATAAATAAAAACTGTAAAAAGAAAGAAAGAGAGAGAGAGAAAAAGAAAGAAATTCAATTTTTATCTGTCTCAAAATAAATCTCTCAAAATAAATAACTCAATAAAACCTGTAAAAAATAATAAAACTCAATTTTAATCACAGATTTCTTAATTCAGAGACCATGAGAAGACAGTAGGTCTAGATTTTTAGAGGTTAATTTGAGTTCCCATTTAAAGAAAGTAGAAAACATGCAAAGCTTTCAAAGGCTATTGTTATCAAAGACTACTTAGCAGGAGATGGTTAGACTAGAAACAAAACACAGAGAGCTTAGGGCTTAAGAACATAAGTGTTGAAGACAGTCATGGTTATATTTCTTAATATTCCTGTGTCACTATTTTCTCACTTGTAAAATGGGCTACCTCTTTGGTAGTATTATTATTAAATATCTAAAAGTGCATGCAATTAACCTAATCTAATGTCTGTCATGTAGTAAGCACTCACAAATGTTACCACGTACCATTGAAAAGGCACTCAAGTATTTGTTAGATTAAATTATCAATAAAAATAGAGAGCCTACGAAAACTCACTTCTAAATAACTTTAAAAGAAATATGAATAAAACTACAAGTATTTTAATGCTTATAGAGCATACATGAATTTTATGGCTTAGCCTGCCTCTGATTTTTCTCATGTGAATGAATGACAGAATTCAAACTGCTCATTTAAGTCTATTGCCATAAGAGGCACCTGGGTGACTCAGTCAGTTGAGCATCAGACTTCAGCTCAGATCATGACCTCAGGGTTCACGGATGCTAGCCACATGTCGGGCTCTGTGCCAACAGCTCAGAGCCTGGAGCCTGCCTCAGATTCTGTGTCTCCCTCTCATTCTGCCCCTCCCCTCCTTCCATTCTATCTCTCTATCTCTCAAAAATGAATAAATGTAAAAATAAAAATAAATAAAACAATCTTCAATCTCTTACCAGGAAGAAAAGACAAAGCACATGTATTCCCTTTCCTTTAATATCTCTCTGAGTACTTTTTCTGTCAGTTCCTACACTGCCTGGGATTTTCCTTCTCTTTGTTCAGTAGAAAACCCTAAATTAAATTTTTGGCTCTGCTACTTGTTATCTGTATGCCCTTGGGCAAGTTAATTAACTAAAGGTGAGGGCTAT
Organism: Hyaena hyaena; assembly: GCF_003009895.1. Taxonomy (NCBI): domain Eukaryota; kingdom Metazoa; phylum Chordata; class Mammalia; order Carnivora; family Hyaenidae; genus Hyaena; species Hyaena hyaena. Next base: position 1,138,936 of record NW_024081198.1, on the reverse strand, counting down.
ACTATGGCCATTGCAGGGTTGTTGTGAGGATTAAATAAAATAATGTATTTTAAATATCTTGCACCAACACTTGTGCATTGAAACTTTAATTAACCTTAGTTTCCTCTTTCTTTTCTAATATTTGAGATGAGAGAAGAGTTTCCCCTAAATTTCTCAAATTAAGGTGCCTAAGAATTATGTGGAGTTTGTAAAAAAGACAAATGTCTAGGCAAAATTCCCTAAGATTTTGATGTAGTAAATCTAGTATGAGGCCAAGAAATTGTCATGTAGAGCAAGCAATTTAGATGATCCTTATGCAGTATTGTATCTTTTAAATGCTAGTTTAAAATATGATATGTAACTCAGAAAATATAGTAAAAGAAGAAACAGGGAATTACCATGGTGCCCTAGAAAATATCTATTTGGACCAGAAGAAAGCAGTAATGAAGGTGGAGAGGAACAAAAAAAGACATCAGACATATAAAAAATAGCAAAATGGCAGGAATGAATATTATGAGTGATTTCTTTGAATGTAAATGGATAAACACATCAATAAAAGGCATATGCTGGCAGAGTGGATTTTTAAAAATGACCCAACTACAAAATGTCTACAAGAGGCACATCTTTGCTTTAAAGACACAAATGGACCGAAAGTAATAGGATGGAACAGAGTATACCATTCAAACAGCAACTGAGAGAGCTGTAGTAGCTATACTAATAACAGACATAATAGATTCTAAGACAATAATTATCATTTGAGACAGAGAAGGACATTTCATAATGACAAAAGGATCAATCGCTCAGGAACACGTAATAATTATAAGCATATATGCATTAACCTAATAGCAGAGCCACAAAATACATAGGGCAAAACTGGGCAGAATTGAAGGGAGAAATAGATAATTCAAGAATAATGATCGGAGACTTAAACCAACCCCCAGACCCCATACTCTCTCCCTCATGTAGTCAACACAATATGACTTAAGAACTGAATTGTCTTAAGTGAGGTTTAACTCAGCTTTCTGAGTCCTGTGTGCTGAGGGTAACTGCATGTTTTAGTCCACAGTGTACCCCTGGAAGTATATGGTGGGTAGCATCATCTCATTTGCATTACTATGATTCATACTTTTTAAAGGACATTTCTAAACAATGCTTTTTTTTTTTTTTTTAATTTAAGCAGCTTTCCATCCTCAACTCAACAGCTATATAGTGGCTTCCACTCTTGAATTTTCTACCAACACTGTTCAGTCAGATTCAGAAGTTCTATATTATGGCTGAATACAGTTCAGAGAGTGATTCACACACTCTTATCTTGACATGTCACTGTTAGTTTCCAAGTGACCTTTCCTGGTGTCTCAACCACTTTGAACTTTCCATGTCCATATGAAATGTGCGGTTATAAATTTATATCTGAAAATGGATCTAGCACTTAGATTTATTCTTTCAGTAGGAAAGATAAGTCTTTGGATTAATACAAATCCTTTACACAAAGGAAAATAAGATCAGATTTAGCTGCAACTGTAATCTCTTCATAGGTAAGTGTAATGCATTGCATAGCATAAACTGGGCTTTTTAAAATATATATATAATTATACCCTATATTTCTACAGATTGATTTTTCATCATGATTCTCTCTCACTGAATATCTTTCTCACTCTCTGAACCTTTTTCTTCAATTTCTTTTGCTAGTTGTTTCTCCTCCTTACCTCTTAAATATTAATATTTCTCTGAAATCCATTTTGGTTCACTTTTTCTTTTTTGCCTTTTATCACTAGAAAATTTCATCTTCTTTTATGGTATTATAGATCTATAAGCCAATGATTCCCAAATTTCTATCCCTTTTCTAGAAACTTTTTCTCTGTTCCAATCTTTATTTCCACATTCCTGCTGTACTTATCCCATAAACACCCATTTCAGCCTCTCCCCAAAATACTCGAATCCAATCCCCATGGCCACCTTCCAACAAATCTTGTTGCATTCATTTCTTCAATTAATGCGCCCTTACTGACTCCTCACTTAAGTTATCCTTGGTCTTTCCTCTTCCTATTTCCCACATCTTATTTTGCTCCAAATTCCATCAACTTTGGCTCCAAAATCCTTCAGATTATTTGTGATAGATTAATTACAACCAAGGGCACCTAAGTGGCTCAGTCAGTTAAGTGTTCGACTTCAGCCTCAGGTCATGATCTCACAGTCCATGATTTTGAGCCACCTATGGGATTCTGTGCCGAAAGCTCAAAGCCTGGAGCCTGCTTCAGATTCTGCATCTCAGTCTCTCTCTGCTCCTCCCCTACTCACCCTCTGTCTCTGTCTCTCAAAAATGAATAAACATTAAATTTTTAAATAATGACTGGCCTTGCCTCAAGGATCAGAGGCCACATGGAAGAATGGAGAGACACCAGAGCCCACCGTTAGCACCTATATCCGTACTAATGAGTCCATCATCCTAAACAGTGCGGGATGTCCAGCAGTAATATGATTGCAACCACAAAACCAGTGTGCTCCAGCAAAACCAGTAGTAGAATCATCTAGCTAATCATTATACTGATGAAGAAGAAATCATCCTTTGCTGTAGCCACTCAGCTTAAGGCATCCTGTTAGGAGACAAGAGTTAACTGAAACACCATCCCTTTCTCTCCCTGCCGATAGCCCTGCCTGAAGTCTTCTCTGGATTTTGGAAGCAACATTTGAGCCAATCTCCCTAAGTCCTCTTACAATTTATCCAAAGCCATCATCTTTATTACATTGACATATTATCATATTTTTCCTGTACTTAGAAACTCTCAGTAAGCACATTGCTGTAACAACTGAACTCTTTAGTATGTCTTTGAATGTGCTTATGCTCTCTACCTAACTTGCTATTTCAACCTCATTTCCCATTGCATCCACCTTTTAGTACCCCTGTAGGGTTTTGCTCACGTGTTTAGTGCAGCGTTAATCATCTATTTACCTCATATCGATGTAGTTAACCATCCATTCCACCACCTATATTAACTATAGGCGGCCTAAATACAACAGCCACCAAATCACTGTTTGTTGTATATATGCTTTGCTATGATCGGAAAACTTGGTTTTACTTTATTTCATTTGAATTTCAATCTTGAAAACAAGGCAGCTTTATGTCTATTTTATCAACGAGGAAACAGGTTTTTAAAAAGTATGAGCCCTGCCAGGGTCACAGAGTAAGAGCCTTTAAAAGTGTTCTTATCTGATTCCTACCCAGGTACACTATGCCTTCATTAACTCCTCCACTTTTCAAAAACACTATGTATTTGCATATTTTGAAAAAGAAAATTTAAACAATCTACCAAGATCAGGCTCTCATCAGTGCTGTATAATTTTATGTAATATTTCTTTGATTCCATGTTAGAAATATACAGTGAATTCCTGTCCTTCAGTCTAGTGTAAAATTGTATGGTAATATAATCTTTAATTAATGCTTTCTGTTATGGTCAGTCCTTAAATAGTGTGTCTCCCTTCCCCAATATATTTAAGGAAAGCTTATCTTTCCACTATGGTTGGCCTAGTAAAATCAACATATTTAATCTTTATGTGTAATAGTTGGCTAACAGCCAATGGAATCAAAAGGGCAAGTCTGAGCAAGGAAGAAAACTCACAAGTGTAGACGAGTACAGGGGTAGAAAACCCTTTCCACAGATGCAGTAGAAAGTGCACTCTATTCTGTAGGAAATGAACAATTTCAATGGATTGAATAAGTCAGTGATTGCTTTTTCCACTTCTCTGATAGTGACCTCAGACATTTTACCTAATTTCTCTAAGTCTCGAATAACTTGCTTGAAAAAATAAGAGTAAATATGCCTCACAATGCTGTTGGGGATTTAAATGAACTATTATACAAAGACCATATTGCACAAAGTCTGGCATAGAGCAAGTGAGCAATAAATTGCAATAATTATAATTCTTGTTATGTTAAATTATAAAAGATTTTTAGGCTAAATAGAGCAATTGCTCATAATTAGTACTAGAGTATCAAAATAATACTTCTGAATCAAAGCTATGCTGTTAACTATGATACTTTATTTAAAATGTTAGTGTTACACTAAGTGAAGACTGAGAGGTGGAGGTTGTCCAGAAAGTAGAAAATGCTCACGGCTGACCCAATTACAGGGCAAGGTGAATGAGACTACTGTGATTGATTTGAACAATATTAATTCACGCCTTAAAGGACTTGACGACTCAGATACCATTGTAAACACTGGGATTCTATTAGCACCGGGCAAACAGCTGTTGGGTAACCAATCAATGGTGTCTATCACAGTTGTCTCTCCACAACTTTTCTCCACTTCCTCATCTCCCTTTCAGTCTTCAATCCACTCTAATCTGACACATGTCCCTCTTATTCTTGAAATCACCTTCTGAAATGTCCATTGACTCCCATGTTCCCAAATTTAGTCATCATTTGTTTAGTTCTCATCTTGTTTGACCTCTCAGGAGCATACATCACAGTTGATTGCTCCCTCCTTCTAGAAAGGCTCTTTACTTGGGCTATGTAATGCAAATTTTTCATGATTGTCTTATCTAGCATCTCTCTCTCTGTCCTTAGACAAACGTCTTCTACTACTTGTACAGAAATTTCATTTTTCTCTCCCTATCATCTATATGCCAATAACTCCTAAATTATATCGCTAGCCCACACTTGCAGACCCATATGTTCAATGCCTTGCTGACCTATTCACTTTATCAACCCACTGGCATTACAAACTTAACATTTCCACAACTAAAGTTTTGATTTTCTATCAAAATGGGTTTTTTTCCAGAATTGCATTATTTCAATAAATGATACTATCACACACACCTTCACCCACCCATTTGCTTAAGTGAAAAATCTGGGCACTTCTTGACATAGCTCTCCTTAACTACCACATTCAATATATTACTAAGACTCACTGAATCTATCCTAAAAATACTCTGAATCCATCCATTAGCCTCCATTTTCACTACCAACATCTCAGTCCAAGCTACTTCTACTCTCACCTCAACTGATGCAATGGTCTCCTTAAAAAAAACAAAAGTCCATCTTCTTCCATTCTTACCCCAATTCAACCCAATGTCCATATTGTAGCCAATGTGATCTTTTAAAGAAAAAGATGAAATGGTGTCACTCTCCTACTTAAAGTCCTTTTACTGCACTGAAATAGGACTCACACAACTCAGTACACTCTCAAGACCCTATATGCTGTGGCAAATGTATGCAGCCTCTTCATTCTCATCTTATGCTATGGTTGCTCTCACTAAATGTACTCTGACCATCCTGGCCTTCCTTCCTAGTTTCTTGAACATATTACACTCTTTCCCAACTGCAAGGCTTTCTTCACCCTGTTCCCTGGGTCATCTGGATTGCTGTCCATACACATCCTGCCTCCCATACAGAGACTGCACAAATTCTTTTTCTCCCTAATTATCTTCCCTCCAGAAAGCCTCTTTATTTCCTTTCTACTAAAAGAAGTGCCTCTTTCTTATAGCATCTTGTCTTTTTCCTCCATAGTACTTATGACTATCTGTAGTTTTATATTTTATTTTAATTTTACAAACAAATTACAAATGTGCAATCATTAAAATCGGTGTAATTTAGAGTGTTTGTTAATCTACCTACATGTATATAGTCTTTATTAGATGCTTGGGACAGATCTCCCTTTACAGGTACTACTATAAGAAAATACGCATACAAACACACACATAAACACACACACATGAGTATGCAGAAGTTTCTTTATAACTTTGGAGAGATATGAAATTCCTAAATTTGTGCACGTAACTATGGGATGTTAACTGCCACTTTAAGTCAACGAAGTTTACTTAAAAGTTATTTCATTCTTACAAAACATTAAATCCAAAACAGGAAATATAAATTCAATAACATACAGATTCAAGTTTCACTATCAATAATGAGTGAGAAATCTCTAATCTGGTGATGTTTAACTTATTTCAATTAGTCTATGCCAAAAATACCTATATTTTTGGATCTTTATGGATCTCTGTTCTATTCTTGATGTTAATTTATTAGAATGTACTAATTGATCTATGTCAATTACTTTAAGGGAAATAATATTAGTAACATTTTGTCTTTAACATCTCAAATAGGAAATCCCCATTAGTGCAATAAATAATATCTTTGGCAGGGAACTGGCAAGCCATCTTAATCAGAAAACTTCCTGGCTGACAATCACACAAAATTGAGACCACAAAGCATATCTTAAATGTTTCAGCACTTGGATTTTCCTAAATACGTCTTTTAAGTTCCTTCTAAGCAACTTGCTCAAAGATCAAAACCTACTAATTTTATCATTGCTGGCCAAAATCATAAAAGAAACTTATAAAAGCATATGGATACATTCACTAACTTGTAAACAACAAAATGTTTCATGATTTTATTGAACAGAGTCAATAAGATAAAAGATTTTCCTCATTTGTAAAATTGAGAGATAGAGCTAGACAATAGTTAAGATATCTGCAAGTTCTAAAAATTCTAGCTCTTTTGCTCTTAGACTAAATAAATAGTACTTATTTTCTTCTCACAAAGAATGGTACTAGTATTTGTGTTTTACCATATCTATATTTTTACTTCACATTTAATAATGTACAGTATATTGAACTGGTATACTAGAAGACTTGGGCTCAGTCTTACCTCTCTGAGAAGTGAAAATACAAAAGAGCAATTCATTATTGCTACCTAGCTTGAACAAACAGTACTTGTAGGATTTCCTGTCACCCCTCCACTCTCTCCTCTATCCCCCTCCTTGCCCCAATTCTATTGAACACATACATACACATACACACACACACACACACACACACACCAGGATGTCCATTATGGATATAACCATTTCTAATCTGTCAAAGGAAACAGAGAACAGCCTGAGGAACCACAGAACAGAAGCAATCCTTCCTAGAATCCATTTTTGATATTTCTCCTGACAGTTCAGCTAAAGCTCCTACACTGTGAAGGCATTTTGGTCAAATCCTTGTTCACAGCCCTTGGAAACAGTGTTAAGAAGTAACAGAGTTAAAATCTAATCTAATGTAATCAAAGATTCCCCTAAGCAAGCAAGAAATTCCAGGACTGCCTATGGTCCAGTTCAAGCTGTACCCTGGCACTTGAGCCAACAGACCATTTTGTGTTAGAGATATCAGTTGTGGGAAAAGATACTATGTGAAATGTATGGGAATCCAAATGAGAAAATCACAGTATAAACCCTGGGTCATAAAATTTGTAATAGAGAACATACTTCTTTTAAAATGCAACTCTTGGCATGATACTAAACTGTGGTACAAATTGAAAGCCTGAATATGGGAGGCCAAGTGACTATATGGCTATAATTTCCCACTATGAACTAAATCCTGCCTGACCCACCAACTCAGATAGCCAGACTCTTACCATCCACTGCAGTTGCACTAGCACCTCTCCACTCCCATTTCCTAGATGGGGAATCTCTAAGGGCTATCTGATGGAAGATAGAAATCCCTGGTTTGTAGATGGATCAGCTCAGTATGTGGATGCAAGCCACTGTATAACCTAACCCAGGGAAAATCCTTCCAGTTGGCAGTGTTTGAGATAGTGCATCTGATTAGATGCACTACTTTGTGTGATAAAATAACTGACCTGAAATCATGAATAGTCTGGCTAGCTGGTGAAAATTCTAGAAGAACAAAGATTGGAAGATCAGAGACAAAGAGGTCTGGCAGAAAGGAATATATACGGATAAATGAGAACGGATATGAAGTACGATGATCTTTATAAGAGTTAACACCAATCTAAGAGTTCCCTCCATGGAAGAGGCACTAAACAACCAGGTAGATTGAGTGACTCACTCAGATGATAGTAGACAGATGTTATTGCCCAGCCTAATGCTGGAACAAGGGACATATTAAAAAGTGGCAGTGGTGACAGAGATAGAAGTTAGGCATCAAGCCAGCGACATGGGCTCCCACTTCCCACAATGAACCTAGTGACAGCTGCCTCTAAATGTTCAGTGCCTGCCAGCAACAAAGACCAATCCTGAGCTCACCATATGGCACCATTCCACAAGGGAACCATCTTTCATTTGATGGCAAATTATCTACACTTGACCGCTTCTATCTGGAAAAGGCCTTTGATGACTCAGATAGGAATAGACCTTCTGGATACTGATTGTCTTTTCCGTCCACCATGTCTCAGCAAGCTGCACCATCCAAGGGTTTGCTCTGTCTTTGCAGGACCCCACACACAGCAGAGTAGGTATGAGAGTGAGCACATGACAAAGGGATACGCCGGTCATATCACATTCATGAAAATGTGGATCTGAGCAACAACAGGTAGACTGTATAGACATGGAGATTCACTCTCCACATGTCTCTACAAAGAAGGATTTATTGCCCCAATTGCCTAGGTGCTGTCAAGCCATTTATGAATTGCCTCAGCTTAGAGATCCCTACTTCCTCTGGTGGCCCCCATTCAGCAACTGATTTAAGCTTGAGTAAAAAGATTTGAGCCCACTTGACCCAGTGAGTTAGGACCACTGTAGCGCCAAAGCACAGGATGGCCAAATCCGACATCACTTCTCCATCACTGCTCAACTTCTGCCCAGTCCTATTGGCTTGCTCTTCTTTCACAAGTATTAATCCCATGGGCACTGCCTGAGGGACATTTATTTTCGAGGCTTCATCTCAAAAGTCTGGAAGAACCAACCTGGATTATGTTTTCTAAACAAGTCTCAGGAAAACGTGAGTGATAGGATCCTCCAGAGTATATTAGTATTTCAAGACATTTTTATGATTCTATATAAATATACTTATAAGTAAAATACATACTTTATATATATACTTTATAAGTATATATTTTACTTATAAGTATATAATTTTAAGTTCTCTTCACTTGGTACTTGTAACCTTATGATAATTGAAATGGCATGTTAATTAATTCTTAAATACCTTTAGGTAATATGTATAGAGAAGTTACATCAGACATGTTTCAAATTCTAAAACTTTAATAGACAAGGGGAAGCTCAAAATGGATCATAGATTCAAACATGAAAGTAAACTGTAAGGAATGGAGAAATTCTTCATGGCTTTGGATTTGGCAAAGATTTCTTAGATACAAAAGAAATGTCATAAACAAAATTCATAAATTGGGCTTCATCAAAATTTAAAAGTTTTGCTCATCAAAAGACCCTGTTAATGAAAGAAAAGATAAGCCACAGACTGGGAGAAAATATTTGCAAAATACACATTTAAAAAGGATTTATACCAGGGCATCTGGATGGTTCAGTCAATTGAGTGTCTGACTTCAGCTCAGGTCATAATCTCTTAGTCGTCAGTTTGAGCCCCGAATTGGGCTCTGTGCTGACAGCTCAGTGCCTGAAGCTTTCTTCAGTTCTGTCTCCCCCACTATCTGCCCATCCCCTACTCACTCACTCCCTCTCTCTCTCTCTCTCAAAAATAGATGAACATTAAAATATTTTAAAGGATTTTTTATCTAGAATATATAAAGAACTTTTACAACTCAATAATAATAAGATAAATAACCCAATAAATACAAGCAAAATATATGAACTGATGCTCCATTAAAAAAGATATACAGATAGCAAATAAGTTCATGAAAATATGTTTAACATTATTAGTCACTAGGGATTTCAATTAAATAAAAGTGCATATTATGTGAAAAGTAAAGCTACGTGAGATACTTCTACATCTCTAGCATTTCTAAAACTAAAAAGACTATTCTTGTAAAACATATGAGGATGTGGAACAACTAGACCTCTTATATGATGTTCTTTAATAAGGTATAACCACTTGGAAAACTAGTTGCCAGTTTATTATAAATACAAATCAACAATTCCACTCCTAAATACTTATTCAAGAAAGTTAGGAACATATATTCATTGCAGTTTTATTCAAAACAGCCCTAGAAACAGCAGAAGACATGAATAGAAACTTTTCCAAAGAAGACATCTTGATGGCAAACAGACACATGAAAAGATGCTCGATGTCACTCATCGTCAGGGAAATACAAATCAAAACCACACTGAGGTACCACCTCATACCTGTGGGAGTGGCTAAAATTAACAAGTCAGGAAACAACAGATACTGATGAGGATATGGAGAAATGGGAATCCTCTTGCATGGTTGGTGGGAATGAAAACTGGTGCAGCAGCTCTGGAAAACAGTGTAGAGGTTCCTCAAAAAATTAAAAACAGAACTACCCTAAGACCCAGCAATAGCACTACTAAGAATTTATCCAAAAAATACAGGAGTGCTGATTCATAGGGTTACATGTACCCCAATGTTTATAGCAGTGCTTTCTACAATAGCCAAATTATGGAAAGAGCCTAAATAAATGTCCATCAACTGATGAATGGATAAAGATATGATTTATATATACAATGGAATACTACTTGGCAATGAGAAAGAATGAAATCATACCATTTGCAGCAGCGTGGATGAAACTAGAGGGTATTAGGCTAAGTGAAATAGGTCAGTCAGAGAAAGAGCAATATTGTATATTTTCTCATATGTGGAACTTGAGAAACTTAACAGAAGACCACGGGGGAAGGAAAGGGGAAAAAGTTACCAACAGAGAGGGAGGGAGGCAAACCATAAGAGACTCTTAAACACAGAGAAGAAACTGAAGATGGATGGGGGAGTGGGGGAGAAGGGAAAATGGGTGATGGGTATGGAGGAAGGCACTTGTTGGGATGAACCTGGGTATTGTATGTAAGGAATGAACCACGGGAATCTACCCCCAAAACCAAGAGCACACTTTACATACTGTGTTAGTTAATTTGACAATAAATCAAGACAGTATGGTATTGGCACAGAAACAGACACATAGACCAATGGAATAGAATAGATAACTCAGAATTGGACCCACAAATGTATGGCCAACTAATCTTTGACAAACAGGAAAGAGTATCCAATAGAAAAAAGACAGCCTCTTTAACAGATGGTGCTGGGAGAACTGGACAGCAACATGCAGAAGAATGAAACTAGATCATATTCTCATACCGTGCACAAAAATAAACTCAAAATGGATAAAGGACCTGAACGTGAGACAGGAAGCCATCAAAACCCTAGAGCAGAAAGCAGGAAACAACCTCCTTGACCTCCATCGCAGCAATTTATTACTTGACACATCCCCAAAAGCAAGGGAACCAAGAGCAAAAATGAACTACTGGGACCTCATCAAGATAAAAAGCTTCTGCACAGCAAAGGAAACAATCAACAAAACTAATAGGCAACCGACAGAATGGGAAAAGACAGTTGCAAATGACATTACCAGGGCTAGTATCCAAAATGTATAAGGAACTCACCAAACTCCACACCCGAAAAACAAATAATCCAGCGAAGAAATGGATAGAAGATATGAACAGACACTTCTCCAAAGAGGACATCCAGATGGCCAACAAACACCTGAAACTCTTTGTCATGAGTACACATAAAACGATGCTCAGCATCCCTCATCATCAGTGAAATACAAATCAAAACCACACTGAGATACCACCTCACACCAGTCAGAGTGTTCAAGTTAAAAACCATTTTAAATAAGCATGACCAGGGGCGCCTGGGTAGCTCAGTCGGTTAAGCATCTGACTTCGGCTCAGGTCATGATCTCATGGTGCGTGGGTTCGAGCCCTGCATCGGGCTCTGTGCTGACAGCTCAGAGCCTGGAGCCTGCTTCAGATTCTGTATCTCCCTCTCTCTCTGACCCTCCCCTGTTCACACTGTCTCTATCTCTCAGAAATAAATAAAACATTAAAAAATTTTTTAAAAAGTATGACCGAAAGAAATGAAAGCAGGGACTTGAAAGAATATTTACTCCCATGTCCATCGCAGTTTTGCTGAAATAAAACTGTTTTTGGCTACGCTTCTGGCCAAAAGGCAGAAACAACCCACGTGTCCCTCGATGGATGAATGTACGAACAAAATGTAGCATATACATGCAATGCAATATTATTCAACCTTAAAACTCTGGCAGCATCTAACACATATTACAACATGGGTGACCTTGAAAACATGCTTCATAAAATAAACCTGTTACAAAAGGACAAATATTGTGTGATTCTTAGAGTAATCAAATTCATAGAAAAGGGCACCTGGGCATCTTAGTCAGTTAAGCATCAGGCTCTTGATTTCAGCTCAGGTCATGATCTCACAGTTTGTGAGGTCGAACCCCACATTGGGCTCTGCACTAATAGAGCTGATTCTGCCTGGGATTCTCTCCTTCCTCTCTGCCCCTCCCTCACTTCTGCACTCACATGCTCTCTGTCTCTCTCTCTCTCTCTTTCTTAAAAATAAACAAATAAATATATTTTTTTAATTCATAGAAAAAATAGAATGGTGATTTCCAAGGGCTAGGAGAGAGGGGAATGGGAAGTTAGTGTCCAGTGGGTATGGAGTTTCAGTTGGAGAAGATAAAAAAGTGCTAGAGGTGATTGATGGTGATGGCTTCACAACAAAAGTGTGAATATACTTAGTCATGAAACTACACTTAAAGATAGTTAAAAAGGGAAATTGTATGTATGTATATATTTTTTTATTTTTATTTAAAAAAATTTAACATTTATTTATTATTGAGAGATAGAGAGAGACAGAGCATGAACACTGGAGAGGCAGAAAGAGAGGGAGACACAGAATATGAAGCAGGTTCCAGGCTCTGAGCTGTTAGCACCGAGCCTGACCCAGGGCTCAAACTCACAAACCACATGACCATGACCTGACCCGACGTCGGACACTTAATTGACTGAGCCACCCAGGTGCCCCTGTATGTATATTTTAGCACAATTAAAAAAAAAAGGGAGAGAGACAGAAAAGGCAATATGTGAGGGAAAACACCTCCATTGAGATTAATATTTTGCTTCTTTGGGTGGGGAAATCATGGAAACCAAGAATAGCAGGTTTGCAAATAGGGAAGCAGCCCTGACAATGGAAAACTGATAAGCAAGGGATCAAGGAGGTTGGAAAGGAAGAACGTCAAGTAGTTACCATCCTGACCAACAGGATAGGTGAACCCAATGACCCAGATGATTATTTTTATGCTAAAATGCAAGGAAATTGCATCTTAAGTCTCTCCCAAAGGGTTATATCTCTACCTCCCCCAAACTGAAAGCATGTATTTCATTGGAAATTGCTGGCGAAGTGACTAACGGAGAATTTTGGGTATGGATTGGGTCTGCTATCTGCACAACACTTTCCCTGTGGGTTAAGACAAAGGGTCATTAGATTAGGGATAACATCCCCCAATTCTTTTTTTTTTTTTATTATTTTTATTTCTAGGAGAGAGAGAGAGAGACAGCGTGAGCAGGGGAGGGTCAGAGAGAGAGGGAGTCACAGGCTGAAACAGGCTCCAGGCTCTGAGCTGGCAGTCAGCACAGAGCCCGACGCGGGGCTCGAACCCACCAACCGCAAGATCATGACCTAAGCGAAAGTCGGACGCTCAACCTACTAAGCCACCCAGGCGCCCCCATCCCCCAATTCTTAAGAGGAACCACTGGCAAATTGCTTAGATTCAGAGGAGATAAATAGGACACAAGAATCAGCTATACTTGCAGGCTCTGCAGCCATAGCAACAACCTTGGCAAGCCCTCCACACAGAGAGCAACAAGCCACTTCAAAATCACTGGGAGCGGAGCCAAGAGAGGCAACAGTGAGACAAGGACTTGGTAAATCTTAAGGATAAACTCCCCGCTCATGAAAACAAAGGACAACTTCCAAAGCATTTCCTTTGATTTCTTCTGATCTCTCTTTAATTTAAGAAGCCTGGCCCTAAAGTTTAGATCGGACCCAGTCTCTCAAAGGGAAGGACAAATTGCCCGAAAGTCCTTAACACGCAGATCCATTAAAACATTAGATCTGCCTGGAGAGACTCTAAGCCCTGTAACCTGTTCTGAACATAGGATAATATTCAAGAACCTCGGGGCCTTTCGGATACAGGGTCAAAGATAACATTAATTCTGGGAAACCTGAATATAAAAAGAGAAATTATTTCGAAAATTGAAGTATATGAAGGAGAAAGTAGCTGAGGTTGCTGAGTTGTGATAATTGCTTGACACAGGGGTCCAAAGAAGTTTTCCTGGGATGGTATCTCCTTTCCTTAATTATTAATTAATAATTGCAAGGGATTTATTTCAACTGTAGGGGCAGAAAGAGCCTTCAAAATGTTGAAGAGTAGGACCCCAACAATTGAGCATGCCATAAGGAAGGCTCCAGAACAACCCTGTATCACCACAATTGCAAATATGAAAGTACCAAGGTGCAGTAGGACTATACCAAATTATATACAGAGGTGCTAATAACACTATGCATCATTTACCCCATTAATTCCCTGGTTTGACTAGTCCAAAATAGTGATGGACATTGAATCAACCTTATAGTAATCTGTGGTTAGTGATACAGCAAATGCATTCTGTAAGATCCCAGTTAATGTTGGTTGCCAGTGTCGTTTGCCTTCATTTGGCCATTACTTTTGCTACTGTAGGGATCAACGCTCTAGCATCATGTCATAATCTTACAAGGTGAAATTTAAACAGGTGTTCTTGACCTAATTCAAATAGAACATGTATTCACTTCATAGACAACACATTGAGTAGAAGCCAGAGCCAACTGTATCCGTTCTGCTTTCCCTTCTTTGGGAAAACCAATAAATATGATAGAACAATTTCACAATAAAAGAAATTCAAGGGCCCTTCACTAAACAGTATCTTTTCTGGAAGTTCTACTATTTGGAATAAATTATGCACAAAATTTTTTCCTTAAAATCCATATCACTAAATAGGATGCAGTGAAAGTTGGTGCCACGTATGGATACAGGCACATCAGGGTATTATGCTTCAGGCTCGTCATCAGATTACATGGCCTCCTGAACAAGACTGTCCTTGACATTTATACAGGCAACTTTCTTTTTTTTTTTTTTTATGTTTTTGATGTTTTATTTTTTGAGAGACAGAGAAAGACAGAGCACAAGCAGGGGAGGAGCAGAGAGAGGGAGACGCAGAATGCAAAGCAGGCTCCAGGTTCTGAGCTGTCAGCACAGAGCCCAAGGCAGGGCTCGAACCCACCAACACAAGATCATGACCTGAACTGAAGTCCGATGCTCAACCGACTGAGCCACCCAGGTGCCGCTGCACAGGCAACCTTCTACCTTTCAGACCAGATAGCCAAGAAATGACTCTCCAGTGAACTCTTCAATGATCTCTTGACATAGAATCATTGGCACATCCCTAAGAAGATGGCAAAGTTGTCGAGTCTGTCAAATGGCGTACTCATTTTGAAAATCAATTGTCAGCCACTCACTGGGCATAGTTAAAACAGAGCAACTCAAAAGGAGAACATCAAGACCTTTTGCCACCACTCTGCATTTCATTATGTCTGACGTCCAAGTACTCACAAGGAAACATGGGCAAATGAGATCTCTGCTGTAAAACGGAAGCAGAAGAATCAGGAGAGGGTAATGACCCTCACAGAAGTATATTGCACTACTCGAGACCAGCCGTTGGCAAGGGCACCCTTACTGATTCCCAAGACACACTGCTTCTTCTAAGAAACACTATTCTTGAATCTCTGCTGTTTCCCAAGACCTTCAAATACTACAAACTGTGCTGGCTACCCAAATCCCAGTCTGGGGGCAAACAAAATTGGGACAGACACAAGTCAACTCACCCAGGAACTTGCAGAGAAAATAAACCCCAATAACCCAGCTTTCTAGCCCAGCTTCCGAGTGTTGCTTGTCATCAGGAAGCCCAAACCCACAAGCTTCAAACAAGCCCCATGGGCCAGCTGACAAACAGTGTGCTTCTGTGAGAACCTGACCAAGCCAGTCTGAGTCACTGGACCCCAGTGCTGACCTTTCACTGACTTTTTCCTCATTATAATGCTAAAAGTCACATCCAGGGATGGGAGTTAACATGCTAATTGGACATGCAATGTATGATAAAACTTGATCTCTACATGTGCAGGCTCTGATAAATCCCCACCTCTACGTGGTTAATCATCACCATTCCCCCACACCAAGGTTCTTTAAAACTTTGCCTGACCTCCCCTCAGGTAGCCAGCCCGAGGACTCTTTCCGTTGTGCTGTTACCCTAATGCTCCAGCGAAAGCCCCCAAAAAGCCTTGCCTGGAATGCCTGCTTGGCCTCTTGTCAATTTCTACTGCTTAGCCAGCCCAACCAAGCTTGGCAACAATATGATTAGGGGTAGAATCTTCTTCAAGATAACAACTTATCTTCTCAATAATTGCTCCCTTTACAGTACCATCTCCCATAACTCACACCCCATGGCAAAAGAGGTGAGGTAACAGTCTGGCCAGTCAATATGTGAGAACGTCAGACACACCTGGCCATATCCATCGCCATAAAGGGACCTGGTGCAATTCAGGTTTTAAGTCCTGACTCTTCTTTCCTAAAATACAAGAGAGAAAATAGAAGTAAAGCTGACTTAATACTGAACTGGGACAAAGAGTACATGATTCACTGGGGCAAAATCGGCTTAAAAAAATAAAAGTAAATACTTGTGTCTAAAATTATTTATTTTAATTTTTTAAGTCTATTTTTTTATTGTGAGAGAGAGAGAGGGAGAGCAAAGGAGGGGCACAGAGAGAGGGAGAGAGAGAAAGAATCCCAAGCAGGCTCCACACTGTCAGTGCAGAGCCCAATGCAGAGGTCAATCTCATGAAATGTGAGTTCATGACCTGAGCTGAAACCAAGAGTCAGACTCTTAACCAACTGAGTCACCCAGACACCCCTAAAATTATATTTTTTTAATACTTTAATTATCTCAGTTGAAAAACTTACTGATGAAACAGAACAGATATTCATTCCTGAACGCGAGAAATGTTAAAAAATAAATATTAAAACTCCCTTTGACCAAGTAGGTAGCAACATAGGTGTGACCACTTAGAAGCTGAATCATACAAAGAGCTCTAGTGCCTGAAAAACCAGGAAATACTGAGTGATTTGCAAATAGAGCCAGGGAAACATTAATTTAAAGTCCAGAAACATTTTATTTATTTGTTCGTTTGTTTGTATTTATTTATTTTTGAGAGAGAGAGAGAGAGACAGAGCACAAATGGAGGAGGAGCATAGAGAGAGACAGAGACACACAGAATCCAAAGCAGGCTCCAGGCTCTGAGCTGTCAGCACAGAGCCCTATGCAGGGCTTGAACTCATGAACAGCTTAACTGACTGAGCCACTCAGGTGCTCCCAGAAGCTTTTTAAAACCAAAAGGACTTTGGGGCACCTGGGTGGCTCGGGCGATGAATTATCTGACTCTTGATCTCCCCTCAGATCATGATCTCACAGTTTGTGAGTTCAAGTCCACCATGGACTCTGCACTGACAGAAAAGAGTCTGCATAACATTCTCTCTCTCTCTCTCTCTCTCTCTCTCTTTCTGGGCCCCTTCCCTGCTCACACACACACACTCTCTCTCTGTCTCTCTTTCAAAATAAGTAAACTTTAAAAAAAAAAAAAAAACCTAAGAGACCTTTAAGCCACCTGGGTGGCTAGCTAACTCATTTGAATGTCTGACTTTTGGTTTTGGCTCAGGTTATGATCTCACAGCTCTTGAGTTCAAACCTTCCCCAGCTCATGAGCTCTCTCTCTCTCTCAAATTAAAAAACAACAGCAACAACAACTAAGAGGCCTTTGGTTATCTTTTATCCCCACATAATTTTCTTTTCTAGTGTAGTTCTCTGATCCTTCTACTCTGTTGATGGACACTACTAGGCAAGGCTAGCATACAACCTCGCTACAATCCAAATTGTCCTAATCAACTGCACTTTGGGGGTCTGAGTATGAGGTTGCCAACTCTGGTGACAGGCAAAGCTACTTTCAGCATATATGAAAACATTTAACTAGTGGTCATGAACCATTTGATGAATTTCCGCCTTCCATTCCAGAGGAGTGTCTATACAGAGAAGACCCTTGGTCTCAAAATATTAATTACATCCAATCATACATTGAACAGGGCAATAGCTGAGATATGTGGGAGAACACTCAACCAGAGAAAAGACCAACTTGTTCTATTTTTTTTTAAATATTTTATTTATTTCTAGGAGAGAGAGAGAAAGACAGCGTGAGCAGGGGGGGGGCTGAGAGAGAGAGGGAGTCACAGACTGAAACAGGCTCCAGGCTCCGAGCTGGCAGTCAGCACAGAGCCCGACGCGGGGCTCGAACCCACGAACCGCGAGATCATGACCTAAGCGAAAGTCGGACGCTTAACTGACTAAGCCACCCAGGTGCCCCACCAACTTGTTCTATTTTAACAACTAAAAAAACTGATTAATGCTAATGAAAGTTGATTTAAATACACTCTAAAACTGTCTCTGAGTGATTCATCTATCAACATGATTAAAAAGAACACTAGCAGGGCACCTGGGGTGCTCAGTCAGGTAAGGTTCTGACTCTTGATTTTGGCTCAGGTCATGATCTCACGGTTTGTGAGGTGGAGTCCCATGTTGAGCTCTGCGAGGACACTGTGGAGCCTGCTTGGGATTCTCTCTCTCTCCCTCTTTCTTTGTCCATCCCCCACACGGTCTCTCCCTCTCTCTCAAAATAAATAAATAAACTTAAAAAAAAAACCCACTAGAACACTTCCAGCAGCACAACAATTTAAATTAACTATTTGTATTTACTGAGTAGACTACTCAACGTTTGTTGCCACAAATCTAAGGCAATGCACCTGCACTGTGCAACTGGAACATTCCATTACAGCTTTATGAGCCCTCTGGGGTAGAAATATGAAGAGTATAGAATAGGGTGAACCACTTAGAGTCTCCTTAGATCTGATTGGCTTTGGGATCATGCTCAAATTACTCTGACCGTACTCAAATATTAAAAATCATATGGTATATAGGATTTTGGTTAACAGAATTATATTAACATGTCTAGTCCCTGTGGGAAACAGCTAATTGTCCAGAGAGAAGGGAGTGCTCTGACGACAGCATAGCCAATCTCACAATAGGCTCTCAATAGGATTCCTGAGAGAATTAAGCCCCAAGGGACCCATTATGTATAATACATTAACTTCTATTCTATACATCTAAAATGGTACTAGACATGTTCCCTGGGAGAATTAAGAAATACTCACACTATTTTCTACACACAGGGCTTAATTGTCTTGCAAAACTCAGTTGAAGAAAATTAACTAGTCAACATATGGCCACTCTAATGAGGCCGACTGCAAAACTTGTCCCTACCCAAAACACTAAAGCTATGTTGGGCAGAAAATAATCACAGGAACAATGAAACTTGCCCTAATATGCTTAGAAAAAAGTTGAAGGAAGTGTTTTAAAATCACGTTGTGTAATTTGTAAGTCCATACTGGAGTATGGACATTGACATTAGGTATAAACATTACCAGTTTAAAACTGTCCCTTCATTTCCACGTCGTTATCTACATATTACCAAGCAGGTAAAAAAGGGTAATGGTTAAGGAAACTTAAATGTCCAAGTGTGACCTGCAAAATTGTTTTGTGCAGCCAGAAATGAATTGTTCCACCAGTTGAATGAAATACGTCTCTACACTTGCACTCAACTTCTTCAGCACTGCCCCTGTGTGTAGTACTAGCCCACAGTAGGTTTGGTTAGTAGGCTCATCTTGGGAACCTTAGATTAATATTAGTTGTAGGTTCTAATAAAATATTTAGGCTTGTTCTAAAGTACTAGGCATGTCACACTAAACCCCTTCTCTGCCAGTAGGAAGATAACTGAGCAATTCTAGTAATGGGTCAAGGAATTATATGCATTAAATTAATCACGCCAACATTATACTATTAACCAAAATGCTCTGATTAGTCACGCCACATTGTTGGCTAGAGGAAAGTGATGTGCCTTCAGTCTCACATATCATACATCTTGAAGACCAAGCTATCATCCAAGAAACCAAGAGGCTGAGGTTAATTGAACCCAATTTCAGTTTATAGATCTCTGCACAAAAAACTGAAATGGAAACATCTTATAATGGTGTTGATTATGAGAAACTTGAAATCAGGATTTATTTGGACTAAACCCCCCAGATGTACTAAAGTTATTTTTGCTAGTGGAAGCAGCATACACTGAACACATAGGACTTGTTTAATGTACTAATTCCTCACTTACCAACAATATGTAATAGCTTTTAAATTTCATCATTAGAAATTAGAAATAGCCTATTTATAGACATAATAATTTATCTATTGAAGTCAAAATTTTGATATATGTGTGTGTGTGTTTCTTTCTTTTTTTTTTTTTTATATTTTTTATTTATTTCTAGGAGAGAGAGAGAGAGAGCGCGTGAGCAGAGGAGGGTCAGAGAGAGAGGGTGTCACAGACTGAAACAGGCTCCAGGCTCTGAGCTGGCAGTCAGCACAGAGCCCGATGCGGGGCTCGAACCCACGAACCGCGAGATCATGACCTAAGCGAAAGTCGGACGCTTAACCGACTAAGCCACCCAGGCGCCCCAATGTGTGTGTGTTTCTGATCATTAATTTAATTAAATTTAGTTAATGGCAATTTCCATACAGTACATTATAAACGTAAGCGATAACCTGAGTGGCTTTCTAACTTTTATATATTATGTTTACAATAGACCTATAATCTCACACATGGTTGATAGCTTTAGGTTTCTGAACTGTTTTGATATTTCACTTAACTGAAGACCAAACACTTCAGACTTCGCACACCAAAGCTTCACCAATCTCCCATGTTTTTAGATTTCTTTTATCATTGCAGAAAATGAATGGAAGTTGGGCAATTGATAGTATTCTAAGCGAGGAAGATCTGGAAAATGTAAGTTAATATATGATTGTGAATAGAACACTTAAAAATGAAAGAAAATTAAAGAAGCAAAAAGGATGACTCATGAGTAACATTTTCCACAAGCATCCTGAGATGTAAGTTGTTTTCAAACTACTTACTTGATAATAAATCCAATTATTCATACCCTTCCATATATAAATTAAATATGTTCACACAACACTTTCCTTTAAGAGTATCAAGTGAAATCTATTCAGATACTTAATAGATAACTTCTTCAGATAGTACAAATACAGCAGCTGCAAATTGTGTTTCCAACTTAGGAAAAGCTGCCGATATATAAATACAATGAAAATACAAGATATGGTGACTTCTTAGTTTTCTAAAAGTTTGTAAAGCCATTGTTTCAATCATACTTCCTATCTCAAATCACTACAAGTGGCTATCACAATAAAGAAAAATGTTAACCTGTATTCTCATCATAGCTCCAAAATATTTTTTATTTTTTATTGGGTAATGATATATATTGTGGGCCACATTTTATCAGTGTATGGTCTTTTTAAATTTATAAGACTTTCTCTGCAATTATAGATTTAGACACCAGCATCATTTTGCAAAAGACTTGAAATATTCCATCATGCTTGCTTGGGGACAGGTACTTTAAATATAGGTATCAAACTTTGAACCAGACTAGGGTTTTTTTTTTTCACTTGTATTTATAGATAAAAGTAAAAATAAGAAGTATTTTATCTTGAAAATTATTGAAGTATTACTGCTAAGACATATTTTTTACATTTACAAACCAAGAGGTTTTGAGCTGAACCATTTCCCTGTCTCTCATCCAGTACACACTCAAGTGCACACACAACTCCCCTAATTGCACATACACGTTCCCATGTAGTTTTATTAAAGTTATATCTTGAACTCTCTATCCTCACCCCACACACCATCATTAATTTATTGAAGTAATGACAAGTGGAACTAACAGGTATAGCTCTAAATAACATTAAGGGCATTCATTCTTGCCCTTCAAAGGATGATCTGTGGTTTAGCAGTATCAAGCATCACCTGGGACATTGGTAGAAATGCAAAATCTCAGATCCACCCCCAACACAGATGTATAATTTAACAAACCCATCCTTTACCAAGACTACCAGGTGATTTTGTATGTATGCTCAAGTTTGAGAAACACTGCTCTAGACTAGTAGTTTTCAAAGTGTGATCTCCAGACCATTTGCATCAGTATTACCTGGGAACCTGTTAAAAATCCAAATTTTCAGAATTTACCCCAGACCTACACATCAGAAGCTCTGGCGCTGGGGCCCAGCAATCTGTGTTATACCAGCCTTCCAGGTTGGAAACTGGCGGCAGCTGCTACCATTATCATTACCAGATCCTCACTGATGATGCTACACGTAAGGGTGATGACATTGGCAATTGTAGGACAGAGCAAATGCAACCTAAGAAAGACCTTTAAGAATCTACCAGATTTGTATCTGCATAGCTTTATAAACTTACCTGTGCCCCTCTCTCCATTGCTCACTGAACTCCAGCCACAAAGCTCTTTCTCACCACAGGGAGTTCAGGCCCCTCGTTTCCTCTTCCTATCAGTCTCTTAATTCTCCTCTTAGGCTGGCTAGCTCCTTCTGATTCTTTATGGAAATCAAAACCACACTGAGATACCACCTTGAGCCAGTCAGAGTGGCTAAAATGAACAAATCAGGAAACTATAGATGCTGGCGAGGATGTGGAGAAACGGGAACCCTCTTACTCTGTTGGTAGGAATGTCAACTGGTGCAGCCCCTCTGGAAAACAGTGTGGGGGTTCCTCACAAGATTAACAACAGAACTCCCCTATGACCCAGCAATAGCACTGCTAGGAATTTACCCAAGGGATACAGGGGTGCTGATGCATAGGGGCACATGTACCCCAATGTTCATAGCAGCACTCTCAACAATAGCCAAATCATGGAAAGAGCCTAAATGTCCATCAACTGACAAATGGATCAAGAAGACGTGGTTTATCCATACAATGGAATACTACATGGCAATGAGAAAGAATGAAATGTGGCCATGTTTAGCAACGTGGATAGAACTCGAGGGTGTTATGCTGAGTGAAATAAGTCAGGCAGAGAAGGACAGATACCGTATATTTTCACCCATATGTGAAATAGGAGAAACTTAACAGAGGACCATGGGGGAGGGGAAGGGGAAAAAATAGTTAAGGAGAGGGAAGGAGGCAAATCACAAGAGACTCCTAAATACGGAGATCAAACTGAGGGTTGATGGGGGTGGGAGAGAGGGGAAAAGGGGTGAAGGGCATGAAAGAGGGCACTTGTTGGGATGAGCACTGGGTGTTATATGGAAACCAGCTTGACAATAAACTATAAAAGAAAAAACAAGGTCACCTTCTTAGAGAAACCTTCTCTGCCTCACCATATCTAAGTTTGCTGTCTTCTGTGTCGGAAGCTTGCCTTCCTCATAGGGCACGTCACAATGCATGATGATGGTATTTATTTATTAGTTGACTTATTAACCATCTGTTTCTCCTACTGGACATTAAGTTCCATGAAGGGCCCACTTGGGTCTTGACCACCATCTTCCTTTGTGCCTAATGGTTTTCTTCTGTATGGTAGGCTTTCATGAATACTCGCTGAATAAATGACTAAACAGGAGATATAACAAAAAGAAGTGAGCATAAATTGCCTATAATTTTTTATAACCTTCCACATCAGAAGTTCTCTAAAAATATAAAGTTTTTCCCAGGAAATTTAGAATTTTGTCATTAAAAATGTTATATTCATAGAATAACTTTCACCTAAAAAGGAATGAGACCAAAACACAAAATAAAAATGTTTAATTCCCTTTTGAATGTGTGTTGAATTCAATACAATTTGATAAAGCATTTTTCTAAGGCAAAGGAACCATTGTTACACTTAGAAGGTAATTGACTGAAAAAAATATATATATAGTCTAGGCTATATTGTATTCTTAAGAAGAAATTCAGGATTTTATTCTATGTTTACTATGTTGCAAAAATGATGTCTTCTTTACAGCTCAGGACATCATGACAATGGCACGATAAAAGAACTTTTGTTGTTTTTTTTTTCTTTGCATTATCTTCATATACCAGTAAAAAATAAACTCTTCAATAAATAAATATATATAATAAATATTCGCAACGTGAAAATGTATAAATAGGTCCATCCTTAAAAAAAATGTTCCATCTTGGTGTGACATGTTCCATAGTCCGCTTTTCGTCCAAGTTTTTTACATGTAACTGCATAACCTGCAAAATCCTACAGGATCCTCAGAATTTATGTAGCAATAATTTTGGCCAATTGTGTTGATTTATTTCTTCAACATGAAGTATCTATTTTATAATGTAACTTTTGAAGTAAACATAATCCAGAGAGGTGAGGCACCAGCAGCAAACTAGGTGGGGTTCCCATTATCCACAGTTTAAGAGATTTTCAGCTTCAATTTACCAGTAAGGACTGAGCCAGCGTACCTACGGGAACTTGATCCACTTATAAAGAGAGGTCTTGATCTACTTCAAGTCAAAATGTAGGTTTTTGGTCTGTTCTCAATATTCTTTCCAAAGCCGGTCTCTCGGTAGAAAACATTCTGAGTGTCTTCCTGGGTAACAAGAAAGAATGGTCGTAGTTTTGTTCTTCAGTAAAGACACAAGCACACTTCAACTGTACATCAGTATGTCCTTGTACAATTCAGGAACTCTTTCTGGATCCACTGGTCTGGGCAGGAAGTGTGTAAATTTCTGATGTCTTTTGGACCTGGCACCATCTCTTGCAGTTCCGTCTTTGTTAAGTGCTACAAAGTACCTGCGGCCAGTGTCTCCGTGTTTATAGATGTTGGATGAATAGGTATTATACCAGTTCTCTTCGAACTGCTCCCTAAAGATGCATTCAGAAGTTAATTTCTCCTGTAAGAGAGAAGGTAACTACCATGAAAAAAAATACCTTTGAGAGAATTTCCTTAGCAAAGTCTCATCGCTCTATTTTCATTGCTTTGCCTATAATAATATCCTTGTCGAAGAAGAAAAAAAGGAGCAAGTGGTTTTGTTTTATTTTGCTGTAGTCCTTATGTTGTCTGGAATTCTTTCTTCCAGGCAACTAAGCTTCCCAGGAGTCTAGTTCAAAGAACTTTCAGTTAAATATCAATTCTCAATTTTATTTTCAAATAATAAATATCCAGAACCATCCCATGCTCCATCATATCTTCTTCCTATCGCCATCCCCACCAAACAAGCCTGTAGTTTATCTTGTTCTGTTGTTAGATGCCAAAGTTCTACAAAGCAAGTGTCCACTATCACTTGGAAATGTTTCAAGATCTTGCTAACATCCAAATTCCTAATTAAAAAGCATCATTCCAAATCATGTACCTTCTCTTTATGTATTTATTAACTGTTTGATGATACATTCCCCATCATTAACATTGATCTAGATGTTACTGTTAGGTAAATGTAGCAAATGCCCCGTGGTTTCTTGCCTTTTCAAGATGGACTATATATTATCCGAAGGGATAGACCACAGTTGTTTTTTTAATCTTGTCTCTTGTAATTATCAAGATTGCAGATATGGTCGAACTAGTAATGGCTACCATTTTCTGTTGTTGCTTACATTATCCTAAGACTTCATTCACTCATTTCCTATATATGACAGTCAGCAAGATACATATTTAGCTCTGGAAGATGATCACAGGTGGAGAAAATTTACATTAAATGAAATGTAAAGGTGAAAAGAATTTAACATGGCCAGAAGAAAATGACATTTTTCTCTGTTTCTGGCAGGAATAATCAAAATATAGAGAGAAGTCGAAAGGCCCAGGATAATGGGCAGAAAGAACTAGCAAACTGAAAGCAGTAAGTGTTTGGGGTTTAAACACTGAAACTGAGTTACTATACTACTTTCCAGACAAATGAAAATTAATCAGGATGTAGATGTTTAATTTCTACAAGTATGTATTTTATATATTTCTTCTGACATGCATTATTGGCAGATACTTTACTGAACAAAAATGAATAGTCTTAATTTTAAGAATTCTAATAATATTTTTAAAATACGTACTGAGCCATAGAGTTCTCCTTTGTCATTCATTCCAAGGTAAAGACCACTGTCCACACCTCTAATACTGACCAGTCCCACCGCCACACTGATGAATTCCAGGATACCTGAATTTATAAACAAAATAATGACTTAGATTTATTAATGAACATATGACTACTGAAAATCCTCCAAAGAGTAAGTTTGTATTGCTAAATACAGTAATGTAGTTGAAAGTCCTTTATAAGCTGAAAAGTTCTATATAATTATCTTATTATGATGATCCTCCCATTTTACAGATGAAAAAGGAACTAAAAAGGAAAAACTGTCCATCAGGGTATAATGTTAAAGATATAAAACCTTAAACCAGATTGACCTTCATAACTTACTGTAAAACTTACAGTAACAAAATTTTACAGTAACTTACTGGCTATTCTGGCTATACAAGTCATAACTCTTCTCTGACGTTCAGTTTCCTCATGTACAAAATGGATGAAATGCCTCTTTCCCAGAGAGTGGTATAGATTAATACATTTAAGCAGTCAACAAATGCAAACTATTATTATCAGAAATTAGTACATAATAGAGGTATTCTTAGTTCTTTGTGATTCCATTGGTCAATTATAACCATGTTCTATTAATTGTTTTCTTTTGGTTTTGCTAATCATGATTCAAGTCAATCTTTTTCTAGCACCAGCAGCCAGTAACCTTATATGGGTTTGTAGTGTTTTATAATTTATAAAGGGCTTCTACTTATATTTATCTCTCTGGTCCTCAAAAAAACAATTCACTAAGATAGGTATATAAAGAAACTGAGGCTCAAGAAAGGTTTATTGACTTCCCTAAGAATATGACATTTGGAATTAGTAGAACTAACCATGTGAACTCACATCCTTCTGAGCCCTAGTCCAATGTTTCTACTTCAGGATGATACAGTGATTTCAATACTTTATAGATTACACAGTGTGCTGTTTCCAGTCATATGGTTCTTAAAAACTGATAGTTCAAAGAAGTAAAGGGACTTGAGAATTCATTAAACGTGATAGCCAAATACCAAGATTTTAGCATGCAAGTAGACTTTCTGCTATCAATAACTTTCTAAAATTATTTTCCTTTATCAATAGATAAACTAGGATCAAATATTCTCCACTTAATACACTTCTATGCCATAGTGAAAAAAGGTAATGCTTCCCTATGCATTGCTCTTTGTATACACTAACCTTTGGACTAATTCCTTTGTCTTGTTGTTTTGACTCTTTGCTGAAAAGATATATAGACATACTTTCTATGCTTGGAACTGCCTTCCTTGATAGCTTTCTACCCCCACTGCTTTACCTCCTCTTCAGCTCTACAAACTGTATAAATG
Source organism: Hyaena hyaena (assembly GCF_003009895.1). Lineage (NCBI taxonomy): Eukaryota > Metazoa > Chordata > Mammalia > Carnivora > Hyaenidae > Hyaena > Hyaena hyaena. Next base: position 1,111,805 of record NW_024081198.1, on the reverse strand, counting down.
TGCACTATTTAGCCCGAATCTTGCTCTTAAGTCACATCTTGATTTACCGAATAAGTTCCTGTTTGGACACGTGATGTTCCCAAGGCCAAGGGAAAGTACCAAATCTGGCTATTTGCTTATATAGAGGGTTCTATTCTGTCCACAGCCTAATTCATTCTTTGGCAGAAACATAGATTCTTAAGCTCTAAACAGATTCCTAAGAGCTCAAATGAGCTCTTTCAAACTATTAGTAGATCATGTAGAACGCCAGAGCTATCAAGGATCTTACAGCAACAATACACCACTAAATAGCCTATAAGTGGCTTGAAAGAGTCAGTGTCCTTAATTGAGAGCCAAAGGCAGAGAGAAGATAAGATATAGCAGGAAAACTCAGACTCCATAGGATAGCCATCGTAATGACAAATATAGGGTGGAGATAAACAAAAATTAAACTTACTGCCAAGCTCATTGGTGAGTGATCTCTATTAGAAAAAAAAAAAAAAACCCACAAACCCAAAACATGATCAGTGGAAGAAGATATATTAACAGAATTTCATCCAGGATATACTTACAAATGTATAATTACTTGAAATTATATTGAATGTTAAATTCGAATGGAAAACTGTACTACTACTTACATGTAACTTAATTCTCTTTAAGTGTCTCATTTACATTAGGATGCTCTTGTCTTTCAAAGAACAGGAACTGATTAAACGATTAGGATGTATAATAGAACCAGTTTCCAAGTACAATAAAATATAAGTTTCCTTTCCATATAAACCAATTACGTAACAGTGCTTAGAAGCATCCATTTTTTCTTGCAAACCTAAATGGTAAACCACCTCTACTTCACTTCTCATTTTAGGATAGTGCTGCTATCTTGTCCCAAAAAATGTAGTTGTAGAAAGACAAGAAATCACATATCTTTTTAGAACAACTGCATTCAGTAGTCTCAACTTTATCAAACAACATCTAAAACTTCACCCACAACCAGGCATTAATAATTTTGCAATGGTTCACAGAGATGTATGGGAACAGGGCTATGTGTTTGTTGTGTTCCTCTTAAAAGATTTTAGCCACACTTCTAAATTCTGATCCTTTTTCTCGTCCAGGAAATAGTATACCACATAGTAATTTGTAATCACTTGATTCTTAAATGAGATTTGACAAGTCTTTCTTATTTATAATATGAGGTGGCAACTAAGCTAATTCCTTAACAAAGAGTAGACATGAAAAACTTTCCTTAAGAGGTAATCACAGATTTTAGATAGATTTTCTAATGCCCAGTGTCCCATAAAAAGACTTGGAGGTACTTTGTCTTTCTGGTATCATTTTCAAAGCCAGCCTTTTAAAAAATCATAATAAACAGGTGAGTCAACCCACAATGCAACCACATCAGACAAATCTATGGAGAATAGGAAAGAATAAAGGAAAAGCCTTTAAAGGAATATGTTTGATCTCAGGCTAAACGTTTTTTTTTTTAAGTAATGATTTCATGTTTACATATTAGGTAAAATCTTCCTACAGTACTACTGTGCAGAAAAACTCTATGATAAATATAGAGAGAACTCAGATAGGAAATTATTTTAACCTCACTGGGACCTTTTCGCTTAGCTTCTATTGATGTGGTTTGAAATTTTAAATACGGGATTCTGAATTTTTCATTTAATCATTCATGGGCAAATTAGTATAAACTATCAAACATGTTACTTAACATCACCAATAGCCATTCTTAAGCTGTTTCAAAATTTTCACTCTGATGACACATGAGTTTCCAAGAAAAATAGCAAAATAATTTCATAATGAATAATTGAAGCACTAGTAAAAGAAGGCAAATACAGAGAGAAGCGTATGATGTTATATATGCTAAACATACACTTTCTTCTCACCTATACTCTCTTGCAGTAAATTATGATGTCTTAATGATTCACGGCCACTAGGAAGCACTGTAACGCATGGTAGAGGCTGTTCAAACCTCCTTTAGGTTATGAAACTAATCTGGGTTCTTTTCCCTTTGTATAACAGTAAATAATTTGTTCTGATACGTAGCCTCCCACCATAGAGTGACTTGAACTATTACAAAATCGGTCCAAGTCTTATTTTAACAATTACTAAATACCTATGCCAAAATTTAGCCCAAAAAAAAATGTTTAGCAAGATAGGAACTCTGACATACAATATTCTTTTCTTAAAGAAAAGATTTAAATACCAGTTCGATGAATGGTATCAAGTCTACAAATAGTTATAATCTCTTGCCATAGAATTGTATCTCTTCCTATAGTCTTATTAAGAGTCACCAAGTGAAAAAAGCAACTGGTGTCATTTGAGGCTACGGTTGAATCTCAAGTGTTTTAAAAGCTGAATTTCCAAGGCTCTATTATGTATCACATGGGATAGGGGCAGGGGAGGAAGTCTAAGCCCAACTTCTTTCTACCTGCTCTACCCTTAGGCCTTACCACATTTGTGTCCATTTCTAAATCTTCCTAGTAGCTAAAGGGTTTCTCTGTAATACATGGAGTGCAGTAATTCTTGAAAGCAAGAAAACTGAGCCACCTGATGTCAGCAGAGTTCTTTAGCATCAGAATCTCAGCCTCCGCAATTTAGAAACCACTTTCTAAAAGTGACCCCAAGGTTGGCCACTAGGTCATGACACTCTTGACTCATAGTCAATGGGACTTTGGAAGAGATCAGCAGAAGCCGCAAACATATGGGTTTTAAAAAGTTAATTTTCTAAGCCTTTAAGTGCTACCAAATGACCACCACATGCTCATTTCTACATCTAGAGTTACAAATGCCCCTGAAACTGAGATTTACACTTCTCCAAAGTTTTAATGAGTACTGCAAGTCAAAAAAGGGAGGAGAGTATAAGAACAAGGCAAAGAGGAGAAGGCAGACCCACTGAGAAATGAGATGCTCAAATGAAGCCCTCAGTGCTAAGGAAGAGAAATGAAGACAGAAGATGGGCCTTTTCACGTTGCTGCTGACGAGTAAACCCTATCTGTTTGAAAATACAATAAATCTCTCCAGTGATGCCCCAAGTTTGATGATCAAGAATCCTTTGAGAATGCTACTGGGTTAACTCTAATATAATGAAAACTCCCACAATGGGGGAAAGATCCTGAGATGTTGGAACCTGAAAGCATCTTAAAATCGCCACCTAATTTAACCCCAGCACTGTACAGAAAAAGAAAATTAAGGCTCAGACTTGCTGAAGGCCCTTGGTAGCGATACAGCTAGTGAGGCAGTAATTAGCAGTAGAGACCATAGGATTTTCCAGTCTGGGGTCATAAGGATCATTCGCCTATTTGTTTTAACCCCTTCTGTTCCCAGGCACTGTTGGAGATATTCGGAAACACGTCCCTGTGTGTTCCCACCCATATCCACTTTCGCTTCCCCATTTCCTCTTGCATGTAGTCAATCCTAAGATCTTTCCTTTCGGGTTTCACAATTTCTAAAGAGGAGCTTGGCTGAACGACTGGGCATGCTCAGTAGCCTGGTTGGCTCCCCCCACCCTTTTCTCTCTCAAACAGAACTTTTAAGAGCTCAAAGAATTGCAGGCAGGTGAGCCTTACAAGTAGAGGCGGCGCTCACTGAAAGTTAATATAACCTACGTCTTCGGGTGAACATTTACGGTAAATACTCCCAACATGCACAGGAGCGACCCTCTGAGCAGTAGCCTTGAATGCATTATCCACTGCATAACCGTGGGGCGTGTTTAAAGAAGCAGAAGGCGGGGCGCCTGGGTGGCTTAGTCGGTTAAGCGTCCGACTTTCGCTTAGGTCATGATCTCGCGGTTCGTGGGTTCGAGCCCCGCGTCGGGCTCTGTACTGACTGCCAGCTCAGAGCCTGGAGCCTGTTTCAGTCTGTGCCTCCCTCTCTCTCCGACCCTCCCCTGCTCACGCTGTCTGTCTGTCTGTCTCTCTCTCTCTCTCTCCTAGAAATAAAAAATATTTTAAAAATAATAAAGAAGCAGAAGGCTTCGGGTATTAATTTTTGTTAAGTAAATAGTACTGGAGGAAACTTGAGAAGAAGCAGGAGAAACTAAACTAGAGATTTTAAAACACAAAAACGGAAAACTGCCTGCGAGGGAAGACGGTGATTCCGAGTCCCGGATCTGGTCCCCGGCAGAACACGGCAGGGCCGCAGGGTGCGGGCGGGGCCCCCACTCCCTCCCCTCCCGCCCCTGCAGCGTCGGGAGCCGCAGCGCCGCCAGAGACCGCGGCGGCCGGCGGGCGGGAGAAGCCCTCCCCGCCCCTGCGCTGGGCCGCGCCCCAGCCCCAGCCCGCACCTCGCTCCGGAGGGGTTCCGGGGGCCGCCTCCGCACGGGCTGGGGCGGGGAGGTGCCGGGGCGCCGGTACGTACCGAAAAGGCTGTGGTCTTGCCGGGTGCCCTGCACGCTGCCGTCGGGCAAGATCTGCAGGTGGAAGCCCGTGCGGCAGTAGAGCTGGCGGCGGCGCAGGATGCCGTGCAGGTGCGCCAGCTCCGCCGCCCCGGGCCCGCCGCGGCCGCCCCGCTCCGCCGCGCCGCGGCGCTCGCCCAGCAGCGGCGGCCGCTCCCCTGCCGGAGGCAGCAGGAAGTGCGCGCCCACCTGCTGGCCCAAGCCCTCCAGGCCGCCGAGGAAGCCCCCGACTTCGGCTAAGGGAGCCATCGAGGGGCCAGAGGGAGAGGCGGCAGGTCCGGAAGACAAAAGCTCCCCAATAAAAAAATGTAGCGGGGATGGGGGAGGGAGTGGAGAAAAAAATATAGCAAAACAAGCGCAGAAAGGCCCGGTTACTCCTGTGAGGTCGCTGGGTGGACTTTGCACTGAGACAGCAGGAGAGTTTTCACTGTCTTGGAGCGATCTTCTCTCCTGGGGTAGGTGGGAGCCGGCTGCTGGCTTTGCAGAAACATCTATAGCTGCCGCTGCGGATACCGGGCTGGGGCCGGGCCGGGGCTGGGGGCTGAGGCTCCAACTCCGCAAACTGATCAGATCAGAGTCCTGCGTGCATACACACCGAGTATATATGCGGGTCCTCTTGACATATGCTAATCAAGTCCTTTCATGCGCACTGGGGAGGTGCTGTTTGAAATCTTAAACCGGCCTCCTCTCGACACGTTTTTGCTCTTCGGAAGTGACCGAAAGGGGCCCTTGACGCTCCCCTATGCGTGCTGTCGCAAAAACCATTCCCACACTTGGCCAAAGCTAGCCAGCAACTTTGAGGAGGCGCAGCTAAGGCCCCTCTTTGGGGCTGTCTTTGGAAGAACCCCGATCCCGTTCAGCTACTGCTGTGCAACCGCCTTTGATGTGAACTCCTTTGCAGTGATAGATAGCTGCTAAAAAGGAGCCCAGCTTGGCAGGTATATAGAAGGGGAAGGGGGAGGGAGGCTGAGAAGGCGGGAGGAGGGGGTGGAGGAGGGGATGAGGAGGAGGAGGAGGAAAAAGGAGAGAAGAGGAGAATTGGACTCCTTGGGAGCTGCTGGGAGCCGGCAGTGGACAGGTGCAAAGAAAAGTAAGAGACAGAGAAGGAAAAAGGGCGTTACCTGAGGCTTAGGCCTGCCCAGACATACATGAAAGGAAAATCAAAGCTTTGACAGTTTAACTCACTAATTTTAAAACACTAATAAAATGTACAAGCATTACTCTTTTCTTTTATCATTTAGATGGGGGATTTTCTTTACATAATCAAGGTTAGGCTAGGAACACATACACCACCCCCCCTTCCCAGATCCTCTTTAATGTTTATCTTCACTCAGCACATGATATAACCAAGGTTGCCTTATATCTACATGGAAGTTTTTAATTGTGTGTTAAGGTCATGGACTTTTCATCAACACAATAAAATAACATAGTATAAACAGGAATGTAGGGATTAAAGGTGAACCCAAATATGTTGAAAAGAGATGGTTTCCATTCTTACATTTGCCACAAGTAGAAATGAGTATCTGTAAGTGTCATAAATGTTGAGTGGCCTCTGGGGCCCTTATCCAATCTAAGAGCATTTTGATGTTCTTTTTAGTTGCATTAAGGTTACATTTTGTTGTTGTTGTTCATATTTTACTTATAAAAATGAGTCGATAGTGTTGATTCTTGATGTGTTTTCAGACAGGAGAAGTTACTGGTAAAATTGTAAGATGCCTGTACGTATTTGTAAAATAAAAAGTCATTGAAGTGAAGGAGGTGGATGGTATCCATGTAAACTTTAAAACTTTGGTTTTTGTACCACTAGTTAACTTCAAGATCTGCCCATTAAAATTTTTCAGTGGCAGAAGAGTTGAGAATCATTTGGCAGATTTACGCTCCCCCCCCCCCCCGAGCAAAACGTTCTAGGGAATCACTAAAGATTCGTTTTTCAGTCTTATTTCACGGTCTGTTCAGCAAAAGCCTGAACCTGGGAGCACAAATGGATGTGACTGCTTTATTTTATTTGCTCAGAAGGGTTTTTTGCTAATTAATTGGCAGGTGCTTTAAAGTAGGTAAAGTTACACCTTTTCATCACCACAGCTCTAAGTACTTACCCTTGTGCAACCAAGTTATAAAAGAGTCCTTAACGTAAGTGATTTACTGTTGACAGATATGAAGTAAAACAAAAACACTAGCTAAAAACAATAAACAGAAAAATCGCTTTAGAAATGTATTTTCTAAGTCCGTTTTTAAAGGTTGTACCAGGTAAATGTCATATTATTTCACCTTTCAAATATTAGCAGCCTGTCTTGTGGTAGGACCCCCAAATCCACCATAAGCAAGATTTCAAAGCACATCTGTGTAAACATTATCACATCAGTGTAAAACATCAACCAATGAGCTTTTACTTTGAACCAAATCTTCTTAATTGCAGTGTTAAATCAAAGAAAGTTAGATCAAAGTTGTGTGAATCTCATAGCGGGATAACTAAAGTAGCCAGTGCATGCATTGATTACTTTTAAAGAGGAGATATTTAAAGGTTTTAAAACTAAGATCAGGTGCCTTTTAATGAGGTTTGTTTCAAGGTCTAAGTCCTGTACAACATCTAATACTGTTAATTATTCCACAGTGGATATCTAGCGTCGTCACCTGCTCCTTGAGTTACTATTTCAGTCTCTGAACTGTTTGCCCACAAGAACACTTCCAGTCCTGCTGTGTAATCTATAGTTCTTAGACTGGTTAAGTCTCTTGTATTACTCCTAGATATAAATATCAGGAAATTTTACACATGGCCACCAAAAGCCCAAACACTCTAACAACAGAACTACCTTCTTTGTGTACAACTCGAGCATTTTCAAATGTGTTACCTTACTTGATCACCACAATAACCCAATGAGATCAGCACACCCCACTTTACAAAGAAGAAAAAAATGTCCTGGATTCTAGTTCAGGATTTAGTCCGGAGTCCTACATCTCAGGGCAATTTCTTTCAACTCTCTAAATGCCTGTTTCAGCTTTTGTAAAAGAAGTACAGTATAATTCCTGCCTCATCCACTATGCCTAGGGTTGCTGTGGGAATGTGGTTTTAAAACTATAAAGTGTTCTATGCATAACAGATGCTAGACTTTTCAGTTGTTGGGGAAATGTTTGCTTCATAATCTAGCAAATATGATTTGTTTGAAATACAAAATAAATCTTTTTTTTCCCCAAACCAAACCTTTAATGTGTAAGTTTCGAATGGTGCTTAATGCCATTTTATAAAGGGCCAGAATAGAAACAAAAAGATAAGGATTTCTTTTGTTTGTACTAGTCACGTGACAGGAAAAGATAACACTAAAGTTTTTTTTTTTTGCACATGCTGTGATGATATCATGGGAAGTTAAATAATTTTGAAGAGTGTTTTACAAGAGTGCATTATTCAACTTTTAAGTATACACTGCAATCTAATCAACTTCACCTACACTTCCTAGAGGCCACACTTGTCTTGCTGTTATACAAATATATGGTACAATTTCTACTTCCACAAAACATAGCTACAGTTTTCCAGACCATATAATTCCTAGGTAGCTTTTCAGCAAGCACAGTGTCATGAATCTTTGTTTTTAACACATGAAAAAGAAGTCAATGCCTTTTGATACTTCTACACGTGTTTAACTTGAGAGAGAGAAAAAGCTGATTTAAAAGCCGTGACTCACACCCTCAGTAAAATAAAAGTACACTTGCCTCACATTATTTATTATTTGTAATTACAAAATATTGGCAACAACATAAATTTCCACACAGAGGACACCAAGTGAATACATTATGGTACATTCATACAGTGGAGCGTCGTACAGCTGGGGAAGGAATGAGAAACTTGATATTATTCATCAAAAGAGCAAAGCTTTTGCACACTTCAAATATAGTATAAGAAAGAAGGGGGGGAACCTCCCACGTGTGTATCCTTTTTTCCCCAAAAGTAAACATAGGATGGATAAACCAGAAACTAATGAAATTGGTTACCTCGTTAATTCATTATCTGGGATGGTTGTGAATGGATGAGAAGCGATGAGGGAGTGAGAATTCTTTGAGAACAACTTTTCATAGAGTTTTGACTTTTGCAGAAAACTGTTTTCATTTTTTTTTAGGTGAAATAAAAAAGAATTGAAAGGTGGGGGCAGAGAACAAAACCAGCACAAATGACCTAAGTGTATTTGTGTGACACACAAAGGAGTAATGATAATTTAAAAATAGTAATTTTCAAATACAATTATTTGACCAAATAACCAAGGTCTAAAGACCAGAAGAGAAATACATGAACAAATATTAAATTTCAGTTACTAGGATTGTTTTTCTTAGTAGTAGAGGTTAGATTAATGTTTTGTAAAATTGAACAAATCAGTAAGTATATTGACAATGAGAACTCAGTGCTTCACAGTCAGAGACTGAGGATACTAATATGAACACAGACAAGACTAGAATGAACCCTGTAGTAATGAATTGGAATTGCAGTGATCAGTATTAGCATGTGGTGTGTGTGTGTGTGTGTGTGTGTGTCCGCGCACACACCTCAGCACGTACTTCCATTCTGACGCCTAAAGAGGACTAGATGCAAAGGTACACCAGAGGCAAATGAGCACAACTTATGTCTAGATCTTAGTTTCTTGATTTAATCTCCCATTAAAATGACCCATGGAAAATGGCTGGTCTGAGGACTGGGGCATTTCTATTTCTTTCTTAATACTATGTTTTTAGAGCAATTTAAGGTTCACAGCAAATAAGAGTAAGGTATAAAGATTTCACATCCTCCAGCAGACTGATATATTTATTACAATTGATGGACCTATACGGACATTATCCGTCATTAGGATAATTAGGTCATTATCACCTAAAGTTCATAGTTTGTGTTCGAGTTCACTTTTGGTGTGTTGCACATTGTGTACATGGGCTTAGGCAAATGTACCATGACATGTATCCATCACTATAGTACCATACAGAGTAGTTCTACTGCCCAAAAATCCTTCTGGATCCACTCACTCCTCATTCATCCTTCCTTCCTTCCAATGCCTGGCATCACTGCTCTTTTTAGTGCCTCCGTAGTTTTGCCCTTTCCAGAAAGTTTTGTAATTTTTGTCATACAGTATGTATGTATGCCTTTTCAGGTTGCCTTCTTTCACTCAGTAATATACATTTAAGATTCCTCCATGGTTTTTTAAATGGCTTTTATAGCTCATTACCTCTTAGTGCTGAATACTATTTCATTGTCTGGATATACTACAGCTTATTTATCCATTCACCTACTGAAGGATATCTTGGTTGCTTTCAAGTTTTGGCAACGATGAATAAAGCCTCTATAAGCATCTGTGTGCATGCTTTTGTGTGGACATGAGTTTTCAACTCCTTTGGGTAAATACCAAGGAGTGTGACTTGTGGATTGTATGTTAGACTATGTTTAGTTTTGCAGGAAAATGCTAAATATCTTCCAAAGTAGGTGTACAATTTTGCATTCCCTCCAGCATTGAATGAGGGTTTCTATGGCTCTGCATTCTCGCCGCCATTAGATGTTGCCAGAGCTTTGATTTTTGGCTATTTTAATAAGTATGTAATAATATCTCATCTTAATTTGTGATTCCCTAATGACATATGATATGAAGCATCTTTTTATATGCTTATTTGCAATCTGTGATGTATCTGTGAAAGCTTGTACCACATTTTTGAATCTGGTTATTTGTTTTATTGTTGCTGAATTTTAAAAGTTCTTTACATATTTTGGATAATAGTCACTTATCAGATGTATCTTCTGCAAATATTTTCTCTCAGTCTGTGTCTTGTCTTCTCATTCTCCTAATATTGTCCTTCACAGTGCAGAAGTTTTCAATTTTAATGAATTCCAACTTATCAAGTATATCTTCCATGAATTGTGGAGAACTTTTCCTTATGGTAGAATATCAACTAATAAATACTGAAGGAGTGGTGGAACTAAAAAATGACCATTTTGCAGCCCTTCATAGGATCGTTGCTAATCCAGTGAAATAATCAATGCATGCTAAAACTAGATGAAGAGGCTATTTACATGGTCCTAAGTATTCCCTCAAAAATAGTTTCTTGATCACAAAGAGAAAATGGTAAGTTTACAGTGGATTAATCTAGTGAATACTATTTTAACTACGCAATTAAAGTAAATAACAATAATGGGACAAACCGGTGCCACGTGCCTCTTAATATCCTAGGGAAGGATACAATGTCATTTGTTTGGTGTTCCTGTCAAAAGTGCATAATCTACTCATGAGGAAACATCAGATAAACCCCAAATGTGGGACATTTTCTGAAGCAACTGGCCTACATGCTTCTAAAATGTCAGAATCAAGAAACATAAAGAAAAGTTGAGGTACTACTCCAGACTAAAGGAAACTGAACAGACATGAAAACTAAATGTATCCTATGGTCCTGGGATGGAGTATGCATGAGAAAAAACAACTGGCAACATTTTAATATGGATTGTGAGTTAAATAAATATTATATCTACATTAAATATCCTGATTTTGAAAGTTGTACTGTGGTTATGTAAGGAAAAGTCTTAGGAAATCCAAAATAAAACGTTATGGATAAAGGGGCATGGTGTCTGCAAAATTATTCTCCAGCGGTTCAGAAAAAAAATTATATACGCAGCTATAAACAGAAAAAGAGAATAGATGACAAATCAGATGGAGTGAAATGTCAACAAAGAATGTGAATAAAGGGCAACTGTGGCTTTTCTTTAAGTATGAAATTATATCAAAATAAAAATGTTTAATGTAGATTTTGAAAGATCACATCTCAGATATTAGAAGCACTTTAAGTGTAGAAAAAATATAGATTCAACAGCTATTATGTAAGATAACTGGCATTCATCCCAAATTCCTAAACTATTTGCATAGAAGAGTTTCAGTCTGCACAAAATCCTAAACCTGGGTCAGAACACGTTGGATATTTTCTGTGAACAGTATTGACGACACATGGAAGAAGGAAAATTAGTTGACCATGAAATCACATAATTTTGGGAACCAAATTTAAGCAGAATAAAGTTTTGACACAAATTGAACATCTTTGTTATTGCCTACTTATTTCAGTAACGTCAACTACTCTAATCCAGCCTCCCTCCCCACTTTACCCATCTCGAAAAGCAACAAGAGTAATAAACCACACATAGCTTGATTTTTGCCTTGTACTTGTAATTTTTTCTTTCCTTACTCACTTTTCTAGAAACAAGTTAGATATTGCCACGTAAAGGTTACGAGACCTTGAGAAAATTACATTACTGGAGCCCTGGAACTCAATTCTTTCCTCTATAAGATTGGGATAATAACATATGTTCTATCCAGCTTGCAGAAGTATTGTTGGGATCCTATGGCTAAATGTGTATGAAAATCCATTCGCACTACAATATCTAAGTGATTTTTTAAATTTTTGGGTTTTTTTTTTTAAATCTGAGAGAGAGCGAGAGAGTGCAAATTGGGGAGGGGCAGAAAGAGAGGGACACACAGAATTCGAAGCAGGCACCAGACTGAACTGTCAGCACAGAGCCCGACATGGGGCTCAAACTCACTAATCATGGTGAGATCATGACCTGAGCTGAAGTCAGATGATTAACAAACTGAGCCACGTAGGTGCCCCACTAAGTGATTGATTATTTTAATGCAACAATCATCACCAGTTTTCTCTGGGTTTTTCGTCACTTAAAGTTCCATGTTTTGCTCTAGGTTGCAAGAAGATTAAGATGGTTTGTTGGGTTTATAGCATCATCAAAACTAATAGCGGTCCTTATTTGGAGCATAGAAGAAATTATTTTTTTTGGTTCCTGTAACGAAAGGCTTAACAAATAGCATTTCAAGGTAGATTTGAAAGAAATATACTTCTTTCTTTTGGAAAAGTTCTTTTGGAAGTAGGCTATTTCACAGCATCTGGCTAAATACACATCATTCATTCACATGTCGTATGATCTTCTGTCATCCATTTGAATATATCATAAAATCGTAGTGTGAAAGTATTTCATATTTTTCATGTCATGGAAGGAAATTGCCACCTCACCTCAACAAAACACCTTCATTTTGGAGATGGGAGAAGATGGTTTTCAGAAAAATGCCACCTAGTTAATGGAGAAAACATAATTAAAATTAAAATGGTTCACATCTATTCCCAAAGCTGTTCTGACCCATCCTGCTGCAGATACCCAAGTACTAAAAAAGGTGGATTCTCTAGAGCAACTGAAGTATACCTGCTTAGGAAAAAAAGATGTGATACAAATTGTCATCATTGCTCGTATACATTATTTGGTTGCTCCCAGAATCAGCAATTACAGTGTAGATTAAGAAAAGCAATTATGGTTGCTTTTTTTTTCATTGTTTATTACCTCGTTCTATGGATGTATCCACAGATGCCACTAAGCCTCCTTGTTTTTCGTTTCTCCATTTTCAAAGTAAAGAAAAAATGTTTTAAATTGAATGTGTTTTGTCTTCCTGAAACGTAATGCCACATAAACACTAAACGAATAGTATTATTATAATAAGTAAAAATCAAATCATTGATATTCAAATAAACGCAATTTCTGAAGGCGTAAAATCACCATCAAAATTCTGATTTTAAAAAAAAGAAACTCTTCCAAATAAAGAATCTATTCATAAAATTCAGGAAGTCAATAGATTTAACTAGTTAATGAGTTTGTTCATTGTCTCTCCTTAGAATGAGTTAGAAATGAAACACACCATTATAAACATGGAGATACAAGAGTTTAGTGTATGGTAACATCAATAATATGGATGAATTACATTCTTTTTGAAACAACAGAAAATGGAAAAGTGATTAATTAAACTAACTTGAAATTTCATATCTTTCCAGCAAAGTATTATGATAAGAGTAACCGAAGCTTTATTTACCCATTTTTCTCCTCTAATTAGAAGCCTCTGATAACCAGTCCTGTTGTTGCAGAAGTGGAGCCTAGCCCCAGGCCAAAACTGCTCAGAGGACTTGAGCTAAGTTAGTGCTGGGGTAGCGAGGAGAATGGAGACCTGGGGAAAGGAATGGGGACTCAAAGACACTTCCTATATTTGGCACACAATTTAGGAAAATGTAAATAGCTTTCTAGAGTGATCACTCTGGAGTGATCAATGTTAGCACATGGAAGACTAGTAATGCTTCAGGTACCAGCTGTGCAGGTAACAGGTTGCCACCTACCTCCCCTCTGCCCTGAAGGCATGTTAGGGAAGATAAGACAAGCCTCAGTTACATTACCGAGTGCCAAGAATACAGGTCATCGCAGTATGGTTATTGAAATACATCACACCCACAAGCAGCTTGATTTGAATGTCATTCCAAAGGGAAACACGTTTCTAACTGTGGTCCTCATTCTAGAATGTATGGTCCCTGCGAGCAGGGATCTTTGTCTTTTTTGTTCATTAATGCATATCAAGCACCTACACCAGCACCTGGCATATTTTTTATACTTTTGATACCACCCTATTGGTGGATGGATGTATACACTTTAAGATTTTCTCTAGCAAAGAAAAACTTGCTTAGCTTTTTAAATTTACTTTTATACTTTCCCCTAAGAAAGCTTCTAAGTCATAGAATGTATATTCGATGGTGTAAAATTTAAGTCAGCTGTTAGAAAAGACGAGCACACTAGGAGAAATATTCATTATCCTAAGAAATAATGATCTCTGCGCATAAATCCACACCCTGAGAGAAAGGGCCTTTGTCACCAGTGGCAAAGGCAGCTGGTCTCCCTTGGGGTCAGCCACTAGAGGACGGTGTGGGTACACACGCTGCCAGACCCTTGATAAGGCCAACGGGGTCCTTGATAGACAAGAATGAATTCCGCCAAGTTTCACGTCAGCTTCTACTCATAATGTCGGTAAATTCCTCATGCCAATTTCCCTTCCAAAAATGAAAACAGAGAACGGCACAATTATAATGAACATGTCACTGGCAAAGATAAAAAAAAAAAATCACAGGAAAACCGTGAAGGTGTCGATAATCTTAGCAGGAATAAAATGCAGCTCAGCAGATATTGTGCAGCTGTCAGGAACCCGTGAAAGTGTTGACGCTGAAAATATTTGACTCCAGCTATTCTTGCGAACAAGGCTATAAGTTTCTAGCTGGCCTAGAAATTGAAGAAGGAGTTCAAGGACAAGCAGCAGAGTCGAGCAAATGAAATGTCAAGGAAACTAGGCTCTGAGTAGTTTGCTGTCATACCAGAGAAGTACAAACAGCAGATCTTTGGGACTTTTAACACCCTTAAACCTGCATGTGTCAGAATCTACAACCAAAACAACCGATCACAGCAGCAAATAGCCTCTATGTGGGTTTTGAAAATAAGAGATGAAAAGTTCAGACAGCAGCCTTTTGTGATTGACTTCAGTAAACTCAGATCCACTATTCTTTCCGCAAAGTTATCAATGTAAATACTAATGAGCTATAACAATTGGAATGTTTTTTCAGGACAATCATTGAACCTAGTAGGTTGGCCTTTTTTCTGAATGTTGACCTATAGTTGTTTTTTACTTTTCTTTAATTTGAGAGAGAGGGAAAGAGAGAGAGTGCATGCATGTGGAAGAGAGGGCTGAAGGGGAAAGAGAGAGAATCCCAAGAAGGCTCCACACTGAAGGATCCCACCACTCTGAGACCATGACTTGAGTCATAATCGAGAGTCGGATACTCAACCAACTGAGCCACCCAGGTGCTCCCACCAATCATTTAATTCATACCTTTATTCTTTATTATCCTAAAGAAAGAACCTTTATTCATGTTAAATTTACATAGATTTTTTGTAATTTTCAAAAACAAATATTTGTCTTTCATTAAAAAATTTTTGTTCTTTTTCTAAGTGTATTCATTTTGAGAGAGAGAGAGAGAGAGAGAGAGAGAGAGAGAGCACAAGCAAGGAAGAGGCAGAGGGAAAGGGAGAGAGAGAATCCCAAGCAGTCTGGGGCTTGATCCCATGACCCTGGGATCATGACCTGAGCCAAAATCAAGAGTTGAACAGTTAACTGACTGAGCCACCCAGGAATCCCAAAAATATAGAAGTTCTTACTACACAACAGATACTATCTGTGTTTGTGAAAAGGCAAAAACCAGTCTCTCTCTTCCTGCTGCTTATGGTCTAGCTCACTGATATAAACAAGTAAAAGAGAACAGTATAATAGTGGTTCAATGAGAACTTCGATGAAGTTCAAAGTACTTCGTAGAAAGCAGGTAGCAGGGTAGGCTAAGCTGGCCTCGGAACTGGGAAGCATTTAGAAGAAGTTACACCGAAGCAGAGTCCTGTTAGGAAATGCCAAAGAAAGTAGGAGAAGCAGACAGAAGCCGGATCACGAAATATCTCCCAGTAAGGCATGATCCAAGTTTCCTCGTCTCTAACACTCAGGCCTTAGACTAAATTATCTCTGTGGTCCCATTCAATCTAACATTTTATGTCTGTTATCCAAATTTCAAGGTAAAATTTACCTGAAAAATAAAATTCAATAGCTTAGCTTTAAAGACTAATTTTCACAAACCTCTCTCTTCAAATCATTAAAAGAAAGTTTAATGTTTATTTATTGTTGAGAGACAAAGAGAGGCAGAGCATGAGAAGACAAGGAGCAGACAGAGGGAGACACGGAATCTGAAGCAGGCTCCAGGCTCAGAGCCCAACATGGGACTCAAACTCACAAACTGTGAGATCATTACCTGACCCAACATCAGTGCTTAACCTACTGAGCCACCCAGGCATCCCTCTCTTCAAATCATTTAAATTCTCCTTTTCTTGAAATCAGAGCTTCAAACAAGATAAGGAAGGTTCTAATTATGAAATTCAAACACTGATATCTTATCAAAACAAATATGTAGATAATGATATTTTTCTATACACGTGAGATGCCAACTTTTAAAATTCCCTTAAACATAATATTTCTGTAGATGTATCTGCATGTCCCCATTATTATATAACTTATAATTTCTGACTGTAATGTAATCCACTTATGGCATATATAAGCTGTCCTTCAAAGGATAACTTTTTTTTTCACTAATATCACATTTAAAGCTCAACTAAATTTCAGTACAAAGCTGTGTCATGGTCACCACCTTTAAGACCTTTCTCCCAAAGCTCAGGTTCACATTTTAACATGACCTCTTCTAGCTAGATGTCATAAAAGTCTTTCAGAATTAACAGAGAAAGGTTAGAAGAAAATTAAATTTCAATCTATAGACTTGGAAATAAGAACAAAGGAGATTTCACAAAATGTTCTGAAATTCACTTCTCATTTGTTTTCATTTTTACAACACTTAATGATGAGTGGCTCTATTACCCCAACTTCTAACTCATCCTTGTTCTTCATATGGTTCATTTTAAGTTTGAAAAAGCCCATGGCTTGGATAATGATCTTGAGTTTCACACACCGGTGTCATCGTTGTTTGATGTTCCTCTTTATTTAAAATTCACTCTAGGGACAAACTCTTCACAGGCACATAGATGTTCAATAAGTCAGTGTAATTATTATGTTTAGCCATAGCCAATAGGTCAATGATTAATTCTAAATATCATAGAACACAGGCCTCCATTACATAGATTTTGATCAAAGCATATGCCCTGAAACAAATACCACACAGAATAAAATTCTAATCAAACATGGTTTCCTTGCATGATTCTGGAAGGAGAGAGGAACAGACCTACTTAATTGGGAATAATTTGTTTAAGGAGACCCATGCACCTGCATGATGATATTAGAGTAGCTCATTTAGTGGTTTTCTACAAAGTCTTGTCATCAAATGAAAGGTTCATTTCATTTCCCTTGATGTGGTGGTCTGAGGTTTACAGGTTCCTGAACATAAGATTTGCAACAATCCTGAAAAAAATTGCAATCCTTTCCGAAGTGCAAGAGTTTTGACATGCTTCAGTTGTCAAGGAATTTATGAACACTCATATTTTCAGGCTTTTAGTTTTTAGATCAGTCTCCAGTGTTTGAGGCAAACTGATTTATTTTAACAGAAAAAGGTATTGCATAGTGACTTAATCACTTGATGATTGCTTTGGCTGAAGTATGACTACCTTCCTGTGGACAAAATATAAGTTTTAAGTGTAATAAATATTAGGTATTCTTTAGAGGTATTATTACTGTATTTTGAATTTGAAATAATATGTTTTGATCAAACCTAAAGATTAACATTAGCATAGAGCAAGATCTAATTAGCTGGTAAGGTCAGAGCTTGTTCTTATTGTGTATCAGTGGTTAAATGCACAGCTTTTTAACAGGGGAGTTGCAGACTCAGCTCAATAGTAGTCTCCATCCTCGCCCTTCCAAAAAAAAAGAGTAATCTCCACCCAAATAATCTTATGGCTGCCAGAGGGACAGGGATGGGGGGATGGGCAAAATTAGCAAATGGGGGCAGGAGAGACAGGTTTCTATTACGGAATAAATAAGTCATGGAGCTGAGAAGTACAGTACAGGAAATACAGTCAATGGTATCGCATTGTATGTGACAGATGGTCACTACACTTGTGATGAGCACAGAATAGTGTACAGACTTGTCCAATCCCTATGTTGTAAACTGAAACTAGTGTAACATTGTGTGTCAACTATACTTCAATTAAAAAAGGAAAGTAAAACATAAAAAACGTCAAAGTCTCCACCTGGTTCTGGGTAGTCAGTTGTTCCCATCCAGACCTGAGATGATTCTTCAAGTCTTTGAAACAGCAAATATAATTAATTGGAAAGAGTAAAAATAATTCCATAGTAATAACTTTATATAGGTTGATTGAAACGAATTAAAAACCCCAAGAAGGGAAGGAAAGTTGTTAACCCCTATTGACTAAAAGATGGGTAGATTATTTTGCTGTTTGTGGCTAAAGACAAATTTTTAATTCTTATCTCTCTCTCTCTCTCTCTATTTTCTTTTTTCTTTTTTTTGGCTTAGTCTTATGTCCTAGGCACCTTGTTTCCATCTCTGTCAAACACTGGTCCTCTAAACTCCCAAACTCTCTGACGGATGGGGTAATTGTTAAGTACCTACTATCAGTGTGCCGAATCCAATTGCACTAGCTCAATAGAATTGATTATTAAATTTTCAGAAATTTAGTGAACCAGTTATTAGAGACATTATTAAAAATTGAAATACATAAACTTGCAATTACATAAATTGTATTTAAATCAAAAGTAATGAGTACTAAATACATCACTTTCCAATTATTTTCCTATACCTATTATATCTTTCTATGTGTATGGTGGAAATTCTTTGTGATGGCGGGCTACTGTATCTTTTCACAACTCTACAATTAGTAGTTATGCTGGTGGCTTGGCATCAGCCATGGTCAGAGTATTTATACCATGGAAATCTGCAAATGCTACAAATGACGACTCCCTCCCTTACCCCAGCATCGATTGTTAAACCTTCACCAGCACACCACTGTTACCTGCTCATGGCACCTTCTAAGAGAAGCTGTTCTCTCTATTTCCCAGAAACTGCTCCTCCATGACTCAACCCTTTTCTTCCCAGGCACAACTGATTGCTCCAAGATCAAGAAACCAACAGAGGTCGAAAATATCTATAGGCCACACCCAGCCAAAGTATTCTCTTTGGAATCTAAACTAAGATTCATAGGAACTGATGAAATTAATAGTTAAGTCATGTTCACAGCACTGAACTACGTAGGTCTCTAGAATTGATTTAGTTTTTCATATTCCTAAGACTCAGTACCACTTTATCCTGGTTCATATGATTTTATCCTAAAAATATGTCTTCTATTTGAGCTAGTGAAATTTCTCTCTATTTCTTGCAAGTTAATGTGTCTTAAAAAATAAAACTGTTTCAAGTTCTGTTTCTAATTCCAATATAGAAACTATATAGATGTAGGTGCAAGTCCTGATTGTGTGACCCAGAGAAGATTCTTTAACTTGTCGGCCTCTCAATTTCCTCATCCGAAAAAATTAAAACTGCATACATTTTAGTGGTTTTTAAGCCTTAAGCTTCTACAGAAATGCTTCAGGCCTGGCTATGGGAGTTTACAAGGAAGCTTTAAGTTAATAGCGTCTGAACACCCTCCTGAGTTCAGCTAGAAACATTAGGCTGTTATTTACTTTGTATTTGGAGGTTTCTATATCACATTTTTTTTTTTGACAGTTTCCACTCAGGACTCCCCAGCCTACCGCTAAGAACTTTATAAGTTTGCAAACTTTCCAGCTTAATCTATCTCTAAATTCTTTTCAGTCTGCTAAATCTTTCGAGGGTAAATATAAAATATTCACATGCATATTACAGAAAACTTAAACATTTTCCACTTTTTCTCTTCTATTATTTATAGTCTTCTCTGATTGGAGAGTTGCAAGGAAACCAAGGTGGTCCCAAAGCACAGCTCAGCCCAATCGGATAGCCTCCTCTTCACAGACATACTGGTCTGTTTACCAACGTACTTTTTCCTGTGATTTCTGGCCCTGACCTGAACATTTTGCTCAGCACAGTGTTCTGCATAACCAACACCAATCAATTGGCATTGGCAAAGCTACTGTATGTATGTACATGGACTTACCTAATGCTATGTTTGGTTTCTCTTGGTGTTGATTTATCCATCTGCTCTGAAGGATGCCCTTCTGTTTGGTTATCTGCCCTTAAGGCAATTTATTTGCCCAGAGACAATGGTATATAGTGATTGTATGACCAGATACTTCCTGGGGCTGTCCATATGGACATTGTATAGGAGAAAGTGTTACAAGTCAAAGGAGATAAAACATTGAGTTGTGGCTTAAAGTTGTTGTTTTGGTATTTTCTTAGCAAATAAGGAAAACATCTACTTAGCATCTTCTTAAAGGTTTTCAGGCACTAAAAGTCTTTTATTAAGATACTCCTTGGCTAAATCTCTTTAGGCTATATCAAGATTATCTATCTTTTCCATTTATTTCCAACCCTTCAATCAATTTTTTGCTCTTATCTCCACACTTTACAACTTTTTACATTCCTTCTCAGTCAGACAGTTCATAATTGAGCCAGTCCTCTGGAAAATAACACATTCATGTAAGAGCATTAGCAAGAAAATTTAGTTTTTATTTCATATAAACTTTTTATTGAAGTGTAAGATACATTAAAAGCATGTACAAAATGTAAGTAGACAGCTTTATGGATGTTCAGGGTAAATATACTCTCTACTCAGCATCAAGATCAGGAAATATAGTATGAACAGAACTCCAGAATCCCGCTTAGCCATCTTCGAGTTACTATTGTCATGATTTCTTATACCACATGTGTGTCACTTAGAGTAACCACTGTCATGATTTCTTATACCACATGTGTGTATGTGCATATGTGCATGTATATGTATATATTTGTTGTTTTTGAACATTATAAATGGAATAATATAGTTGTTTCTTTTGTGTTCATCTTCTTTGACTCAACTTTCTGTTTGTGAAACTCATCCATGTGAATGCAGATAGTGGCAGCTCAGTAATTTCCACTACTACACAGCATTCAGTTGTGTTCGAATACACCATGCTTTTAAACACTAAATCCAAAAATTAATAAAAATAAAAACCATATCCAGGACTATGTTGATGAACATACGGATACGTTTTAGTCTTTGGCCCCTTATTACTATTTCTCTGTGTGTCTTTGGGTGCACATAAATATTCATTTCTGTTGAGTGTTTCACATAAGAGTGAAATTGATGGGTCACAGGGTATACACTTGTTCAGCTTTAGTGGTTACTGTCAACAGTTTTAGAAAGATTGTATTATTTGTCATCCTTGCATTATGGATGGTCATTATATTGCTCTGAGGTTATTCTCTTCCAGAAGAGAAAACGTTTTCAATGGGCAGAGAAGTTTACTCTCTATCAGTATCAGGCTTGAAAACGACTTAGGGCAACTAAGAAAGGGCTCACTTGTTTTCAGGTACGAGAAGGCTTTGCTAGGAGCAGGTCTGAGTAGCTATTCCTTGTTTCCCCAAAACATAGGAAATCAAGTTCTTGCCACCAAATGGAGGACAAAAACAGCATGAATTGAACAGTGAGACACTGTTGGCAAAGACCCTGGAAATCATATAAAGTCATAAATTATATAAATCAGACTGGACAGATATAATAGTCAAAGTGAGTTTATTACTTGTCTTAAAGTTAAGAACTTAAATGTGTACAACTGACAGCTTAGTTGTTGTCACTGGTGAGATCTGTAATAACAAAAAGGGAAGTATCAAGGTCAACTCACTGACCCTCACCATGGATCATGCTGGGATTCCTCAGAGGACCAAAAGAACCTGATGGAATCCTGTTGCTTTAAGGCTCTAAATCCAGCAGGATCATGCCAAAGTATGACATGTACAATGATGGCTTCAAATCACAAAATTGATTGTTCTCAAACAACCCTTCGCCACAACCACACTCTTTCTCTAATGCATGCTTGACAATCCCTTGCCTTCTCCTTTCTGCCTTCTGTTTGCATCAATTGTATTTCTGTATATGCTACTTGGTTTATCAGCTCCTTTGGCCTCTGATAAAGTACTTCATTTCCTTTTCTCCTGAACTGCCTTTCCATCTTGGCCTCTTCTCCCTACAACAATAATAAATTCCCTTCTTCATTTAATAAATGTTTATTGAGGTCCTACTATATGCCAGCAGCTGGGCTAAATACATGGCTTATTGAGCTTAGACATAGCTCACTTTTGACTAAGGGGAAAAAACAGTCACAAACCATTGTCAATCTGTCTTTGGGTGTAGAAAATAGGCGAAAGAAAAAAAAACAGACCCCTATGACTTGGGTCATTTGGTTTTCACAGCCCTGGATGCTGAAGAATGGAGTTCCAGACTCCTGGTGGCTAGCCCCCTAGGAAGACAAAAGACCAAGAAAACGCAGTGACCCCAGAAAACACATCTCCCCCACCACTTTTTCTTTTAAATTTGCTAATTGTCCCCGAAGGTGAGGACAATGTTTATGACAACTTTCCCAAGAGACAAGGGGCTTGCTGAAGCTTTGTTCTTGGCTGGTAGCTTCCCTCTGTGGGAACTGAGGGTACCTGCCGGTAGGGGACTCGTGTGTCCCGATATAGAGTCTTAGATAACATTGCTCCTTGTCTTAACTAGTCAAGATTTCAGTGCTCAGAGTGAGTAACATAAGGTGAGAGGAATATTTTAATAGGAGTTTTACGAAACAAGAAATTTCTGCCTAAGCATGATACGTATTACACTTAAATTTCACTTTTAGAACATGCAAAAGTCACTCTTTTTTTTGTTGTTGTTGTTGCAACTTAAAAAGTAGTGAAAGGTTAAAATAATTAGGTGATGGTATGGAATTTGAATAGGAAAGTATTAAAGCGATTGTAGGGCAGTTATACATTTTGAAAAGAGAAATGACATGTGAAAAAATGCCCTGAAGTATTTGTATATGCTTTACTGGTATGCTTGGAGCATTTTGGTTAATTAAGACAATGGGTTCAGAAGGTGATCACCATTCATTTCTATTATTATATAGGAAATTGTGGCCTCCAAAGCCTTATAAGGTTATGTTACTAAGATATAGCAAAATCAAGAGTCCAAATCTTTTGCCGACTACTTCATCACTCTATATTGATAAATATGCTTTCTTGAAAAAAGCTTTTTTGGCTTGATCCTTGTTCTTATAAACATTTTTAAATACTTTAGAGCATTTCTTTTTACTTAAATCATAGTGAACATCAATGAATGTTTTTTTTTGAAGGTATAGACTCTCACTGTGGAGTAGGGACTTTTTTGGATATTATTAACGTGCAGGAGAATTGACACAAAATTTAAAGGAGGGCAAATGGGTGGCTCAGTCGGTTACTCGTGTGACTCTTGATTTTGGTTCAGGTCATGGTCTCACAGTTCCTAAGTATGAACCCTCTGACAGTTCAGAGCCCACTTGGAATTCTTTTTCCTTGTCTCTCTGCCCCAACCCCACTGGTGTTCGCTCTCTCTCTCGCTCTCTCAAAATAAATAAATAAACTTTATAAAAAAGAAATTTTGCTTTTAGAGGGAATGTATTGTGGACAGTTCAAATTAGAATAACTTTTGCATACAGAGAGAGCTTCATCCAAAGTTCTGTGAGTACTTGACAAACCTAAATCCAGCACCTCTCACAGAAGTGCTTGGTTTCTAGCCAGAGAAATGACTTGCAGGGGTTGTATTAAATGTATTTAAACTAGAAAGAAAATATATGTGTACTTGAAGGATGCAGATGGAGAATTTCTGTCATTTTCCTGATCTGTAATATGATGTTATTGTGTTACCTCCTTAACTCCCCTTAGAGCTTTTCAGCTTTTAATATGCAGTCATAAAAATTCATCAGTCTGGCCAAGAATCTGCCATTATGCCATGCTGGGAATTTATGAGAAAATCCGGAAATTGTGCTCAGTTCAAAGTAAACAATGCCAGAAAAAGAACTGTGTTATATATCCACAGAGTAAATGTTTCTTTGAGAATACTAAAATTTCCCCAAATTCAGAGAAGGCAGAAATTGAAGGAATCTTCGTGATAATACAAAGAGGCACTGAGTCTTCTTCACAGCATTATATAAAAACAACAGGCTAAAAGAAACATATTGATAGCATCCTAAAATAAGCACGTTTTTTGTTCATATGCTACAGAGGATTTTTCTGTTTATCACTTTGGGTGACTTTTAGAAAATTCCATTAGCCTGTATTAAAACAAGATATAACTGAGGCATATCTTACGGATTACTTATAGGCAAGGGGTTAGTGAGGAATGGAAATAGCAGGATTTGTGTCGAAAAAATCCTCATTTTGTTTGCCCTTAGTCTTTAAAAGAATTGCCTCAATCAACTGATCTAGTTCCCTTTTGACTGCAGTTCAATTGAGACAACTGGATTTTGTCATTTACACCCTTAGACCTAGAATATTTTAAGGGATCCTGGCACCATTCCAGAGTATAGAGACCGAAGCTGGCATTACTCAGCTCGCCAAAATTGGGCTCAGAGGTGGGGAACTGCGGAGAATGTCATAAACACTTTCTCACAATAGTGACACTGACAGTGTAGCAAACAAATAGGTACAGCAGCAACAAAAACAGATGACACAATCACAATCGGTTATATTTATACCAACAGCCTCCCTACAAAAGGTTGTCTTTCAAGACACTTCTGATTTGATGAATTAAGGTATGGTAGGTAATGTTTAAAAACAAAAACAAAAAAACTTAACCGTAACTAAAAACCGTTGGCCTTCCCCCATTAAAAGTCCGGAATCTGTCGCTGTGTAGCCAAAACAGCCTTTGACTTAAATCTGCCCCCTTTACGACTCGAGCCACACTTTACTTCATGATTTTACACCTGAAGGTACAATTGCAAGGTCTCCGTGACCTGTCAGGGGCCGTGCCTTTCTTAGAGGGGCGCTACCAACGATCCAAGACCCACCCGGGCGGGCCAAGCCGAAGGGTCAAGTTTAGCCAAAGGACGCCCGGACACCCTCGCCCACGAGGGCTCTCTGCAGTTCCGCTGACTCGGCTGTGGCCCGCGGTGCTGGCTTCTCGCGCAGTCAGGTGCCGCCGGGGCGGGCGCAGTTATTTCTGAGCGCGGGGTGGAGACGCCAGCGCCGGGCGGGGGAGTAGCCGGGATCCGCCCCCTTCCCGGGCATCTCCGGGCCGGAGACCCCCGGTCGCCCCAGCTGAAGGCCCGCGACCAGGTACCCCAGGCCGCACGTTTGTAGGGGTCGCTCTCGGACAGCATCGAACCTCCGCACACTGACTTCTCGCGAGGTTTCGGTGCAACACCCCCCCCCCCCCCCCCCCCGCCCTCTCCCGACTCCCGCCCGCTCCTAGCTCTGGTGCGGGCAGCTCCCGCAATGGCTGCGCTGCGGAGGCTCCTGTGGCCGCCGCCTCGGCTCCCGCCTCCGCCCTCCCCTCACCATCCCTTTCCGGGGCCGTGGGGGCGGCCGGCGGGGATAGCCCCGGGCCCGGCTGGCCGGCCCTTCTCCTGCCGGGAGGAGGAAGACGGGGCTGTGGCGGAGGCGGCTTGGCGGCGGCGGAGGCGCTGGGGCGAGCTGAGCATCGCGGCAGCAGCCGGCGGGGGGCTGGTCGGCCTCGTGTGCTACCAGCTGTACGGGGACCCCAGGGCCGACTCCGCGTGGGCCCCCGCCCTCGCGCGCCCCTCGGACAGCTCGGTCTCGGAGCCGGAGGACCCGCCCCGCGGCCGGGGGCTGATTCCCATCCCGGTGGCGGCTGCCAAGGAAACGGTAGGTGCGTGAGCGCGTGCGCGCGCTGGGGCTGCCCCGCAGGTGACGCCGGAGGGTAGGGTCCCCAGGTGCTCCACCGGAGCTCGGGGAGGGAAGGTGTGACTGTCACGCGGGGTGCGCTTGAGACTGTGGGCCGCTGTGGCCGTGGGAGCCCTGCGGCCGCAGATAGGGACGTCCTGTGAGTGAGAGACGAAGACCTAGGCCAGGCGCGCAGCCCCGGGTCTGTTAACCCAGCTGGTGGGAAGGTGTGGATGATGCTGCCGTGGATGCCGGGGCCGTGAAGGTTGCTGCGGGTACCACCTGCCAACCAAAACCTCAATCCAAGACAAAATAAGAAAACGGCCGCGAAGAAGTCAGCAGGCAGAGAGTGGAGAGCTGGGTTGGGAGGGATGGGAGCGGCCGGGCCGGGCCGGGCAACAGCAAGTGGTCCAGGTGGTCTAGTGCGGTGGGAGGAGCTCTGCAGCAGTGGTCTGAGGTCTCGCGAGCAGCTACATGATGTACTGCAGGCCCTTATTCCCAAGAGTGTTCTACTCCCCGCCCCTCCCGAGCCAGGAACTGTAAGTAAGGAAGGTAAGTAAGTGAGAAGATGGGTAGAACAGCACAAATAGGAAACTGCATAAAGCTAACTCCTCCAGAAGATCTTCAAATGGAACTGTGCAAGTATCATTATGTACCTATCATATAAGGTAAAGAGGAGGGTAAGACAAGAATGGGTAAAAGGGTTATGATTTTTTTTTTTTTGTCCATCAATATGTTTAATAGTCATGTAAATGACTAGGAGTCATCTAGGGAAATTTCCTTTGCAAGACTTAAGAGTATGAAGGGCTTAGATGACAGTAATTTAAAAAAGAGCTCTTCTGTTTTTTTTTTTTTTAATTTTTATTTATTTCTAGGGGAGAGAGAGAGAGACAGCGTGAGCAGGGGAGGGTCAGAGAGAGAGGGAGACACAGACTCCGAAATAGGCTCCAGGCTCTGAGCTGGCAGTCAGCACAGAGCCCGATGCGGGGCTCGAACCCACGAACCGCGAGATCATGACCTAAGCGAAAGTCGGACGCCCAACCGACTAAGCCACCCAGGCGCCCCAGAGCGCTTCTGTTTTTAACTATAGGGAAATGTATAGATGCTTTATTCTTTGCCGGAATACATGTCAGTGATCTGATGTAAGTGCGTTCTTTCCGTGGAGATTATTGATGCATTTGAACCCGGGAATCTACCGAATGGGCCTTCTAGCAGCAAATCACAAATACATAGCATAAAGTACTTTTATACATCGAATACTTAAAATAAAATACTAGCAGTAAATACCCTAAACTTTCATCGCCCACTCCTCTTCTCCCTTCGTCCTGATTGACCACGACAGAATTTTTAACCCACCATGGTTGATCTGGGAACAGATTGGGAAGGTAGCGAGCATTAAAAAAGTATTTTTTCTTTTTAAAAATTAATATTAGGTTTAAAATTGAGAGATATTATCATGTAGTTTTTTTAAAACGACCATACTTAATAGTGACTTCCCCATAGAATTAGGGGAGTTAAACGAGTTAATACACTTTAAATGGTTAAAATTATAGTCAGCATTACACTAGCATGTAGTGAACATTCAGTAAATTTTTGTAATTTTATTCATTTATTTATATCTATTGTGTAATTAGTGTTTATAAAAAATTCCTGTACAAGTAATACCAAAGCACTCTGACTCTTACAGAGTCTCCAGTCATATAATTAGGATTATTATTGCTTTGGTAATCATTTTTTTCCCCCAGCTCTGAAAACTTTTATAGTTTCTTTTTACCCCTTGGTATTTGAAACTTTCACAATAAAGTACTTTGTGTGGGCCTTTTTTTTTTTTTCTTCATTTATTTTACTAGGAACTTGAGGAATAGAATATGGAAATTCGTGTCTAAAAGTTCTATATACTTTTCCTGTATTATTTCTTTGACAATTTCCCCTTCTCCATTTTGTCTGTTTTCTTTTTCTGGAACCTCTGTTAGTCTGAATTTCAACCTCCTGACAGTTCCTAATCTAATTTAATCTGTTCTCACTTTCTAATCTTTTTGTTTCCTTGCTTGTTTGTATGGGAAAGATCTTTGACTTTATCTTCTAACTGGCCTGTTGAGAGTTTTATTTCAGCTAGGCTGTTTTCAAATTCAAAACTATTTTTTGTTCTCTAATATTCTTGTGGTACAGCATTATGTTTTGTTTTATGGCTGGTAATATCTCCATTAAGGATATTAATTATAGTTTTTTTATAATTGTCTTCCACTTCATGCATTGTATTGTTTCTTCTAGCTTCATTTTTATTCTTGTTTGATTTTCTAAGCCCTCACTTTCATTTTGGAGGTTTTCCTCACATATCTGTGGTTGCTGCCTATCTATATATGAGAGCTACTCAGAAGCCATTTGTACATGAGAATAGCTTTTAATTGGTGACCTATACTTTTTAATAGAGTGGTATCTAAATGTCAGTGTTTTAGAAGTCCTTTTCTCTGGTGTCATTGAGTTGGCCCAAAGAATAGGAGAGGTTGGAGGACTTACAGGTGTAGATGTAGGCGCATGCGCACCCGTATGTGAGAGCCTGTGTGTTGGGGAAGTCTCCAAGCATGTTCTTACCTATTGTTATCTGATGCTCTGTTTGCAGCCGCATTACTTCATTTGCTTTCACAGCTCCTTCTTTTTCCAAGGCCTTATCCTTTCTGGGATCTGTAACTCCAATCAGCTTATTTCCATTTGGTTTCCTCCTCCACAATACTCAGGTATTGCCTCTGCTCCCCTAAGTTACTTATCATTCTTCCATCCCATAAAAATTTGATGAATTCTCTTGATCGTTTTGGTTTACGCTCCTTTTCTCTGTCTTAGTTCATGTATGCTTGTACCTTTATCTTTTATTTTTTAATGTTTATTTTTGAGAGAGACAGTGGGGGAGGGGTGGAGTGAGGGGGACAGAGGATACAAAGTGAGCTTCCTGCCGACAGCAGAGAGCCTGACATAGGGCTTGAACTCATAAATCGCAAGATGATGACCTGAGCTGAAGTCTGACGACGCGTAACTGAATGAGCCGCCCAGTCACTCCTGCTTCTACCTTTTTTTTTTTTTTTCAAAAGCTCCTTTATTGTGATATTAATATGTTTAAGAGAGGAACAGGTTGAAAGAAACTTATGAGGTCGATCTGCCATTTTGTCAGAAATATTTTAAACCTATGCTGCCCTTCAATTATTATGCTTTTTTAAAATTATGCTTTTATTATGAAATTCTTGAAGTAGTAGAAATGATTCCTTTTGAGGTTTGAAACTTTACTAAGAAACTTGATGTATAAAGCCTCTTTTACTCATCATGTTACGTTAACCATAAGCCTAGCAATAAATTAACCTGTACATGTTATGAGAATATATAAGTTAAAAATAGGCATGAACAGCAGTAACTTAGAGAGACACATTTCTAATATTGTCTTCTCTGCTTTTTTTTCTCCTTTAAGGAGAGGCATTATGTTGGTCTTGGTCACCTTTATATCTTCATTGCTTTGTATGGGGCCTAGCCCTGGTAGACACACAATAACTATTTGTCAAATGAGTAAGCCCATGCTAAACATTTACATGGGACATACGCACTGAAAAGGCACAACCACATTCTGTGAGAATTAATAGTTTTAATATTTTGTTCAGCTAAATGCCGGTTATTTATAGCATTAGAAATGGGAAGACTTCTGTCAAGGTCAAAATTCCAGGCTTTGGGAGACCAGTCACATGACACTGTATTTATTTTAATTGTGCAAGTTTGGCTTGCCAAAAATTTTCAGTAGACATGGCCTTGAACTTTATTAATATTATAAAGAGATGTTGAAAAGATTTTGCTTGGAACCTTAGAGTTTCAGCCTTAAAGCATTATTTTTACTAGTGGAAAAAAACTTTGTTCTAGAACTGCCTGTTTGTTTAAGGTCCAGAATAAAAAAATGTAGATTGCTTAATACACTTTCGTCTATATTTTACTTATTGTACAGAACACATCTATTTTTGACTACACATCTTAAAAAGCTTTAAGCAACTTAATTTAGTGTTACTCTCAAGTGGGGAGTATCTCTTTGGTGTAGTTTGTATCTCTTTGGTATAGTTCCATAATAATTGCCAATAATCATGCATTTTTAATTTCTTTCACTGTATATCGTCCCCAACTTCTTTTTAAGGCAGCATATTTTGAGACATGAGGTTATGCTTATTCTTTCCCAGAATATTGCAGAATTTGCTAGATGTATAAATGTAGAAGATTCCCAACCTTTTATAGAGTGAGGGAAGCCACAAAGATATAAAACTGAAGACAGGCTAATTCTGTGTAGAAGAACATTGTTGTATAGGAAGCTAATTAAGTGGGTGCTCCCCTCTTTTGGTGTCCTGGATCACTCTGTGGCAAATCCACCAGATTCTACTCTCATCCCTTCTAGTGGCTCTGTTATAGATTCACATACTGTGATTTGGGTGTAGATTTTTTTGCTAAGTAAATCACAAAATAAAATTTGGATGAATTTGGAAAAAAAATATATCCTGTTTCTCGTTACATCAAACCAAAAGTTTACAGAGGTGTGTGCTCTTTTGTCTGGGTTGCAGTGAAAGATAGTTGACAACATTTTATGGATATCAGATTCATGCTGGGAATCAGGAAATGAAACTGTTCTGACTTTCAACTTAAAAAAAAAATCTCATCTCTAATTTTCTTCTAAGACTTGGAAATTGTCAAATAATGCACAGTAGTCAGTTTGAATGAAGGTGTATACAGTTATTTTCCCTTGATCTATATAATCTTCCCTTTAAAAAAAGAAAAGAAGTATTCTATTTTGAATTGGAATTCAAGTAAATAGTATTTGGGTTTAATGTGACTTACTAATTGATTCTCACATTCTCACATGTAATTCTTTTTATGTAATTTTAGGCTGGATGTTTATGAGTACAAAGTAAAGTAAAATGTAGCTTCCCTCTCATGGATTGAATAAACAGTTTATCTTTAATAATTTTTAAAAAATGGATGCTATTTTCTACCTAAAGATTAAAAAAGACACTTGAGATTATTAAAACAATTATATTAGTCCTAAAGTTTTGAAGTGCCATTGAGGGAGATTTCATTCATCCTCCATATAGGACATAAGCTTTGTAGTTCATAAAGTTTTAATAAATTCTTATTTAATAACTGAATGAATGAATTCTAAATCCCAAAATAAGTTCTATTTTATGATTGCAGTTCTTTAGGAAGCTTACTTTTTACAAAATCATCTCATCCTTGCAAATTTGCATTTGACTCTAGAGATTAGGAAATTAATGCAAGATAAAATAATGGATGTATTACCTCAGTGTGTTATTTGTGAGGATTAATGATTGGACATGGAGTCATAGCATTAGTAGTAGATGTGAATTTAGTAACTAGTTTCAGCATCATGAGGTAGTAAATGCAGAGTGCATACATTTTTGTTTCCTTCTCTCTCCTAAGTGTATGAAAGACAGACGATGCATTCTTTTTGGAGTCCTTAGTCTTTTAGTATTAAATATTTTAATGTTTTCTTATTTTGAGATGGTTGCTTGTATAAAATTATATATCTAAACTGTTGACCACTGGATTCCTATACGATTCCTATACGAGTTTTCCAAAGATTCTTAGTTGCTCTCAACATGGCAGCTCTGGCAGCAAATGGCTCCTTTAATCTCTTCCCCTTCCACTTCATTCTCTTTTAAATAGTGTCCATTATGTTAATAGCTCTTAAGTACTAAAGAGTATTTTTCTAGTCCTGGAAAAGTATTAGGGAAGATCATTTATCTTACAGCACATGATTCTCTCCAAGTGATTAATATTTTTTAAGACTCCTGTATTAAGCAGTTTGATTTCATAGCCATAAAATCAAAATTTTCATATCATGTCCCATTTAGAAACAGTTTATCCATCCATCTTTCCATTGGTCCATTTATTCATTCATATATTTTACTGAAGGAACGTCTCTTGATATACAGTAGGTACTAGAGATTTAGTGGTGGATGAAAGAAAATTAATGTTCTTCTGTAGCCTACAATCTTGTGAGGATATAGAATGATCATAATACAGTACAGGAAAGTGATTTCATGGCAAAAATAGAGTCTACTATGGAATTCATGCAGGAAGGACATATAACCCAGACTTAGAACATAAGTGTAGCTTCCTGGAGAAAGTAATACCTAAATTGATATTTAAAGGATTGGTAGGAATTATTAGGGAAACAGGAGGCATGGTGGGTGAAGAAATGTGTTCCAGGAGGAAGTAACATGTATGGGAATAAGCATAGTGTGCTTCCAGAATTGAAAGGTCAGTTTCTTTCAGCTGTATAGCAAAGAATTTGAGGCAGGAGTGATCAGACGGACTTGAGGCTAGAAGGTAATCAGGAGGCAGATGGTACAGAGCCTTCTAAGTTCAATCAAGGAATTTGAACTTTACCTTAAAAGTAATAGGGGAGTGCCTGGGTGACTCATTGGGTTAAGCATCTGACTCTTGAATTTGGCTCAGGTCACAACTTCCCAGGTCATGAGTTTGAGCCCTGCTGTCCAGCACAAAACCTTCTTGGGATTCTGTTTCCCTTTTTCTCTGCCTCTCCCCAGCACTCACTTTCTCTCAAAAATAAATAAACATTTAAAAAAAAAAGAGTCATAGAGAAACATTGACAGATTCTTAGGCTTGAGGATGATGTAATCAAATTTGCATTTTAGGACTATTAGTATGACTGGATGGGGATTTAGATGGAGGGATGAAATGCTAAAAAGTAGGAGTCCTGGTAAGATGCTATGGCCTCTTTATTTAAAAAAATTTTTTTTTAATGTTTTTTTTTTTTAATTTATATCTGAGAGAGACAGCGTGAGCAGAGGAGGGTCAGAGAGAGAGGGAGACACAGTATCTGAAACAGGCTCCAGGCTCTGAGCTAGCTGTCAGCACAGAGCCGTGCGTGGGGCTTAAACCCACGAACCGTGAGATCATGACCTGAGCCGAAGTCAGACGCCTAACCGACTGAGCCACCCAGGCACCCCAAGATGCTATGGCTTCTTAGATGAGAATGTCAGAGTATATGATTCTCTGTATGCTTTAATTAAGATAATACATGTCAGACAGTTTTTACCTATAATATTTCTTTAGACAAGAAACGGTATGACTTTACTGGAAGAATAGCAATGAAGCAATGAGAATTTATGTCATTAGAGAAAGATTCAGGAGGTAAGATCAACAGGATTGGATTTTAGGGATGAGACAGATGGAAGGAAGCGTCTGGGATGATATTCAAGTTTTTGTCTTGGATACTAGGTGGACTGTGGAGCCAGTTCATGAGGACTGGGTCCTCAGGAGGAAAAATGTCAGGGGGAGTGTACATGGATGATGTTCTTAATTTGTGCAGTGGGTCAAAGTATCTTTTGGACAGCTGAAGGGAAATCTCCAGTTAGATACATAGATCTGAAGCTCAGGAGAGAAGTCTGTACTATAGCAGTAGATTTAGAAATCATCAGGTGTTGAAAGTCATAAGAATGGATGACATTGTTCAGAATATGTAGAATATGAGGAGAAAAGTACTTAAGAGTCCTGTTGAGCATCAGTGATTTAAAAGACTGTCAGAAAATAGAACTATGCAAAAAGCTGAGAAGTAAGATCGAGACAGGTAAAGCCAGGAGAGTCATGGAAGCCAACAAAAGATAGTACTTCTAAGAAGTACTATAGTCAGTTTCAATGAGCTCAACCAGAGGAGGTCATCTTAGATGAGAAATTGAAAAAGTGTTCACTGGATTTAGCAATAAGGAGGTCATGGGTGATCTTGGTGAGGTCTTGGAGGTGAAAGTCAGATTATAGTTGGAGAAGTTGAGATAAAGTTAAAGAAAAGGTCACGTGGACAAGACTAAGTAAGTGTTGGCAATCCTTTTATAAATTTGGCCATGAAGGGGATAAGAGAGGGCAGTAGTTTAAGAAATACGGAATTGATTTTTTTGTTTTTGGATGAAAGACCCTTAAATATGTTTAAAAACTGAACGAAAGAAGAGGAACACTAAGCCCCAAGGAAGAAGAGGGGATAATTAATTAGCCAGAGTCCAAGGTACAGATGGGAAATGAAAGTTAAAGCACAAGAGAATAATTTAATCTTACATAATAGGAACAATGCCATTTCCAGTGTAACAGGAGGAAGGTATGGGAAGACACAGAGATTATACATGTGTAGTGGCAACTAACTGAAGTAGTTCTTGACTGATGACTTCTGTTTTCTCTGAAATAGAAAGTTATGTCATCTTCTAAGAGCAACATAATAGAAAAATTTGTAGAGTAACCATGATAGAGATTTGGGGCAGAGTGGCAGATCGAAATAGCCATTAACAAAATAAACAAAACAACTAGAAAACCCTGAAGTCTTTTAATTTCCTCATGTTTTGTATTTGCAAGGTTAAATATGACTTTTTAAATGATAAAATGAGTTTTTAACTTATTCATGAAATGTAGAAGTTTTTCAGTGAAAATTTTTTACATGATCTCAGCTTTCGCTGTTTTAGTTCTTATGTTATACCGCTTTTTAAGATATATAAACCTTAGTAATATGCTCTAATTAGTACTTTTTTCTACCCATGCTGTAATATTTAACTTACATAGGAAATGCAGCAAACTTATAATGCAGTAGAGATTTTATTCTTCTATTTAAACTTGATGGGCAAGTTTCTACTGGAGACTATTGATTCTCACAGATCTCCTGTAATTGTTGTACCAAACACTGAGAATTTGAGTAACTTTACTTTGTTTAGTGTAAACACTCTTGTGTTGGAGAAAAATGTGTTTAAAAAAATCAAACAAGTTTTATTTGTGATATTACCTAGTGTTAAGGAAAACAGTCATTTGTGTACTAAACAGGATTTTCTAGATATGCTTTTTATCTTCCTCTTTAAGTAACCCTTTACCTCTTTATTCTCTTCACAAATTGATAGATTATATAAGCTAAGTAAAATGTGGAAATTTAGTGCTGTATTGAAGAGTTATTTTTCTAGATTGGGAAAGTAGAACTCATGTTTTCTGCTTTTTTCCTCATTCACTAAATTATCTTTTACTCATTTTAGTACTCAACTCCATCTCCAGAATTTAGAATATAGCAAGTATATATAAAAGAATTTCAAATACTTCCATTTTTTCTCCTTTTTGATAAGGATGGTATCTATCTAGTTGATAATGTAAATATTCAGTAGGTGAGATATTCGGATTATCCTTTTCTCTGGAAGTGATATAATTCAGACTGCTTAGAAGAATTCAAAATGAATTTTCCTAATGAGCTTCACATCATGTCAGAAAGGCTCCCATGGGTTAGGTCGAGTTTAAACTAACTCCAACCTGTTAAAATGAGTTATATTCAAATAGGATCATCTAAACTTCTTCCAGCCACAGTTGACCCTTGAGCCACAGGAGTTTATATTGAGAAACTCCACTTATATGCAGATTTTCTCCCATAAATACAGAACCATAAATGTATTTTCTTATGATTTTCTTAAAACATGTTTTCACTAGCTTACTTTATCGTAAGAATACAGCATATAATACATTCAACATACAAAATATTTGCTAATTGGCTTCTCATGTTATTGGTAGGGTTTCCTGTTAACAGGAGGCTATTGGTAGTTAAGTTTTGGAGGAATCAAAGGTTATACACAGATTTTCAATTGCACAATGTTGGCGCCCCTAAGTACCACTTTGTTCAAGGGTCAACTCTATTTTTATTCTAAAACTTTACTACTCTAAAAATGGGATGAGACTTACGATTCTCTCTGTATATACAAGCACGTTTATTTCTCGCCCCCAAGAGATTAAGAAAAGTTTTGAAGCTATTACTATGGTCAGGCTTAACGACAGAGTCCTAAAGACAATAAATAGGCAGCTTTTGGACTAGGTTTGTGGTGAAAAGAGATCAGTGTGGCTCAAACTTTGTCACATAGCTTTCTCCATACTGATTCCTATCCAGATATCCAAATAAATGGGTCACATTTGGATTTTATGTCCTCCTAGTAAAGAAGAATACAGTCCTAGTGACCGTTTGACTCAGTACTCTGCACATGTACTGTCACATATGCCTGCCATGTTCTCTGATCTGCCAGCCCTGGTGATTATTGGAGCCTCATGAAAGCCAGATAAGAGTTTTGATTCAAGTATTTTATTACACAGACTTAGTCAAAGTGAATACATCCTACATGGGGAGTAAGATTAAAATCTCTTAATTCATACTTTGATCTAATATTCTAAATTTTATTAGATGTACAAATACTGGGTGTTATTATGAACTATATATTTAATAATCAAAAATTATATATATATCACCAAATAATTAAGACCTAGAATTTATCCTGAATTATTATAGTAGTTATTGTAAATTTTTTCTAAAACTGCAGGTGAGCAGGCAAACTTAATCAAGGTTCGTGCATTCTCTGGCAAATTCTAGGAGAGTAGCACTTTGTGTCTTGGTGTTTTACCTACATCCTTTGCGCAGCAGAATTCAGAACATGGCTAAAGCCAGAGATTGTGTTGCACGTTCATCTTTAGTAGAATGGTTAAAATTTAAAATTGGAAGGATGTGGAGAAGTGAACCAGAGAGGGATTTTATCTGAATGTCAGATAAATAAGAACAGAAGTTACTCAGGTACCCAGGAGTGTATTATTTGATTTTTGGCTGATGGAGAAGTTCTAGAAATGTCTCTCTTTCATATTTTTGGTAATGTGCTTTATTAAGGAAGTTCTCTTAGAAGCTACAGAGATAGTGGCTTTTTTTTTTTTTTTAAAGAAAGTGGCATTCTTAAATGTACTGTAAAATTCAAGTATCTGCAGCTGTGTGTTCTTAATTGTAGGCCAGCAGAGTGGCTCCCTACGGAGTTTGTTTAATTCCTGTGGTGCTAGTACTAGGGATCAAGGTGTTGGGAGACAGAGGGCTCAGAGGTACCTAACCTAGAAAAATTGGTGAAGGAAGGCACTATGGTATCCTGCTGATTCACTTACACAGCACTACATCCTAATCCAAAAGCGATTGTGATCTTCATGTAATTGTTGGGAAAAATATAGAGCTTCCTCCCTTACTTTTCCCTCACTTCCTCCCTCCACAATTATCTGCTTGCTCATTTCTACTTATGAGTGTCCTCTCCAACAGCTTTAAACTCAGGGATTAAAGAGATATGGAAATAACATAGGCCAAAATAAGAGAAAACAAGGTATAGTAAAGAGCAGATGGCTTGGGATTACGAGAAATGGTTCAAGATAATGACTTTTTTTTTTTTTAATATTTTTATTTCTAGGAGAGAGAGAGAGAGAGAGAGACAGCGTGAACAGGGGAGGGTCAGAGAGAGAGGGAGATACAGACTCTGAAATAGGCTCCAGGCTCCGAGCTGGCAGTCAGCACAGAGCCCGACGCGGGGCTTGAACCCACGAACCGCGAGCTCATGACCTAAGCGAAAGTCAGACGCTTAACCGACTAAGCCACCCAGGCGCCCCACAAAATAATGACTTTGCCTTTGCTTACCTGGACCCTCTGTATAGCAGAGTCAGCACCTTTTAATTGGCCTTTCAGGAAGTCTCAAAAAGCACTCTAATTACATTTTTTTGGCCAGGATTTAGTCAAAATAGTCATTTTACTTAGCTTATGTAACTAACTCCAGCAAAGCCTGATGAATATTACCTTTATTTTGTGTGCTATTGTGCCTAGCTAAAAATCAGAGTTCTCTTTATAGGGAAAAAACAGAGAATAAGAAATAAGCCTTTCCTAGGTGTGAAGTATAGTGTATTAGGAAAATGGCTTTTTGTTTTTGAAACTGGCTTCTAAATGAAATGAAAATGCTCATAAATAAATTATGAAATGCCCATTTAATAAATAAATGGTTTAAACTTCTGGTCAATTTATTACTTTCTCAGAACTAAGTTTACCTTAATCTCTCCCTCACTTCTAGTTCCAGAGGAATGAAGGAAACTTCCTGCAAAACTAGAGAAAAGAGTTTGGAGTCCATGATTTTTCTCTAGCAGTGCCCAGTAGCCTAAGAGGTGGAGCGGTTCTAGGTGATAATGTAGTGTATAATTCTGTCCTTGAATTTGGAAGTCAGGCAGCTTTGAGGCTAAATTATTAGATGGGCCATCTACTTGAATGTTGGAGTTCTTTCTGACATGATTTGGAGTGATGAGGAAAATCATGAGTTACGTTTTAGAGTCCTCTTTTAATAAGTGAGTTGGAATGCCTACAAGTTGCCATTGACAAGGTGGTAAATGATATATAACCAGAGCATATCTGCCTATGTCAGTATTAGTGACTCAGAAATTATATGCCATATATTAGTGCCTAAGTGAAGTTGGTGGCAGAGAAGAGCAGAGTGCCTTTGTCCTTTCAATGACAAAATACATAAACAAACAAAAACCCAAAATTGATAAGAGAAAGGTGACCGGATTCATTTAGTTCCATAAGAATGTTAAACTCTTGGGAATATGTTTAAGGCAAAATTTTACTGATTACGGAAGATTCTTAAAAAAGAAAATATTCCACCCTTGGTCACATAAAATCTTTGGATAGTTTCTCCTTATTTTGTAGAATATATCACATTCCTAATGTACTCTTCTCCAAAATGAAATACTAAAATATCTAATTATGAACTTGCATTTTCTGCTTCTTGTCAAGACATTCACATCATCTCCAAGATTCAGGATCAATTTAATATACAGAATTGTATTCAGATATTTTAATAGGGTAAGCTAGTTTATACTAACAAGTAGACTTTCAGGTTTAACCCAATAAAAGTGGATTAACTCAATAAAAGCTTATTTATTGTTTATGTGATACTTCTAGGGTTGTGTATAGGTTGATAGAAGTCTCCTGTATGTGGCTCACCTTCATGCCGTCATTCAGGGACCTAGACTGATAGTGACTCTACAGGCTTCAACAAGTGGTTTCCAAGGTTACCCAGAGTGTCAACATAACCAGAAAGATAGTGGTGGTGGTGGTGGAGCGTAGAGGAATACACATGGGACAGTCTGATGAATGAGGCCTGGAAGTGGCACGTATCACTTCTAAACTGAATCAGATGGGCCACATCTAAGTGCCAGAGATACTAGCTGTATGCCTAGGAAGAAGAGTTAATGACTTCATTAACATAATTAATATATTTTTGTACCACCAACTATTTCAAACATCATACCCTTAACTTTTTAATTCTCCTTATAGGAACTGATAACTTCTCAAGTTCAAATAGGATTTTAATTGAAAGTATATATACTAAATAAATGTCACAACATTATGTGTAGATTTTATGTTGTCCTCAAGTAATCTGAGTAAATTGCAGTCTGCAAAAATAAATCTTACTGCACTGATGAAACCTAAAGGAGAACCTGCCTGCCTACCCCAAGCCTTACAGGTTTCCTTGTGGTAGAAGAAATTCATTGGCTTAATCTCTCTAAACACCACCTCTTTGAACCTGGTCTGCTTTCCAGGTGTAAACTCTATAAGCTGCTAGAAATTTATGAACCTGTTATGGTTCCTGCAAATTCTGTATTTGGGAATAGAGAAGAACTTACTTTGTTTCCCTGAGCATCAGCCTTTTTCTCTTCCTTCATAGGTAAATTTCTAGATGGGAATATTTTAAACTTTCTCTTAGATAATGAAACTGAATCTCACATAATACTAAGTATAAAACCTTGAGAATGAAGTTAGAAACTATGTATTAATTATGCCTTTAAAAATGTTTATATCTTGGGGCACCTGTGTGGCTCTGTTGGTTAAGCATCTGACTTCAGCTTAGGTCATTGTGGTTAGTGAGTTCAAGCCCTATATTGAGCTTTGCACTGGCAGCTCCAAGCCTGGGGCCTGCTTCCGATTCTGTGTCTCCCTCTCTCTCCACCTCTCCGCTGCTCACACTCAAAAATAAATAAACATTTAAAAAATTTTAATGTTTATATCTCAAATGAAATATATATATATTAAATATATAAAGAGGTTCAGTTTTAGTGCGCTGTCACAGTCTGTCTTTGTAACAGTAACTGAGTCATTTAACCTTGCAGGGTTATCATTTTTCTTGAATGTCATAGGAATCTGTGACTTCCATTAAATGTCATAGGTAAGAGGACTGATTTGAATTTGTAAGGCCCATTTCAGCTATATCATTCTTTAATCTTAAAATCACTCTATTCTTCTTAATATTTTATTTGATTATTACTAGTAGTTGCTTTAAACTTGTTCCCATCTTTTAATCCTCTCTAAACTTAATTTTTTGAAGTTTTTATTTTTATTCAATTAACTTATAGTGTTATATTAGTTTCAGGTGTACAATATAGCAATTCAACACTTCCATACATCACCTGGTGCTCATCACAAGTACACTCCTCAATCCCCTTCACCTATTTCACCCATCCCCCCCACCTCCCTCCCCTCTGGGAGCCCTCGGTGTGTTCTCTGTAATAAAGAGTCTGTTCCTTGATTTGTCTTTCTCTCTCCCTCTCTTTTTATTCCCTTCTTTGTTTTGTTTCTTAAGTAACCCATATGGGTGAAAACACATGGTATTTGTGTTTCTCTGACTTATTTTGCTTAGCGTAATACTCTTTAGCTCCATCCATATCATTGCAAATGGCAGGATTTCATTTGTCTGAGTAGTATTCCACTGTACATATATTTTAAATCCATGTTGGGGCGCCTGGGTAGGTCAGTGGGTTAAGCGTCCGACTTCAGTTCAGGTCATGATCTCACGGTTCGTGGGTTCGAGCCCCGCATCGGGCTCTGTGCTGACAGCTAGCTCAGAGCCTGGAGCCTGTTTCAGATTCTGTGTCTCCCTCTTTCTCTGACTCTCCCCTGCTTACGCTCTCTCTCTCTCTCAGAAATAAATAAAACATTTAAAAAATTTTTAAATAAATCAATCCATGTTATAAATTAAAACATCGGTTTATAAACTATGTCCCGGATAATGCCTTTTCAGCTGTCATTCTTATTTATTCAAGGGACATTTAAGTTCTCTCAGAAAATAAAATGCCGGTGTGGGGGGAATAAACTGCCAGAAGTAATATTATATGATTTTAAAAACTTGTTTATCCTTTTTAATAATAATTTCTACAAGTGAAAAATCTAATTTTTAAGGTTTTATACCGTTTGTTAGTGCTTTTATCTTACATTCTCTTTTTAAAGTTGTTTTTGCCAAATTTAAAAGGTATACAAAAACTGTACAGTTGACCCTTGAACAGTGTGGGAGTATGGGCACCAAACCCCTGTGCCGTCAAAATTTCACGTATAACTTTTGACTCTCTCCAGACTTAACTGTTACTAGCCTGTTTCCCAGAAGCCTTACTGATAAATAGTTGATTAACACACATTTTGTATGTGGTATATATTATATGCATAATATTATAATATGCAACACTTTATTCTTACACCAAGGTAAGCTAGAGGAAAAACATTATTAAGATCATAAGGGGGGAGCCTGGGTGGCTCAGTTGGCTAAGTATCCGACTTCAGCTCAGGTCATGATCTCACGGTTTGTGGGTTCAAGCCCCATGTCGGGCTCTGTGCTGACAGCTCAGAGCCTGGAGCCTGCTTCAGATTCTGTGTCTCTCTCACTTTCTGCCCCTCCCCGCCTCAAGCTTTGTCTCTCTCTGTCTCAAAAATAAATAAACATTTAAAAAAGAAGAAGAAAATCATAAGGAAGAGAAATACATTTATGGTACTGTATTTATTGGGGAAAAAATCTGTATTGGTGAACCTGTGTTGAGGGGTGAACTGTATATCCCACCACTCGAATGAATAATTGTTAACATTTTTATGTATTTGCTTCTAGTTTTCTTTCAGAGATAAATTCTGTCTACATGTGCTGACCTTTTAATAATATTGAGGAATATTGGCCTCTATTAGAGTTTCTCTTCACATTTTAAAAATAAATTTATAGTTTCAAGACGAAAACTGACAATGCGGTATGAAGCTTACATTTAAACAAAGTTTTCAAGAAAACCGAATACATGCCCAGAAAGAGTTTATGATGGATTTATAGATGCAGGTCTAGATAGTGTCAAGAACTGATGGATCTCATGATTGAAGACAGCATTTTAGGTATCAGGTAATTCTTAGGATTCGAAAAATCTTGTTTTGTGTTTTAAAGTGAACCACTGTGTCCCAGCATGAAAGTTTAATGTCCTGAGACCAGGGCTTTTGAAATCATTCACCTTTTAAGTGATTCCGTGAACTTGTGCTCAGTGCTGCCCCCAGTGGCTTCAGAGTTCAAAGTTCAAGTAACAGAGAGGCTCCAGGAGTTTTCCATTGTTAAGAGCATGAGCCTTTCTTTCCCTACCCTCCCACCTCCTATACCACCTCTTCCCCTCCCCAAGTACCTCGGCCAGCGGCTCGGATGAACCAGCTGATACCTGTAAGTTTATAATTGAAAAAGAAAGGGTGTTGGCGACGTCAAGAGTTAGCACCGCTGAGACAGAACAGTCAGCCTGCGTGTGCTCTTCCTTAACCAGTTTCCGTCCCACTAGTGGCAGCTGGTGATTTACTGACTGACTTAGCCCTTTCTTGGGAACAGCATTAAGCTCAGGCAAGGAACACCTCGGCTGAGAAGTTTCAGGCATTATTAAATAGGCTTTAAACAGTCTCTCACAGTCCTCACTTAGGTCACCGGTGACTTTTTTTTTTTTAAGATAAAATATTCTGGACATAGAACCAAGTCGTCATTAGGTTGGTCTTTCCTTTGTTTCACCATTTGCCCAGTCAGGCCCCAGATTTTGACAAAAATGATCGTGCCTGTCTCCCTTCCTACTCCATCCCGCCCACCCACAAATTACACACCAGTATTTACCAAAAGCTACGCTACACACATGCTACACTGTAAAAATGCAGAGTTAGCACTTTGGGGCGCAGGCTGTGGAGTGTGGAGATGGTCTTTGAAGACCCCCAGGATCTTTTGCGGTCCCACACACCCATTCTGCAGGTTTTGTCCTTCATGGGAGGCCTCTCGCTTTTCTCAGCAAAACACAAAATGAGCTGCCTCGCAACCTTCTCCCCCTTCCCCTCCCCTGGGACGGGTGTGTGCCCTGTGCGCCCACAGGCTTTACCGCACTTGGGCTGCTGTAGAGCACAGCAACCGTACCGACTCCTCAAAGGACATCCCCTCAAGCCACTCCTCTGGTGTCAAGACAAGTAGAACCCCCCTACCCAGTTGAAACCCACAGTCAGATATGACAGGGGCCAGTACTCAGGAGAGTGCCTTCTTCTCTCTTTGTCACCATCCTCTGAAAGGTAGGAATGCTGCATCAGCCTTTCCTCTAGAAGGATGTGACCCCCTGTGGGCACTTGACATTGGCTTCCTTGGCAGGAACCGGGTCACCCTCATCAGATTTTTTCCATTTCATCAGGAACATGAGTTCTTCACTAGAGTCTGTAGCTCCAGTAATCGGCTCCATCCAGCTCCAGACCACTGGCCAAGTCCCGTGGCTTTTCTGACTCTTCTTTCTTCTTCTTTGGTTTGTTCTGTCCCTTATTTTCAGAGTCAGAGTCAGAGTCAGTTTTGCACTTGCCTTCCTCTGATTTACCTGTTCCGTGTACCGTTTTCTGTGACCATAGACAGTGGGCACTGAGGTCAGGACAGTCCCGGTTGTCTCCCGGCTCCCAGGGGCTGGCCTCCTCTCAGGACCCCTCCCGTGTCAGGAGGTGCTCCACTTCGCCTGCTCCGCTCTGTGCCCGGGAACTCCTTACGCCCACGTAGTCTTCCTCCCCTTCAGCACCTCCTTCACTTTTTTCTTATTTTTTTCTTCCCTCCAGTGCCCGCCAGCTTTCTGATCTAAAGGGTGGTGCTGCTCAGAGCTGTGCCCCAGAGCAGCAGAGGAAACGGTGCCACACCAGTGGTGTGTCAGGCCAGTGGGGAAAGTGGCCTCCAGGAAAGGAACAAATCTCTTCACTTTCTGAAGCTTGTTTTTGTCTGAGCAATAGAAACAAAGGCTAATACAGCATTATGGTTGAGAGTGTGGTCTTCGGAGTCAGAATACCTAGGTTTGAATCTCGCTGTTTTACTGAAGAACGTTGCCTAAGCTGATTAAATTACATGCCTCCCTCCCCTCATCTGTAGAGTAGGGGTAGTGATGGTACCTACATTACAGGTTAAGAACTTAAAATGGTCAGGCATATAAGAAGGTCTTGCTGTGTGTTAACTTTTTTTTTCTTTTTATGTAATTAGGTAGGGACTTTATGGATAGCAGCAAGGTCACTATGTCAGGTAACCTTCAAATCTCCCCTTCATTGCCCTGCTTGCAATGCTGGTGTTGGAACTTGCAAACATTTCTTTTTTGCCGGTGGAGCTTGCATCAGGGACACTGTAGGTGAAGAGGTTGCTTTCTGAGTCTGCTGCGCCGCGGTTCTTGTTCCTGGGGCAGCACCGAGAAACGCCCAGTGACGCTCATCTTCGCTGTTCTGTGCCAGGGGCCAGTCAGGAAATGGAAACCACATGGTAATTTGAATGCATAAGGTTCAATATGAAGAATTACTAACTATTGACAATAGGTAAGCTACTAAGAAGGAATCAGAATTCAAAAGAATATCCTAGCGCAGAGGGAGAGAACCTAAGGACAAAACAAACTTGGAAGGGCAGCCACCTCCCTAGGTTGGGATTTAGGCCTCGTTAGAGAAGGTGTGTTCATAGTAAGAGCTTTTCCGCAGTTGCTGGCTGAGGCTGGCAGACAGGGAAACACGAGCTAGAACTGGCAACCCAGAAGTCACCTGCTCTGTGTTACTGGGCCATTGTTGGCAGACAGGGAACCACAGGCTGGATTGTGCTTGCAGGAGATCCCCCACTGGAACGCAAGCAAGTAGGCCAAGGCTGGTTGGTGGGCAGAGAACTTGAAGTTGTGACTGGTAAGCAGGAAACCCCTCCACAGGGGTGCAGGTAAGCCAAGGACTCTAGGACTGATCTTACTGTTTGTTTGTTTGTGTATAAAGGATCCAAAAGAGAGGGTACATAGTGAAATGTCCCAGTGTCCGAGTTCTTTCAGAATAAAATGCCAGCTTGAAGGAAATGACCTGCCAGAACATTTTTAAGACCTCTATAAGTGAGTAGAGAAAAAGGGCAGACGAGTCACTCTGTGGTTGGTGTTATGGACTGAGTGTTCATCCCCCCCCCCCCAATTCATATGTGAAAGCTCTAGCCCCTGGTGTGGCTGTATTTGGAAATGGGGTCTCTAAGGAAATCATAAGGTGAAATGAGGTCATAAGGGTAGGCTTCTGGTCTGATAGGATTAGTGTCCTTGTAAGAAGAGACACGAGGGAGGGATCTCACTCACACGTTGTTAGTGTGCCCACACACTGAGGAAAGTCCGTGTGAGGGTACAGAAGGAAGGTGACCATCTGCAAGCCAGAAACTTTCTGTGCTGGCACCTTGATCTTGGACTTCTAGCTTCTAAAACGATGAGAAAATAAATTT
The DNA here is from genome assembly GCF_003009895.1 of Hyaena hyaena. Classification (NCBI taxonomy): domain Eukaryota; kingdom Metazoa; phylum Chordata; class Mammalia; order Carnivora; family Hyaenidae; genus Hyaena; species Hyaena hyaena. Next base: position 1,066,856 of record NW_024081198.1, on the reverse strand, counting down.
CTGTTTAATCTATCCAGTCTGTAGTATTTTGTTATGGCAGCCTGAGCTAACTATACAGTTGGGTAAGTTCAAGGTGATTCTTTTAGAGTAGAATAGTCCAAACTATTAGTGCTGTGTTATGTTCATTTCTTTCACTTGCAATCTAGAAAAGCTATCTTAGAGTCATGTAGCCAGGCCTAGAAGACAGTGGCTTAGTGCACAGCCAGAGATTTTGTCATTGTCAGCCACCACTCTCAAGAAATAAATAAAATCTACATACTCTATAATCTAGATGTTTGGAACTGAGCTGGGAAAACTGCGAGAAAGGTGAGAGAGTATTAGGCAGATGGGAGCCTCAAGGAAATACCAGGTCATCGGAATAGTTCTAACATCATGGACTTATTTATTTATTTATTTTTAATGGTTTATTTATTTCTGAGAGAGAGAGACAGACATTGTGAGCCAGGGGAGGGTCAGAGTGAGAGGGAGACACAGAATCTGAAACAGGCTCCAGGCTCTGAGCTAGCTGTTAGCACAGAGCCCGACGCGGGACTCGAACCCATGAACCGTGAGATCATGACCTGAACTGAAGTCAGACGCTTAACCGACTGAGCCACCCAGGCGCCCCATCATGGACATATTTAGAAAACTCCCAACTTACAGTGCCATAGAGGCACTTGATACCCCAAATGTTATGCATGGAGCTAAGCTGTCTAAGGCTATTTCTGGACCCTGCTGATTAACAGAGTAGACACCCTTGATGAATTGATTCTGCTGGCCAGGGGAGAAGGAATTGTTCTCATTTGGTTTTCATTTCATCTTTATAATTTGTGGAGTTAGTATTTATTTGTCCATTTACAGTTGAAAATGCTAAGGTTCAGAGAGCTTATTTTTCCCAAGGTTGCTTTACTAGGAAGTGGTGAACATAGGCCTGAAGGAGTACAAAACCAATGTACTTTTATTCCACTATGCCAAGCTGTCTAATGTAGAAGAACACTAGATTTACACTAGACTCAGTAGCTATCTCTGTGCTTGAGGAAGGTTTCTCTAGACTAAGCTGGTAGACTCTTCTAAAATTGGGCCAATAACCTATGTGTTGCTTGCTTTTTAAAAAATAATACTCCATTCCACAACTTTTTCTAAAGTCTGTGTGTATGTGTATTTCTTTAAAGCATAAACTTTCTCTTTTTTTACCTATTCTTTCATTACTTGGTTTATTTCACCCATCCATGTGTCCTGTGGATCTTACTATAGTACCACCTCTTTTTTCTTTTTTTTTTTGAGAGAGAGAGAGAGAGAGAGAGTGAGTGAGTGCAGGAGCACACGCAAGCAGGAGCAGGGCAGAGGAGGAGAGAGAGAGAATCTTTAAAAAAAAATTTTTTTTTAATGTTTATTTTTGAGAGAGAGGGGAACAGGAGCAGGGGGGAGGGGTGTGTGGGAGAGAGACAGACACAGAATCCAAAGCAGGCTCCAGGCTCTAGGCTGTCCGCACAGAGCCCCATAGGGCTCAAACTCATGAGCTGCGAGAACATGACCTGAGCTGAAGTCAGACGCTTAACCAACTGAGCCACCCAGGCGCCCTGAGAGAGAGTCTTAAGCAGGCTCCATGCTCAGCATGGACCCCAGTGTGGGGCTCGAGCCCCACGACTCTGGAATCGTGACCTGAGCCAAAATCAAGAGTTGGTCACTCAACTGACTGAGCCATCCAGGCACCCCAGTATACTACCACCTCTTGATCTCCCATCTCTTTTTTAATAGCTACAGACTACTCCAATATTTAACTATGATCTCACTCATGGAAGTTTTGATTATTTCCATTTTTTTTTAATGTTTTATTTATTTCTAGGAGAGAGAGAGAGAGACAGCGCGAGCAGGGGAGGGTCAGAGAGAGAGGGAGTCACAGACTGAAACAGGCTCCAGGCTCTGAGCTGGCAGTTAGCACAGAACCCGACACGGGGCTCAAAGCCACGAACCTCAAGATCATGACCTAAGCGAAAGTCGGACACTTAACTGACGAAGCCTCCCAGGCGCCCCTGATTGTTTACATTTTTACTGTCAGAAACAATGCTGCAGTGAATATCCAGGTTTCTATGTAGATGCACATATTAAAATGCTAGGCCCATCACTTCTAAGTTTTAATAGCACCTATTGAATTGTTCTTCAGAATGGTTGCATCCAAATACACTTCTGTCCCGATTGTAATGAACTTCTAGTGTCCCCTTTACTTAGTATTATCAAATTTAATTGTTTCCAATTCGAGTGTGAAAAAATGATTTATCATGATTGTTACAAATTCCATATCTAAAAAAAAAAATTCCATTTCTGTGATTACTGGTGAGGTAGAGAATTTTTTGTTTGTTTATAGTTTCCTAGGAATTGCCTTTTAATATCTCCACCAATTTTTGTTTTTTATTGACTTCTAGGACATACAGAATTTAAATCCTCTTCCTACTTTATAGGTCATAAATGTTTTCTCTCATCTCAAGCCTTTAAAATATATTTACAGACCTATAAACTTAGACACGTATATCATTTTCTTTGTAACACAGATGTGACCATACTGTCCCTATTGTTCTTGCCTTTTAGACTGATATTCTACTAAGATGTTATTATAGCAATATATCATAGATCTCTGATTCTTATATTTAGGCACTATTCCAACCTGTGGATATACTGTAATATATGTTTAATATTTATTTCATTTTCAGTGCTTTTTAAAAATCAGATTTGATAGGGATTTATCTATTTTATTGGTCTTTTCAAATACTACCTTTTAAAATTAAATTCATTTACTGGTATATTGTTTTAATTTTACATTTATCTTTAGTGATTATTCCCTTCTGTTATCTTCAAATTTATCTTACCCTATTTTTTGCCTTCTTGAATTGAATACATAGTTTATTTACTTTAAATTCTTATTTTTTCAAATAAATACAGTTAAGGTTATTAATTTTCCCGTGTCAGTGATGGCTTTGACCAGATTACACAGATTGCTATTTGTAAATCCCTAACTGTCATTTATTCTCAAAAAGCTTGTAATCTCAGTTTTTATTTCATCTTTAACCCAAGAATTGCCTAACTGTATAGTAGTATATCTTAAATTTCCCAAAGTGGTCTTTTTTATGCTGATTTTTTTTTTTTTTTTTTTTTTTTTTTTTTTGCTGATAAATTTTAGCACTTTCCATATGAGGCAAGGAATAAAACTGAATGATTTCTTTTTTTAAAAAATAACATTGTCAACTTTCAAAAATAAAGTACATAGATAATATAATGCATAGCTATATATTCACTGACAACTTAAAAATAAACTATCAGCATATATACCTCTGTCATAATTCTCTCTCTTCCCCAAAGAGATAACCAGTGTTCTAAATTTGATTTTTATTCATTTCCCTGGAAGTTTTCATAATTTTATTATAAGTGAATGTATCCTTGAATAATATACACTTAGTTTATAGTATCTTTTTCTTTTTTTATATAAACTTTTTTTAACATTTATTTATTTGAGAGAGAGAGACAGAGAGAGTGTGTGAGCAGGACAGGGGCAGAGAGAGAGGGAAACACAGAATCTGAAGCAGGCCCCAGGCTCTGAGCTGTCAGCACAGAGCCCAACGTAGGGGTCAAACTCACAAGCTGCGAGATCATGACCTGAGCTGAAATTGGATGCTTAACCGACTAAGCCACCCAGGTGCCCCTAGTATCTTTTTCTAATTTGTGTTTTTATTTAACATTATCTTTAAAAAACTTAATCGATATTGATACAGGTACCCCTGGTAAATTTATTTTTACCACTCTATAATACTCTGAATATTTCATTGAGACATTATAACTTCCACATTTTTATCTTATTGATATTTTGTGAAGACTAATATATGGTCAGTTTATATATTTTGTTTATTAAAAACAAACATCTCATTTGTTTTGTTACACAGATTTTTTTCTTACATAGTTTCTTCATTTGATCTTTCCCTTTCTAGTAGAGATTTGTTGACATCTCAGTCATGATCATGAGTTGGTCAAATTAAATTTTTCTAACAGGTTTTCCATCATAGAGTTTTAAGCTATTTAGCTTTATGTGTGTAATATCTTCTTGGTGAATTTTTCTTTGCCCCGTTTAATCCTTTTGGCCCTTAATTTGGTGTATTTTCAAGAATTCTGGGCAATGTTTAATTCTGACTTTTGTAAGGAATATTTATATGACTTCTTAAAAATACAGTGTGAGAGTTGCTCTTTTTTTTCCTAATGTTTATTTAGCTTTGAGAGGGACAGAGACAGACTGTGAGTAGAGGTGGAACAGAGAGAGAGAGAGGAAGACACAGAATCTGAAGCGCACTCCAGGCTCTGGGCTGTCAGCATAGAGCCCGACGCGGGGCTCGAACTCAAACTGTGAGATCATGTCCTGAGCCAAAATCAAGAATCAGATGCTTAACTGACTCAGCCACCCAAGTGCCCCGGTTACACATATATTGAACAGAAGTTTGTAACTTATACCCCTGAAATTTGAGGATAAATCAATATCAAAAACTTTCCCATTCCAAAAAAGATAAATTATTGAATATGTTTTACTGTGTGGCCTTCCCAACCACACAGTTCTGAAGTCAATTACATTGTTAATACCAGCTGATTATTGATGTTTTAATATTATGCTTTAATTTTTAAAGGAATCATTATTTAACAATTATAATAAATTTTACAGCTACACGCCTCTATTTATTTATTTAGCAAATTTTGGAGAACCTGCTACAGGCCAGAGACTCTTGTAGGCCTTAGGGAAGCAGAAGTTTATGACTTTAAACAAAAGTTTCTGCCTTCATGGAATATATATTTTTTTCAGAAGGCTACATGTACAAATATTGGATGTTAGTACATTTATAATATGTAAAGGCTAGGTGAGATCATCAAGGGAGTAATTACAGATTTTAAAAAGAGATGAGGTCCAAGGACTTGCAGAGAAGCTCCAAGAAGGAACTGCCAGAAGATTAAAAGGAAAATCAGGAAGGTGACGTCTGGGAAAGAGAAAATTGTTTCAAGGAAAAAGTATCAACTGTGTCAGATGCTGTAAGATGAAAACTGAGAACTGACCTTTGAATTTAGCAACAAAGACATCACGGATGACCTTGGTAGACAGTTTTAGTGGAGTGGTAGAGAGGAGACCCTGCTGAAGTAGAGCAAATCGGAGGCAGGAAGTGAATGCAGGAGAGAAGGTGGGGAAGAAGGGAAGAGTAGCCAAATGGAGAAGTGGGACAGGAGGAATACCAACATGTGGATGCTGGAGGGAAGTACTCAGTAGTAGAAAAATAGTGAGGTAGGGAGGTAGTGCTGGAGCAAAGGCCTGGAATAGACACCAGGGAGATGTACACACTAAACCTCAATGCATACGGACTCATTAGAGAGAGGCTTTACTTACATCATCCTCCTGTCAATCATCCTCAAAATTTTGAGACAATATTTGTGAAAGTACTTTGTAAACTTGTAAAGAACCTTAAAATGTAAGCTACTATAACAATACAAGTAGAGACTTCAGAATAAGTGGTCAGTTGCTTTTTCTTTTTTTATAACTTTTTTTTTTTGGTCTGTTTGATCTCAGCCTGGGAAATCCTATTGGCTGTTCTTCAGCTGTGTGTATTTCCACATGGACACATGTACCTAGCATCAAAACACTTCACCTAGAGTACTTTGGGATTTTCCCACACTGGGAATTTGATATTTAACCTTTCGACCACCCAACAAGCAAAGAAAATATTACCCTTTTATCTTCTTAGAAGCTTTTAAATGAGCCTTGAGCCATTTGAGACAGCCAAGTGAAGTACTTCCGTGAACATCTTTTTAGCTAGGATAAAAATAGATGTGAATAGAATTTCATGATTCTTATCCTAAAAAAATATAAACAATATATATAAATTTGAAAGATTTTTCTATTCGGTGTTTTATGAAAATGTTAGCACAGTTGCCAGTATCTAGTAGGACCTAATAGCAAATACTTAGCTTCCTACATAAAATCAAATAAATGCTTAATCATTCTTTATTTTTAAAAATTAGTATGAATTGGATTTAAAATCAGTTTTTTAAAGAAACTAATAAGGATGAGTAATCAAAATAATTTTGGTTAATACAAATGGATTTTATTTTTCCTTCCATTTTCCATTCTCTTGGCTCTGCTAGAAGGTAATACATTATACAGTGTTTAGATAATTGATATAATTGTTTCACGTTACCTCTTTAGCGTATTATCAGCTTGTAGGCATCAGTTTCTCTAATTGTCAAGTAGTGAATCCTTTATCTGGCATTTAATCTTGCCTCCCTGGGAAAATCAGACCTTACCACTGGGTAAATTTTCAAATTGCTGACCCGAAGTAACATGAGCTGTGCCTTGGCAGTGAACCTTCCCTTTCTGTTATTCATAGGAAGGATAATAATGTGCTCCGTTGCCTGCAGGCCCTTGTTTCACTGCCTTAAGAAGTAACATCTAAGTACTAGTTGCAGAGGTCTGAGTTTGGAAATTCCAAAGAAGATAATTGTATTGACACAATATTTTTATTTCTTTTGGAAAGATGAGGTAATTAAAAAGTGTAACTTTTATCATTTCTACCACTTCTTAAACCACTCATCTTGCTCATGTCAACATGACTTAGACATTCCACAAAGTTACTTAAAAATGATCATTATTTATTTTTATGAATACATTTTGTATTTTATTTTACAGGTGTGTTTGAAATTTTTACTTCCATGTAAACTCTCCCATTGTTATACATAAGAAAACTGAGATTAAAATGTAGCTCTCAATTCTTCAGTAAGACCAAAAAGATAGAGCTTTCTTGAGCTAGAAAAAGAAATCCCTGAATATTTTTAGCAAACTTGAAAAGATTATTAAGCAATTTCCATAAAATAATTTCCTAGGAGGTATAAAATGTAATATCTTAGGAGGAATAAAATGAAAAGGCAAATTTAAATTCTCTTTTACCTCTAGATTTTTCTGATTTCGTTTTTCTGCTTTGTGGCCTTGCACTTACAAATAAGGTAACTTGTGTGACCAAACCTGAGGTCTGTGCTTGGCTAGTTTTCAATAGCAGTTTTGCAAGATCTTTTTGACAAGAAAAATTCCATTATTTTCACAAAATTTGCCATATCTAAAAAGTTTGCAGTGATATCTTCCCTTAAACTGAAAATGTCAGTATTTTCCAAATCCATGGAAAAGTAGCACTATAAAAATTTTAACATATCTATTTAGAGTATGAAGCCAAGAAATCCTAATTGTGTTACACTTAATACAGTTGATATTTGTCAAAGTCACACATGCTGTAACTTCATTATTTTGAAGTTTGATGATACTTTATTTTCAGAGTGAATTTTACTATATTAAATAAAGTTCTTAGAATTTAATTCTAACAATTAGAAGTTTTTAGAGTTTTTTATTTCAATATTTTGAGTGTAGCAATCTGTCACCAAATTTAGTGTAGGAATAACTCAGTTTTAGAATTGCAGAGCAAAAATTTGAAGACAATTATATTTTTCCCTATAGATCGTTCAATTCAGATTTTGTAAAGTAAGCTGTAGGACAGTAATTACTTTTCAGCCTCCCATAGATGAAGTGGGGAGATCTTTGGAGGTGGAGCAAAGAACATCAGTTTACACTCAGTAGCTCTCAACATTTAAGAATGGAGGACCAGACCCAGTGTTTTCTTAATCTCACTGCAGTGTTTGGTGAAAACGTCAGAGATACTTAAAAATTTTGCTAAATTTGGAAATGCAGAGCTAGGGAGGGTGCAAATGCAAACATTAAACTTGAAGTCAGTAGTGGCTGTGTCTAAGACTTTGGAAAGAGATACAGAATGCAGAAGATAAAATGCATGGAACTCTCAACCTAAGTGAATCACAGCAGTTTAGTATTTCCTGAAAAATTGATAAAGGTGATTTATCAGCCTCCCCTGAGGCTTCCAGTCCTACAAAAGTGGTTTGTTTTACAAGGAATCTCTCTCCAAGTCTTTGTTAAATGTACATATGATTCTAGTATTTTTCTCCCTTGTCCTTTATATCCCATGAGTTGTTGATGTTGTTACCCAGAGTTGGCATGACAGACTGCAAGCTCTTGACCATAATCTCTTTTCTTCCCCGCTAATGGTTAGGGTTGTGGATGTCCAGTTTGGGTTTTTTTTTATTATTATTTATTTTCCTTCATCTCTTAACACTTAAGTGTGGCCATGTGACTAAGTTCTCTTCAACTGAGTGTGAGCAGAAGTGATTTATACTACTTCTCGGCTTGGCCAAAAAAAGCTTCTCACATGAACTTCTTGCGTGCCGCCCCGCCCCCTTCCACACTTCAGGTGATAATGGCATCATCTTTAGTCTCTGAAGCAGAGTTCCCTGATCCCATCTCCAACCCCGGTCCTGAGCTCTTAGGTGAGAAATGAACATACTTCTGTTGTGTTTAAGCCATTACATTTGAGGATTTTAGTCTATCCTGTCTTATACAATAGAGAAAGGATTACTTGGTGAAGGCTTGGATCACTGAGAAGGGAGGAAGTGATTATTTTTTGATGACAGTGAATTAATTTTGTCAGCTGGACTGATCCCCTGTATTCTTCTCATATGAAAGCTCACCTATTAGGTGATACAGATCTATTAGGTTCACTCTGACCGCAGACGCTAAGACAAAGGAGCTTAATGGCTGATTGGCCACTTTTGACATTATTTTTTTTTTTCTTTTTCTTTTTTTCTTTTTTATTTTTTTACAAATAGTTTATTGTCAAATTAGTTTCTACATAACACTCAGTGCTCATCCCCAAAGTGCCCTCCTCCATGCCCATCCCCCCCTCCCCCCCACATCTATACCATGGAATACTACACTTTTGACATTATTAATAGAAGTGATCTCTGTGATTTAATTGTAGTCTTATGGATTCCTATCTTATACCCCAGTGACCTTATGCCAATTTTCTGGGAACTAAATTTCTTTTTTCTGAATCCAGGTTTCTCTTCACTTGGTCTCCTCATCTCTTCTTTAAATAATGGTCTTACGCCAATTTGCCTGCTGTTTGAATCTGTCTGTATCACCTGTATTCCTGGCTGATACCCACAGTCTGGGTCTTGTACTCGGTTCAGAATTGTGCCAAATGAATCATATGCTCTATTTCCCTTACCTTTTCTGTTCTGGCTTCTCTTCCCTCCACTGCTGTACCCTCCTTTTAGTCCTTCATATAGCAAAAAGGGTAGTCTACCAAATTTGAGCATCTTCTAAATCATATTTGTATTTGTGTTTTTCTCCAACAATTACCAAGTACTTCTATGTTGGAACTACCAATATTCATTCAAATTTGAAAAGCAATATTGTCCTCTTTCTGGCCTTCCCTAATGCATATACTGTTAAAACTTTCACCAAACTGTCCATTTGTTTTTATTCCTATAATCAAAAGTTGGAATATTGTGAATTTCATTAAACCTTTTTGGAAAGATATTATAGAAGCAAAAATTATATTCTTTTTTAAAAATTTTTAACATGTATTCATTTTTGAGAGACAGAGTGCAAGCAGGGGAGGAGCAGAAAGAAAGGGAGACACAGAATCTGAAGCAGGCTCCAGGCTCTGAGCTGTCAACACAGAGCCCAATGCGGGGCTCAAACTCACTGACTGTGAGATCATGACCTGAGATGAAGTCGAACACTCAACCAACTGAGCCACCCAGGTGCTCCTATATTCTTTATTGTAGAAGAGAATTGGTAATGTGTACTGAGAGAAGCTAAGTGAAGTAATATGTAGCTAGTAACATTGCCATTATAGTTGACCCTTGAATAACGCAGAGGTTGGGGCACCACTGCCACGCCCAGTTGAAAGCCCCCATATAACTTTTGACTCCTCCAGAAACTTAACTACTAATAGCCTCCTGTTGATTGGAAAGCCTTACCAATAACATAAGCAGTGGATAACACATATTTTGTGCATTATATGTATTATATACTGTATTCTTGCATAAAGTGAGCTAGAGAAAATGTTACGAAAATCATAAAGAAGAGAATGTACATTTACAGAGCTGTACTGCCTTTACTTTAAAAAATTGTGTAAGTGTATGTGTGCAGTTCAAGCCTGTGTTCAAGAGTCAAGTGTACTTTAAAATTTTAAGTAATAGAACCATTTTAAAATCTAAATATGTAGTTTGTATATGTTGTAGCCACTTGGGAGGGGTGCCTGAGAATGGAGTGTTCCACATTTTAAGACTTAAGCCACAGATTACTTTTGCCTGCATCCCTACTTAAGAGATTCATTTAACCAGAATTTTTACTCTCAAAATAGTAAAAAAAACAAAAAATAAATTTCATCTGCCTTCTTATTACAACAGCTAAACTTACGCATACCATTCTAATGCCATATCTTTTTCACTAAAACTTTAGAGCATCCTTTATCATCTCTATCTGAATGCCTAGTTTGGAATCAGAAACTTCTCTTTTGATTGTGTCCTTGTCTACCACCTGAGCCAGACTCAGTCAGTATTCCTTTGGCCCTCAGTTACCCAGCTTCCGGTCACGTTTTCACAGTCGTTTGCTAGTCCCCATAGTCATCATTTACCAAGCCCCTTAGATGTGCCAGGCATTATGTTAATCACTGGTTAAGTTCTTATAAGAACTACTCTTCCTCTCAAGGAATTCATGGTTAGATGGCAGAGACAGATAGGTACATAGATCATTGCAACCCCGTGTGAATGGGGGAACGGAGTGCAAGTACCAGAGCAAAGAAGTATAAAGAAAATAACTAGGATTTCTTGAAGGTACGGTATTGAATCTCAGGGAACTCTCAACATTTTCACTGTTGTCAAAGTCAAGGGATGTGATTAATTAGGATTGATTTAGAGCAGTATCTTAGACAGTAGAGAGGGCATAGCAGCAGCAGGTTTCTGACACGTATCCTTTCTGAGAGTGTGAGCTCAAGAATCATGTAGACCATTTGATATGGAGCAAAGATTCATCTTCTTGGTAATAGCTGCAAAAGTATCAGGGTTCACTTCCAGAGAAATTGAAAAGCTGAACAGGAAGCTGAGGTTGATCGAAAATACTATTGGAGCTGACCATAGCTTAGGGACCATTATAGTTCCTAGGCACAGAGTGAAATTAGACTCATCTTGTTTCTATGAACAGGTTGGGACCAGATGTTGGTTATTAGTTTAGGTGGTTCCATGAGTAGTAACAGTAGACAGCCATGTTGATAACTAGCAGATCTCTATAGCAGACACCAAAATTAAGCATTGAGGAGACCTGATAAAGTAGTTTAACACCAAGCACTGGGGCAAGGATAAGTGTGCGCTGTAATCCCAGGGGAACTACTGAAGTATTCAGGAAAAGGCCTTAGGCACAGGTTGGCAGGAACACAAGTACTGAAAGTGGGAAATAAGGGATAGGTTCTGATAATAGGAAAAAAATCAGAAGTTCAGTTCCTAGTTCGAGAACAGGAGAGACACCACCACCCAGATCTCTGGCCTGAAAGGCTTTGATTACTTCTAACATGGGACAGATTGGTTCCAGAGACTGAAGTGAAATGGATACCACAAATAGTGCTTAAGTATCTTCAACCTCAGGTGTTAGAGGAAGAGGAAGTCAAAGATACTGTTTCAGTATCAGAGTTCTCATAGTGAAGACACTGGTTCTTCTAAACACTAAGGAAAACATGAATTCAAGGTGCAAATAATATTAATTATATTTAATCTCCAGGAATTTTTCATTAGAACAAATTTTTGAAATGGATAATTAATAAGCTGTATACTTCACACATTGATGTGCTGATTACTGCTAACAAAAATTATGTTTCAGTCTCCCTGCATTTAAGAGTATCTTCAGTGGGTCCTCTGATAACAACAGCTATCTTCCACCTTATATATTTCACCTTATAATAAGCCATTTAAAAGAGGCATCTCCAGAAAAGATGGAACATGGAAACTTTGTGTTAAACTTTATGTTGTGTCTACTTTGGAGACATTAGTTACTAGATGCATAACCAGTCTTCAGCTCCATATATGTTTCTACTACCCTCCAGCTTCTTGGAGAGGCCATTTCCCTTGTAGCCGTTATAAACTTGAGGGTTTTCTCTATAATACTCCTTAGCAACTTAAAGGCTGTCACTTCTTCAATCCCAAGTGTTTTTGAGTTTGACTGTCAACCTATGGAAAATTAAGAATTTTTCTTAAACGACCATGACTTCTATAATTCCTGTCAGTATTTTCCCTGCAGTTCACAGATGGTCTGGTTATACTTTACCACTTTTGAAAGCTTATTTTTTTAAGTACATAATATTGGATTCATAATAAAGATTTTCATTTTGGTAATGTTTCTTACAACTAATGGTATATAATTCAGATTTTTTGGCTTTCAGGTTAGTTTTTCCAATTGCCTTACATACATTATTCTTATGGATGAATTTTTCTATATTGGGAATTTGTGATGCAGAAGTATTATTTACTGGAACAGTACATATTAATGAAAAATATTTAGGTTAATTTTAAGTTTTAGGAATTAACTTTAAAAAGATATATTGGATTGAGATAAGCAAAAAGGGTATTAAAGTAGATCAGCCAGTGAATACAGATGTAGTTAACCTGTTCCTTGTAATATAAGGATTATACCCATAGACTCATACCAATTGCCACAGAGAAATGGCTGTATTTGTTTTTTAAAATGCTCAGAACATTAACATGATGCAAGATCATCATCATTTGCCAACAACCAAGACTGCCAAGAGGATTAGTAAACTGGTTTGAATATCATTTTCCCTTTATTTATTGGTTCTTGATTTTGAATGTTTAGAATAGTGATGTTAGAACTTCAGAAGGTTTAGATTTTTTTAAACTTTAGAAAATTCAACAGCAAAGCTGTATCTTTTAAAGGTCTGAGAGTTCTGTCTCATATTTTGGGAATCTACTAATCTGAAGCTGTCCCTTTCCTCCAAGATTCTAGTAATTCATGGACCAGCTGCTCCTTATCAGCCTCCTAAACACTGTAAAGTTTAGTGTGGTTAGAACTGTACCACAGTAAAAGAAAAAAAAATTTACTAAATTCTTCCTCTGCACTGTTAAGATCATTCATTAAGAAAATAGTCTGTTCCTAAAGTCCAGAGAAGGAAGCACATGGACACTTGGAAGTTTTGAAAGTGATTAGGCATATGTAGGTAGAACATGATTAAACTAAGACTATTCATATATGACTCTTTAAAATAGTTTTAGATTAGGTAATCTTGCAGTTGATTATTTTATAATGAACTCATTTGCATTAGTAGGCACGCACAAAATATCTGTTGAATGAGTGAATTTAGCTCATTAGTTGATTTTAAATACTCATCTTGGAAACTAAAAATTGTTAATAGATTATGTAAATAATAGAGTTTTTTCCAATAATTTTTTAGTTTTTGCTTGACGATTTCTGTTTATGCTTGTACTTGTCCAGCACGTTTTAAATTTTTGTTTGGTTTATGCTTCTATTTTGGTTTAAGAAAAAAGGTAAAGAAGCAAGAAGAGCAGATGATCTCTGGTCATGAGAACCATTCTAATCCAAACACATTTATTTCCAAGGAGCATAGGAAAACAGGTAAACACCCACTGCTGATTTAAAGTAGAAGATAATGATCAACACCAACAGTAGACATTGCATTTAATGGTGATTCATTAGAAACATTCTCTTCGAAACATGGCACAAGGAAAGAATATTATTATTGATAACTATTCCACATCTTATTTAGAGACGTTGCCGTCTCATAAGTAAGGCAATGAAAATGACTATAAATATTAAAAAGGAAAAGCCACAATCGTCATTATTATGAAAGAATTTATGATTATTTACTTAGAAAATCCAAGGAAAAATGTTATTAAAATGAAGGAATTAAAAAAGGTAATTGGGTACAGGGCAATATACCAAAGTCAGTAGCTTTCCCATTCATCAGAAATAGCCAGTTGAAAATGTAACAGAAATAAAATGCTCCATTCACAGTTCACAATTACACAGAAACTATAAAAGGTACCAAAAAATTCACCGAAGATATTTAAAACTTATATGAAGAAAACTGCAAAACTTTACCCAAAGACATAGTTGAAGACCTAAATAAATAGATCTCCATCTTCCCAGATGGGAAAAATCAAGTCCCCTAAGTTATACCAAAATTGAATGTCATCCCCAATAATATGCTAGTAGTATTATTTAAATAGAATTTGACACATTGATTTCTAAGTTCAGTTAGAAGAGAAAATTGAATATCAATCACCATGAATATTTTTAAAAGATTGATAATAAGATGAAATCTCACTTTGCATAGTATCAAAGCATAGCCACAAGCTATAGTAATTAAAACAGTGTGGCATCTGAATAGGAAGAGACAAGTAAGTCAGTAGAAATGAAGAGAGAATATAAAGCCAAGGAAAGGGAGCACCTGGGTTGCTCAGTTGATTAAGTGTCCAGCTCTTGATCTTGGCTCATGTCATGATCTCCTGGTGTGTGAGTTCAAGTTCTGCCTTGGGCTCTGGGCTAATAGCATGAAACCTGATTGGGTTTATGTCTCCCTCTCTCTCTGCCCCTTTCCTACTTGCTCTCTATCTCTCTTTCAAAATAAATAAATAAAAATACACTTAAAAAAAAAATAAAGGCCAACAAAAGCTTTGATTTTCTGTTCTGTTCTTCATCTCATTGCATTCTCCAGCCAGATGAACCCATTACTCCCAGTTGATGGTAACTAGACTCTTCTAGGATCATTCTGGTATACTGGGTTAACATGGGAAAATTGGTTTTTACTTTTTACCAGTTTATGTTACATTTGAGCAGTGCCAGTATCTATGACTACACTATCTCTTATCACACTAAGCTGAGAAGAGGCCGTCAGGGAAGCAACAAGTCTGCAGTAGTAGGAAGCCCTTTTAAGCGCCCAGGCTCTGGTTCTTTCTTTTTCTTTTTTTTATAATTTTTTTTTTAATGTTTTATTTGTTTCTAGGAGAGAGAGAGAGAGAGAGACAGCATGAGCAGGAGAGGGTCAGAGAGAGAAGGAGTCACAGACTCCGAAACAGCCTCCAGGCTCCGAGCTGGCAGTCAGCACAGAGCCGGATGCCGGGCTCGAACCCATGAACCGCGAGATCATGACCTAAGCGAAAGTCGGACACTTAACCGACTAAGCCACCCAGGCGCCCCTGGTTATTTCTTTTATACGTAAATCATATTCTTCCCTTTGAGGATATACATTTTTTTGTCTGAGACATAACCATTCACAAACTCCTTCCCAGCCCTTCTTTTAAGGTGGTGCTAAATAAACCTGAAGTCACCACCTAACGCCATTATCAGAATGATGGGTACCATTATTGCTAAGTCAGCAGGGAGTAGAATTCATACAGTGGAGTTTTTTGTTGTTGTTTCAAAAATGTATTTAAATTCCAATTAACGTATAGTGTAATATTAGTTTGATGAGTAGAATTTAGTGATTCATAACTTGCATATAACACCCGGTGCTCATCACAAGTGTCCTCCTTAATACCCATCACCCCAAAAACCCATCCTTCTGCCCACCTCCCCTACAGTAACCCTCAGTTTGTTCTTTGTAGTCAAGAGTCTGTTTTGAGGGCACCCGGATGGCTCAGTGGTCAAGTGCCCAACTCTCAATTTCACTCTCAACTAGCATTTTTTTCTGTCCATATAGATTATATATTTCTTAAAGGCAGAGACATTATATTCTATCTCTTACGTATGCCATTAAAAAGTAGGGAGTGAACTTTCTATTAGTTTTTATCTGACTACTTGTATACTGTTTTAAAAAGTCTTAGTCTTCAGAATAATGGGAAAAGATTAGTCATTTGCCTGGCTTTTTATTTAATAAAGTGTGACTTAGAAATACAAAATGTAGTCTCCTTGTTGAAAGTTCTTATGAATTGTTTTGATATGACTTCTCAATATCTTAGATATTTAAATAACTTTAATAGTTTCTACACAATCTGTATTATGACTTAATAGACATAGAAGAGACAATAAAGAGAGTAAGTTTGCCATATTAAATAAGAATTTTTTTAATGAAATGTGTAAAAATGCTTTTTGTATTTTTGATAATGTAAATTGTTGTTAACTCCACAGAGGCAGAATGAAAATATGTATGAAAAGGTTTTGATTTACCAACCAAATCCACTCCTAGAAATTTATCTCAACTCTTTGTAGATATATGTAAATATATATATTTTAGGCTGGTCGTTATAACATTGTTTTATAATAGTAAAATACTGTGAATCACCTAAATATGTGCTATGCTACTTTTACTATGAAATATTACCCAGCAACTAAAAAATGGTCTGTTAGACTATTTAGTTACATAGGAAAATAGCCTTGATTTATTAATAAGTTAAAAAATAACAGATTACTGAACAATATAGTGTAATCTCATTTTTTGCCAGAAAAGAAAAATATCTATATATCTATAAATACTTAAAATCCTGTTTTCTAACTTATATACAGTAACTATGCATGTATTTTGTAATCAGGAAAAAATTATTAAAAATAGATTTGCCATAATTCAGAAAGAAAATAAGTAACAGTGATAAAGATAAAATTATTTATCTATGAGGAATGATCTTGCAATTAAGGAAAACAAAAGAGGCTTCCTTTCCCCCCATATACACATACTGCTTCTAATTCTGTTCATCTTAACCTTAGGTAGAATTCAGAATGGTCATTGGTGGTAATTGTACTATAGGGATCTAGAGTTGGCAACTTCACTTCTAATCTAAGCACTGCCACGAAGCAGTTTCCTTCAGGGTAGCCCTAAATAGCTTTCAGGGTTTCACTTATTTTATTTTATTTTATTTTTTAAAATATTTCTTTAATGTTCATTTATTTTGAGAGAGAGGGAAAGTATGTGCATGAGAGCAGGAAAGGGGCAGAGAGAGGGGAGAGAGAGAATCCCAAGCAGGCTCCACACTGTCGGCCCAGAACACCACGTGGGGCTCAGTCTTACAAACTGAGATCATGACCTGAGCTAAAATCAAGAGCAGGATGCTCAACCTACTGAGCCACACACGTGCTCCTCACTTATTTATTTATTTTTTTAAGAAAATCAATAGACTATAGCAAATAGTCTTCTAAATAGATAAATAAGGCTACATAGAGAACACATAGTAGGCAAGAGTTAGTGTTCCTTCTAAAGAAACTGCTAGCTCAGAATTTTAATATTCTCTGAAAGTAAAACAAATAAATTACAGGTCCTTCAAAGTGGCCGTTCAGAATTTTCAAGCCCTTAATGACGTTTATTGTAGGATCTTTCAAACATTAATTCATTTAATTCATATGGGTAACTTATTTATAAAATGATTCATTTCTCCAGAATTCAGTATTATCACACTTTTTCATTTACTCTGTTGATTCACTTTCAACATTTTTGAAAGCATTTATCTTCTAAAAGAAGATGTTATTTCACATAGTCCAAATTTATCTGCTTTCTTTAGGTTGCTGTCAACAGAACAGACATTGAAGACTTAGACCTCTATGCTACATCTCGGGAAAGGAGATTTCGTTTGTTTGCCTCTATAGAATGTGAGGGACAGTTATTCATGACTCCGTATGATTTTATTTTGGCTGTTACAACAGATGAGCCCAAATGTAAGTATATTTCTTAAATTCTCTTAATAATTTTATAATATTTTTTTCTTAACTCTAGTTTGGAAAAGGGTAGAGCAGTATAGGTTTTTCAGAACAACTAACCAAATAATGTGGTATTTCAGAAGACATTATGTTGTGCAATCTTACTAGACTAATATTTCATATAAACTCCTGATAGCTCTTTTCTTTTCACAAACTTTCATTTATTTTCTTTCTCAGTTCATCAAACTTAAAAACACCTCACTCTTGATATTCTTTTTTATTTTAGTTTATTTATTTATTTTGAGAGAGAGAGAGAAAGAAAGAGAGAGAGAGCACTAGCACTGGAGGGGCGGGGAGGTGGGGAGAGAAGCCCAAGCAGGCTCCACACTGTCAACGCAGACTTGGGGCCCAAACTCAGGAACTGTGAGATCATGACCTGAGCCAAAGAGTTCTATGTTAACTGACTGAGCCATCGAGGTGCCCAATATAGTTGGTGTATATTCTCCCTCTTCAGTTCTTATGTCTAGCATAAACAGAGTAATTCAGAGGACTGGATTTGAAGCTAGACCTGGGTGAAGAACTCTACCTGTATCTCTTCTGTATTTGTCTTGCTCCTACAGTGTAAACAGAGACTAATTGTTACTCATCTTTCTATGTGTTAAGAGCAGTGGTTCTCAACCCCTTTGGCGTTATGTACATTCTTGCAAATCTCATCAGTGTCTGATTAATAGAAGACAGCTTATTCTCACCTACTTTTTTCATCTGGTACATTGCAATGTGTTGTTTTTCATGAAGTATATTAAGAAAATCTGCCTCACAGATAAGTAGGCAAAGGAAAGAATTTTAATAACCTTTTCAGATAATTGTAGATGTTCTTCTTGGTTACTCTGTCAACACTTGGCTAGTGGTAGTTTCTTAAAGTTTTGTTGCAGTGTGGAATTTGAAACTTTTGACATCTGTTATGTTAAAACCCATGGGTCTATATTTGTGCTTTGAATGGATTTTTTACCCTTATAATCTTATAACATCAAATGGAAGATACTGGTTCACTAAGTTATGCAGATCTTCCAAATGTTGACATATTTATTATACAATTTTTTTAAAAAATTGCATTGCTAGATATTATCATAACATTATCATAAAAATCGTTATGTATTGGAAAGCTCATGGTGGTGGATACAAGTTTTCCCAAATTCTAATTTTCACTTGAAAGCTCAAATGTTATGACTGGCAACAAATATTGTTGGTGGTTACCCTGAAGTGATAGCTGACTGTTCATTTGTAAGTCGATGCCTGCCAAGTACCGAAGTCTGAATAACCGTAATTTGTCAGCCGTCCTTTCAAGTAAAAACGTATTCCCTGAAAACAGGTTCAGTTCACAACTCACAGAATCACAGTGCTTGTTCTCAAGACAACCATGGTCCTTTGGAATACAGCAGAAATGCTTCATGCACATTCCCGTTTCATCTCACAGCGTAGTATCACATGCACGTAAAGACACCTATCAAAGGCCAGGTATTGGGGCACCTGGGTGGCTCAGTCGGTTAAGCAGCCAACTTTGGCTCAGGTCATGATCTCACGGTTTGTGGGTTTGAGCCCCGCATCGGGCTCTGTGCTGATGGCTAGCTCAGAGCCTGGAGCCTGTTTCAGATTCTCTGTCTCCCTCTCTCTCTGGCCCTCCTCTGCTCATGCTCTGTCTCTCTCTCTCAGGAGAAAAAAAAAAAAAAAGCCAGGTATTGCGCTAGGCACTGGAGATAAAATGGTGAGGGGAACAAAAAATAAATAAATAAATGCCCTCCACCCTCATGAAGCTTACAGTCTGGTGGAAGGAATCACTGCTGATCAGTGAAATAGACAAATCAACAGCAAAGGATGTCTGTGATCGGTGCCATGAAAGAAGAATACTTGAGGCTGTGAGAGTATATTTTTGAGAAGTAACCTAGTCAGGTGGCTCAGGGAAATCTTTCCTGGGCAAATAAATTTCAACGTGAAATATGAATGATGAGTAAGAGTTAACTAGGCAAATAGGTTGAGAGAAGAGAATTTCAGCAGAAGAAACAGCATGGATCCAGATGCCATGACAAGAGGGAATGTGATACGCGGAGGAGGGGAAACTGATCTGGGCGGCTATAGCACAAGGAGCAAGGAAGGATATGGTAAAACATGTGGTTGGGGGTGTGGGCTGGTGCCAAAGCTTTGAGCCTGGAAGCTTATATTAAACATTTCTGTTTTCATCCTAAAAGTAATAGAAAATATGGCAGTAGTTTAAGCTGCAGAAGAATTTAGTGTGTTGAAAAACAATTCAACTGACTACATTTTAAAGATCTTTTTGGCTTTATTTCAGTGATTCTTGAATCAGGCAGCATCCCATCTAGCAGACAGAAAGGAGCTCCAAGGAGCTATACGAAAGACATATAGGCAGAAAGGAGCTGGAATAAGGATGTCACACTAGGCAAAAATGTGGGTTGATTATTACAAGGTTACTCTCGTCTGTCAGGCAGATTACCTAACTAGTGCTGATTGACTGATTTAAGATTCCAGTTCTGGCAGAGCAGAAACTGTAATTAAGTTAAGTTTTGACTTGGTGACATGGGTCTTAGCCTAAGCAGCTCTGTTGGACCTGTTGCCTTGTTTTTATCAGGTACATACCATAATTAGACTGTGTTTTGAAAAGATTTTTCAGAGTGGAGATAGATTGGAGAGGGCCAGAGTGAGCACAAGCAGATCAGAGAGGAGACTCTTGTCCAGGCTTGGAAAGCTTCTAATAATGGTAGCAGTGGTGATGATGGACTAATGAGTACTAAAAATTTCTGGCTGGCTTAACCATATGGATGGCAGTAGGGACCAGGTTTGAAGGGAAAAATTATAACTTCAACTGTGGACATGATGGATTTAAGATGCCTTAGACATCTAAAGGAGGAGATATGGAAGATACACTTGGATCTGGCTTTTGATGATTCATTTTAGTTCCTTGAAAATCAGTGTACCAAACAATCAGTTGTTTGATAATCTACTTGAAACTGCCAAACAAATGCCTGAAGTTATATTAGAACAAATTATAGCCATTTTTTTCTTCAGAGACAGAGATATGACAAAACCTTAACATAAAATCCTCAAGTTCTAATACAGCATGGTAACCGTAGCTGATTAATAACCATATTGTATAATTATAAAAATTTCTAAGAAAGTAAATATTAAGCATCCTCAGCAGTAACCAAAAAAGCAACTATGTGAGGTGAAAAAAAATATGTAAAAGTTCAAAAAAATTATATCCTAAATAAGTTGGCAAATTGGCCACTTTGCACATTAGCTTTTAATCAATTAATTTTTGATACTCGAGAGTATTTCCATTGGAGATGAGGGGAGAGGGCTGGGTAGAGTATATATTTAGAGCTCATCTGTACGTGGTAATTAATGCAGTATGCATGGATGAGATTGCCTAGGAGGCAGTGTAGTATGAGAATATAGAGGACCAAGGATCAGTCCTTGAGGAGTTACTAGCCTTTACGTGGTGAAGGTACAAAGGTTTGGAAGATGAGCCTCAGAAGGACATGCAGGAGTGCCCAGAGACCTGGGAAGCAGGTCGTGAGTACGGAGGCATAGAGGCCCAGGAGCATGAACAGAATGGTCAAGTGAGATGTCAAGTCAGATGAGGACAGAAAAATGTCCACCAGATTTAGTTAATTTGATGGTTATTGATGACTTTTATAAAAAAAATTTTTAATGTTTTAATTTATTTCTGAGAGAGAGAGAGAGACAGCGTGAGCAGGGGAGGGTCAGAGAGAGAGGGAGACACAGAATCTAAAGCAGGGTCCAGGCTCTGAGCTGTCAGCACAGAGCCTGATGCAGAGCTTGAACCCACAAACCGTGAGATCATGACCTGAGCTGAAGTCGGATGCTTAACTGACTGAGCCACCCAGGAGCCCTGGTTATTGATAATTTTTAAAATGATGTTTCAGTGTAATGATTAAGGCAAAGACCAGATTCCAAGAGTAGAAGATGAAGAGATGAAGACAGGAAGTATAAAGGACTCTCTCAAGATGTTTGGCTGCGAAGTAGAAAGAAGGGAAATCTCATCGTTGAAGTAGAGACTCTATCATGTAACATTTTGCCGGGAGACTCTGAGAACAACTAGAGAGGAGCAAACAGCTGAGATCAAGAGAGTCGGCAGTGTATTCACAGTGGTCCACTTGGGGAGTGGCTAAGGTAGTAGCCAGAGAGAAGGCTATAAATTAAGTAGGACTTGTTTTGAGGAATTGGAAGGGTGTGGTAGGGATTATAACTATGTGTTTCTTTAACCACTGTTTCCTCCCTGCCTTCCAGAAATATTTGTTGAGAACTTACCATATTCCAGATACTACATTTTGCCTTGGAATTGGGTGTTTGATACTTCTTGTCTTCTTAAAATATTTAAAGCTTCATAAATGTAGAGACTGTACGTAGAAAAGACCCTTATACAAAAATATATATGTGTTCTATACTTTTTTGTTTGATTTCATACAATGTGGATTTTTAAATATTTATTATTAAGTTAGCATAGATTTGATAAAACTATTAATATATTTTTTTAAATATCAAATGGTATTTTTGCTTCAAATTCTATAGTTTTTGTCAAACATTCTTTTTAAGTTTATTTATTTTGAGAGAGAGCGAGCACACACAAGCGGGGGAGGAGCAGACAGAAAGAGGGAGACACAGAATCCGAAGCAGGCTTCAGGTTCTGAGCTGTCAGCACAGGACCTGACACGTGGATCGAACCCACAGACCCATGAGATCACGACCTGAGCCAAAGTCAGGTGCTTAACCAACTTACCCAGGTGCCCCTCAAACTGGAACTTTTAAAATATAGTTAAGAGCAGTCACTGAAGATCAAGATATTTGTAAACACGTTTTTTAAAGTGTTGGCTTATAAAAAGAAATATTTGCCTCAGAAGAGAAAATAGGTTTCACAGACTGAATCTTATTAAATCATATATAAAAATGTATATATATGGCATGTTGAGATTATACAGATTTATATTTAAATATTTATTAGACAGACTTGTATTAACATTTTTTCTTAATGTTTATTTTTGAGAGAGAGAGAGAGAGAGCCAGAGTGCCAGAGTGTGAGTGGGGATGGGCAGAGAGAGAGGGAGACACAGAATCTGAAACAGGCTCTAGGCTCTAAGCTGTCAGCAGAGTGTGACACAGGGCTTGGACTCACAGACCATGAGATCATTACCTGAGCCAAAGTCAGATGCTTAACCGACTGGGCCACCCAGGCGCCCCTAGACAGACTTGTTTTTAAACCTTAGCATTCACTTTCTAGCTTTGAAAATTTTGTTATTTAATCTTTTGTCTCATCATTTATAAAAATAATACCAACTTGATGAGGTTTTTGAGGATTGAGAGATATTGGTTGTGCTCAGCTAGTACCAAACACGCAGTAAACACTTAATGAATGTTGGTAGCTGTCTTTTCCATTGTCACCATCATTGTCATTGTTTGAATCCATAATCATAATTAAAAACAAAATATTTGATACAATTTTATGGTGACACCAACAGGAAAGACGTGGTATGCTGTGTGAACATTTGCTTAGTAGTTATAGCTCAGGTAAATGTTAATTGAGATATTGATTATAGCTTTGTGTTTGAAACCTAGAAAATTTCTTATTTTACCTTCCTAAATTGAACCTAAAGGGTAAATTCCCCTTCTGAAACTAAAGTAAGTAGTTACTTTCATATAGCTTCGAGTATTACTTTAATTTTAGTTTTAAACATATATTTAAAAATTTCAAATATACATAAAAGTATTAAGAATATAATGAACATCAATGTATAGCTGAAGAAATAAAATATATCCAGTAGAGTTGAAGTCCCTCTTCACCCACATTATATTTATATACGTAGTAACTTCATATGAAATAAGGAATTTAGAAAGTCAGAAAACCCTTTGAAGAACAGTCTTAATGGCTCTTTAGTCTTTATAAAAAAAAAAAGCAAATAATACTGAACATGGTGACATATCCGGCAGAACGGCTATGTCTTTTGTGATTAATTTACCCTGGAAATCTTAGAAACCCTACAGAACTCAAGAGCGTGTCACTTCCTGTTCTGATAAATAGCTTCTGAACATTGCACAAGAGCACGTGTGTGAACTTTTGTACCATTTATTTTTCTTCTGTTCTCATTGCCATATTTCAAAAACAACAGAATAATAAATATTATTTACAATGTTGTGTTCATTATGGAAAGGAGGATTTCTTTATGAAGTAAATGTATTATAATTAAGGCTAAATGCTGAATTCTTCTTTATAAGCTTGTGATTTTTATCTTTTGATTACATGTTTGTATAAACTATCTTAGGTAAAGATAAACTATCTTAGGTAAAGGATGTTGTTGCTACATAGAGAAGAAATCTATCTCCATAAAAATCAGCTTGTTAAATTTTAGAATATATTTCTATCCTTCCAATCTTAAAATGACTTATTACATTGCATAAAAAAGAGAAAGTTAATGGCAAAAACTGCCTATCTTACAATCTTGGCTTTGATATACTGTTTACAAGAACTGTGGTTAATTATAAAGAAATAGCCACATTGCCATGAGGAAAAATTATTGGTTGTCATTATTGTAATGTAGCTGAAATAATTAATATTTACCAGTTCCTAACGCAGCTGTGTTATAGGACTTAATCACATAGAAACCTGGAGAGAATTCTTAGGCAGGAATTCACAGTTTTCAAATCTGAGTAAAGGAAATAGCAACGTTGGCTGTGCATTTATTCCAATATTATAAGATTTATAGTGTTTTAGATCTCCAAGGATGTGAGGAGGAATCAGAAAAAGAAAGTGAGCCCAGGAATTTTATTGAACCTTAACGCTCTTATTCCAGAAGTGATTCTTTTTTTTTTTTTTTTAAAGTTTTATTTATTTTTGAGAGAGAAATAGAGACAGTGTGAACAGGGGAGTGTCAGAGAGAGGAGACACAGAATCCGAAACAGGCTCCAGGTGCTGAGCTAGCTGGCAGCACAGAGTCTGATGTGAGGCTCAAACCCACATACCGTGAGATCATGACCCGAGCCGAAGTCGGAAGCTTAACCGACTGAGCCACCCAGGTGCCCCCAGAAGTGATTCTTAAATACAAGGAAAAAATGGAAACCAGGATGAGGGTCTCCCTCTCACATTACCTATTCTCTCCTTCCTCTTTTTCTCATTGCCCTATCCTTCCACTCTACCCTAGAGAGACCTGGCATTTGAACTATACCCAGAGATACCAGCACAGCAGAGATCGTGGGTAGTACCTAAAACTTATAATTTATGTTAATATTTTTATTCTAATATGAATATTTAATAAATACCAGTATTTGTGTTTTAAGCCTAAAAGATGTTTAACATGGAGCAAGTTAACTTGATAAATCCAGAAACCCCCAAAGTAAGATATTGATTATGGAAAATGTTTCCTATTCTACTGACATTATTTATTATACCTATTTCATAGTACGTGAAACAAATACATGAATAAAACCATATCGTGGATCTACATCTTGAAGCTAAGAGAACATTGCCTGTTAAACATAAAAGTTTTGTGTTATGAGTGGTGGTTGTAGATTGGCTACTGAATTTGGATAGACATTGCATAAAGTATTTATTTTCTAATTCTTTTATATTTATTACAGTTGCTAAGACGTGGAAGTCACTTACCAAACAGGTAGGTTAAAGCTTTTGGTGTCATATGCATACATACTATGTTTATGTATACCCACTTAGGAAAATTGCTTGGCATTACCTACTAAAACTAAAGATACACATGGCCTGTACCTAGCAGTTCTACAACAGTGTACATACGTGTACCTAGTAACGTTAAGCTTGAATATGCCCTGTGATCCAGTAATTTTACACTAGTGTGTATACCTAGAGAAGCTTATACATGCAGAAGAGGTTCACAGGAATGCTCTTAGATTATTCATAATTTATCAGAAAGACTACAATATAACATCAAGAGTAGAAGTGACAAATCAGCTTTTATATATTCATACAGTGATTACATACCAAGTGAAAAGAAATCAATTATATCAGTGCTTAACCTAGATGAATCTTGGAAACATAATGACAAAGTAAGCAATTCACAAAAACATAACTTACAATTCCATTTATATAAGGTCTAAAACTAAGGGAAAAAAAAAACCCATATTGTTTAAGGATGCAGTCAGTGGTGTGAAAACCAAGGAATGATAAGTATTAAATTCAAGACATTATTAACCTCTGGGTAAGATGAAGGAAAATATCATCAGTAAGAGCTACAAAGAGACTTCTAAAGTACTGGTAATTTTATATTTTTTAGCAATTTCTAGTTTAAATTTTAATATATTCCTTTTGTACTTTTATTTATTTATTTTTTAAATATTTTTACTTATTTCTCGGAGAGAGAGAGACAGCGTGAGCAGGGGAGGGTCAGAGAGAGAGGCAGACACAGACTCTGAAATAGGCTCCAGGCTCTGAGCTGGCAGTCAGCACAGAGCCCGACGTGGGGCTCGAACCCACGAACCGCGAGATCATGACCCAAGCGAAAGTCGGACGCTTAACCGACTAAGCCACCCAGGTGCCCCTCCTTTTGTACTTTTAAATGCATGATAAACTTCGATATTAAAAAAAAATCAGTATTAGTATAGCATTCTAGGGAAGTTTCTTAACCAGTTAAAGAGAGCCCTCCCAAAGCCTGTAGCAAACCTAGTGCTTACATGTGAAGCTTTAGACATTCTCTTTAAAATTAGATATGATACAGGGACGCCAAAGTGGCTTAGTTGATTAAACATCTGACTTTGCCTCAGGTCATGATCTCATGGTCCATGAGTTCACCCCTGTGTCCGGCTCTGGGCCGACAGCTCAGAGCCTGAAGCCTGCTTCAGATTCTCTGTCCCTCCCCCACTTGTGCTCTCCTCTTTCAAAATTAAATAAACATCAAAATAATAATAATAAAATTAGGTAAGATACAAATATGTCTGCTATCACAACTACTACTCCCTGTTTTACTACAGGTCTAAGCTAATATAGTGTATTAGTTTGCTAGGGCTGCTGTAACAAATACCAAAGCTTGGGTGGCTTAACCAACAGAAACTTATTTTCTCGCATTTCTGGAGGCTGGAAGTTCAAGATCAAGGTGTTGGCAGGGTCGGTTTCTTTGGAGGCCTCTCTCCTTGGCCTGTACATGGCTGTCTTCTGTCATCTTCACATGTTTATTGTTCTGTGCATGTCTGTATTCTGATGTCTTTTAATAAGGACACCAAGTCATATTGGATTAGGACCCACCATAATGACCTCATTTAATAATCTTAATTACCTTTTTAAAGGCTGTTTATAAATACATTCACATTCTGGTGTACTGAGAATTACAACTTCAGATGTAAATTTGAAGTGGACATAATTCAGGCTATCACATGTAATTTGACAAGAAAAAAGAAAGAAGTTCTAAGGATTAGAACAGTAGCAAGCCATATGATTGAGAGAAAAATGTAAAAATACATAGATTTCAAATGTATTCAAATTTAGTAAAAGTTTAGGAAAGTTGCTGCTGAATATAGGATCAGTTAACCAGAGTTAATAAAATGTTTCTGCACCAGCAATAGCAGTTAGAAACTGTTCTCTCAAATAAGATACTTTTCACAATAGCAACAAAAACTATTACTTCCTGTACCTAACAGATGATGTAGAAGACATTATTATATTTTTTTAAAGACATGAATAAACAGAAATAGATCATGTTCTTGGGTGATTCATTTGGAAGAGAAAGGATCCAGAATTTTCAG
Source organism: Hyaena hyaena (assembly GCF_003009895.1). Taxonomy (NCBI): domain Eukaryota; kingdom Metazoa; phylum Chordata; class Mammalia; order Carnivora; family Hyaenidae; genus Hyaena; species Hyaena hyaena. The sequence continues at coordinate 1,039,519 of NW_024081198.1, read as the reverse complement.
AACAATTCTGATAAGGAAGGAAGGGAAACAAACAAACATTAGGATGAGAATGATAAGGCCTGTCATATTAAGATTAATAACAGAACTATAATTAAAATAGTATTGTATTACTGCAAGAATTTTTTAATTAGATGAAAATAATAGGATATATAGAGTTCATAAACAGACCCAGGCAAGAAGATATGTGGGAAGATCTGTAAATCACTGGAGAAAGGATTGACCTTTAGATACTGGAATAATAGTCTTTCCAACATGGAGACAAATAAATTTAAATATCAAACTGGCCACCATATACAAAAGCAAATTTCAGATGGATTAAGTTCTTATTTTTGACAAACAAAAATTCTGAAATATTAGAAGTAAAATAAGGGAAACAAGAAGATTCATTAGATAAGACACATAAAGTAAAGCTCAAAGGAAATTCTGGCAAGTTTTATTAAATTAAGTATCAAAAACTTTGGCATACCAAGGGTGTCAACGATGCTAAAAGATGTATGATAGATTGGAGAATATGCTTGCAATATATTAACAGAAAACATTGGTGTCTTGTACTCATATAGAACTCCTGTAAATCAATAGAAAAAAGATAACCACTCAATAAGAAAAAATGAGTAAACATAGAGTGGTCAATAAATATATGTAAAGGACCTCAGTCTCACTGCTAATCAGGAATATGCAAATTAAACCAATAATATGATACTATTTCACACCTATCAGATTATCAGCTTCCAGAAATCTTACAATACCAGTAATTAGCATGGATAAGAAGAAAGAACCAATTGAGAATGTAAATTTGTATATTCACTTTCGAGAGAAATTTGTCAATATCTAATAAAGTTGAAAATACATAGTCAAAACCTCTACTTCCAGAGATGTATAATGGAAAAATAGTTACACCAGCAGTCCTGTACATGTTTTCTGTTTTCTTCTTTCTACAGCATTGATTGTAATAGCCCCCCAAAACAAAACAAAATATGTTGAGACATATATGACATATATATATATATATATATATATGTTGAGAAATGAATAAAAGAATTGTAATCTAGACATATCAAGGACAAATTCAGTGTATAATACAGAAATATGGTGAATAAATACATTAGAGCTATAGGTATCAACATGAGCCAGAATCAGGAGTCAGTTGCTTAACTGACTGAGCCACACAGGCACCCCTGCAATATAAGTCTGATGCTAACCACCCAGAATTAGTGTCAGACTCCATAGACTTAAGGACACAGTCCCCAACAAGACTGCCCTCATTTCAGATGCCAGATGCAAGTTCAAGGGTCCTGAGGCCACCCATGCTTCTGACCAACTGGCTACAAATCCAAGAGGTTCCTATAATTATCCTCAAGTTCAATAATTTCCTAGACTGACACATAACTCAGAAACATTCTATATTTATTAACAGTTTATTTTAAGGGACACAAGTCAGGACTAGCCATATGAAGAGACTTCTTGGACAGGTATAGGAGGATCCCAAACACAGACCTTCCATGCCCTGTCTCCATAGAAAGGTGTGTCTTCTCATACATCAGTGTGTTCACCAACCTGAAATCTCCACTGAGCTTGGGTGTTGAGTTTTTATTGAGGGTTCATTATCTAGGTATAATTGATTGATTCATTGGCTAAATGATTGAACTCTATCTCTATAGTCCCTTTCCCTAACCCACCTGAGAGGTAGGGAGAGCACAGAGCCCCAACCCTCTAATCCCTGGGTTATCCCATAATTTAGGTAGGACTCAAGGATATAGAGTCTCCCAGGAACCAGGGGCGAAGGCCGACCAACTTATTATTTAACACCACTATGTATAAGAGACCACGATAGGCACTGAATGGGGAGAGACGTTCCCAATCTGAGTGGAAGTATAGATTTTAATCCATTTTAAAACTTCTTAAAGTTAACAGAAGACAAGATCAGTGTTTTAATTGGATAATCTAGACCAGAAGAATCTGAATTATTACTAAAGTTAACTGCTTAGTCAGTAAAGATCTGGCCCATCATTTAGAAGTTGTGTGACCTTGGGTGAGTTTCTTATTCTCTTTAAGTCTCAGTAGAATATGCATAGTGAGGTTCATTTTTTAAAATTAAATGAGAGATTGGATTAGCCCGTTGTCAGGCACATAGAGGGCACTCAGTAAAAGGTAGCTATGATTTTTTTTTATTGTAAACTCAAGTGGAATTTAAACTAGAAGAGATGAAATTGAATACATGGAAATAGTTCAAATGGAGAAAGAGAAGTTAATATTTATATAACAGATAGGGTATACATAAAGTGTATATCATATATGCAAAATGTTCTCTTTAATCTCTTTTTAACAAAAATATTCATGAGTTTACTGTTGTTTAAGCAGTAAATATCCGGCTTCTCATTGTTATTCACATCAGAATTATTACAAGTATGCTGTTACTGCCGTATTCAGACACTTCTGATTCTCTGGCATCTGCTACTTGCAATGCAGAGATAACACTATGAAGGAAATGAAAGTAGGGTTCACAGATGGACTTCAGGGAATCCATAAATCCCCTAAAAATCTCTCTCCTGCAGTTGGCATTGCAAGGATTCCTTATTTGCCTGCTAACTCAACTTTGTAATGAAAAAAAAAAAGTTTATAATGTCACAGAATATTTTTAGATACAACCACATCAGGAAGGATTTGCCTGAACTGTTTCTCAAACTGGAATGTGTAAAAAAAAAAAAAAAACATTCACTTGGATTTCTCGTTAAAAATACAGATTCTGGTTCACTAGGTTTGGGAACTGAGATGTGCTTTTCTTGCAAGCTCCTAGGTTATGCCTGGGCTATGGGGTACCATACATTGAGTAGCAAGAATCAGGTCTGGAAATAGAAGTGGTTTCTTGTGTCTTTCAGTGTGTTACTTAGCAAGCTACCTTTTTTATTTCACGTTATTTCAGTTTATCTCACCAAATCCTTTAATAATTTTTCCAGATAATTAACCAAAATATAATTTTCATTTAATTATTTTTAACTGAGTATGCACAGTAAATTCAAAATCCTTTTAGTATCTGAGCAATGATTCAAATGTTTAAAATTTTCAAAATTAACCCACTGTGATAATTTGATTTTTAAAAGGCTGACTAAGCAATTGAAGTCTGTGGGTTTTTTTACTGAAAGTAAACTGTTTTTTAACTTAAAGTTAAAATTAGAAAAAAAAAAAATTGAAACCGTGGCCACCACAACTTGGTACAAGTCCTGCTTCATCTTCTGTCAACATTCATTAAGTCACTACTAAAATATTCTTCATTCTTTCCCAATATGATCCTCTCTCCACTTACTTCTTCCAGCTCCTTAAATCCAAGAGGGCCCAGAGAAGAGACAAAATGTGACCCAGTTCATCATCTCTGACCTTGATAAGGAAATCCACCCTAATTACCACTTATGAAACTCAGTGTTTTATCTTAAATTGATTATTTTACATGTATTCCTCCAATTGCTAAACTTACCCTAAATTTTTGGTAGCTCTAATTGAATTTAATGTAGCTTCTTTATTATTTATTTTATGTGTAGACTGTGGGCAAATATTAGGTGTTGTGGCTGAATGACCACGGGTATAGAATAGAATAAATTCAACCGTGTCTGAGGTCCTTTAAGTGAAGAAATTTTTTTGCATAGGCATTTAAATACTTATCTATTTTATAAGTAAGTGGCTTACGTGTTAATCAGTATTATGATACATTATGTCATAGGAATTAAATCAAATGCTCTCAGAAACACCACCAGTTTGGAAAGGATCATCAAAGCTTTTTCGCAGTCTTAAAGAAAGAGGTAAGTCAGTTTTAGTTCTTATGCATTTTTAAATGGAGACTGTGTTATTTATACTGTTTGTATATATTTTTTCCTTTTAAAGTAATTTTATACTAACATGTGAGTTTTTGTGTGTATGCATAGAGAAAAATACTAAAATATTAATAATGATTGTTTCTGGGTAGTGAGATTAAAGGTGGTTCTTATTTTTATATATATAGTTTGTGTCTTTCAAATTTTTGCAACAAAGGGAACTTTCATTGTTACAAAAATTATTTTTTAAATGTATTAAGTGTAGTTACAGTTACTTACAGAAATGCTTTTTTAAAAATACTGATCTCCAAGTACTTCCATTTTACTTTCAGGGGAGTATAGATATTTAAAAATGTAATCAGTATGAAAAACTTACTGGATATCTTTTGGCCACCCAGTTTGAACATGTTTCTTTTAAAAACAACACTCATTGTAAAATCCATCTGTTTTAACCTGTATTAGCTATATCTAATAGCTAGTATTCATAGAATCATACACTTCCTTGCAGTCAAATTGTACAGCTTTTATTGCAGTTTTCTTTTACACTGTACTTTTTGTACATATTTATAGAGAAGACTGATGAATAAAATCTCTTTAATCTTAAAAAGGAACTTTTCTTATAAATATACTTTTTTACATTCTCAAGTATAAGAATATATAAAATAAAAATGTTAAAGAAAGTATATGAATAGTTACCTTTTTCATTTTCATCAATAGATATTCGTTTGAAAATAATTATATATACTCTAGCATGAAGACAAATATTTTAAAGACGTAGTTATAGTCTATTTATTTGAGTGATTCACATGGACTCTGAAAGGGGTTCACACTTTACCTTTTATTATAAGATTTTTCATAACTAGGGTTTTGAAATCTTTGCAAAATCAGGGCCATGGTATCTTTAGAACTCTTAGAATTTTTTTCCTAGAAGTTGTCTTAAAGATTGTCATTCAAATCTTAGGGTGGGATGATAGGATCAGGAAAATTCAAAGCTCAGAAAGAGAAGTTAGCAAATTTAAAAATACTTACTTAATACCTCTCATGGGAAAATACAAATTGGATCAAGTATAATTTAAGAAAAATAGATGCATGGAAGAAGGAAATTCTTTGTAGTTAAGGAGAGCGTTAAATCTGGAAACCCTGGGTGTAGACCTGTTCTAATCTTCTGTATGTTGTATGCATATCTGCATGTTTTTCGGGAGTGATGAGCTATTCAGTGCTATCCCACAGAAGGATCTGTGTAGTGATGAAAGTGCAGTCTGTGTTGTCTCCCGTAGTAGCCTTTAGCCAATGTGGCTTTTAAGGATCTGAAAATGTGGCTACTGTAACTGAGGGAGTAAATATTTTATTGCATTTAATTTTAACTGCTTTAAGTAGCCACATCTGGCCAATGGCTACCCTGTAGGACAGTGCAGAGCTATGTCACTGTGATTGGATTATTGAAGCAATCCTTATACCCAGAAAGTTTTAGAACCATTAGGTTAGGTGAAGTAGAATGTTACAGCCAGCCTTGTTTTTTTTATAAATAGGTTTAAGTGGTGAAGGAATTTTAAAGCCAAATCTTTAGAGCTTAAAGATTACTTTACAAGTGAATTATATCTACTTAAAATATTGCCCAGCAAGAAAATGCAGTTTTACAAAAAATTAACTGAAATGCAACATTGATGAAAACATATTATCCAAACTTAGTCATAACAGCTGTCTTACAAAAAAATTAATTGAAATGCAACAGGTATGAAAACATATTATCTAGACTTAGTCATAATAGCCAACTGTAGTGTATTGTGATAAAGGAACTAAACCCTGTAATGTTTTTTAAGGAACTTCCTTTAGAACTTTTTTGTATTGAATTTTCAAAAGAAACCTAGTTGGCATCTTTTTCACCCTCCTTTTTTAAAGATCACAGCATTTTTATATGCTTAGGAAATGTATTTATTTTATTTTTTGATCTTGGGTGGCCTTAAAATAAATTGAAGGGGCAGTATGGTAGTTTTCCATTTTTGTAATTGGAAAGCCTTAAGAATCTACAGGTCATGTTTAGCAGTATTTTCTCTTTCCCTTGATCATTTTTATTAAATTATATCATGAGCTTCACTTTGTTCCCCTTGCCTGTGGATTACACCACCTCAGAAACCATTTGGTTCTACAGATGGGTATCTGCCATGATAATTGTGATCAGTGCTCTCACTGTTAAGTACTCCTCCTTCCCTGAGGGAAATCTTGAGCTAATTATCAAATAAAAGATGTGTAGTAGTTATTAAACTTCTTTATGCCAACCAGCATTTCCTCTGTATTTCACCAGGTCAATCAGAAGAACAACAGTCAGTGAGATGAGATTGTAAAGACGTAGAGCTTCTTTCTCCATCCCATTTCCCTTTCTTTCTCTCTTTCTTCCTTTCTCCCTCTCTCTCTTTCTCTCCTTCTTTCTGTCTTTCTTTTTTCTTTCTCTTTCTTTCTTCTTTATTTTTTTTTGAGGGATCCCTATAGAATCTAGGTATTGTACCTTTATATACATTGACCATTCCAGAATCTTTCTCCCATAACATTCATGGCAGCCAACCAGAACTATCTGCCTATAGGTCACAATATTGTAGTATAAACAAAAGAAGGGAATGCTTTCACAGGGCTTCTAGCTAGTTCCCTTCAAGTCTTCTGACAAACTGCCTGACAGTGACTCCTCTTCTCTTTGTTCTGTTACAAAGAGGGTAGCCTCAAAGAGCATCAGGTAAAATGGAGTTTCAGGGTTCACGATCTGATTATTTAAGGATTTTTGTATACCCTTTTACCAAACTTTAGGACTATCTGATATCTGGAGAAGTGTTAATTGACTTATTCCTGATTTTAATTTTCTCAGGATCCTCTTGGAAACTCAGTGAAGCATGAATTCTAGTTTGGGGTGCTATGTCCAAAAGTAAGAATTTGAGTAACAGAATGTATATTTTTATTTATGCCAAACAAACACCTTTTAAGCTTTGTAATTCTGGGATTATACAGAACTCAGGATGCAGTATTCAGAAAGTATAAGCCATTTAATTGAAACAATTTCTTAGAGTACATTTAATAGAAGCATTAAGTTTGTAAAGAGTAAGAAATGATAACTTGAAAGCAGACAAGTTATAAATATAGCTTCATTTTTTAATGCAATACAGAAATCAGATTTGTTAATAAATAAGAATATCTAAATGTTTTTTCCAAGAGTTACTAAAAAGTAATTGAGCACTTTACAGTTTAACCATTTTCAGCCTTTTTATTTTATGCTAGATTCATCCATTGAAAATCAGCAGCAAGTTTACAGGCAGCTATACGTAAACATTATAATTTTGCTTTCTTTGTCAGTATATCTAGGAGTATCAATGGGAATTTTGCATGGGTTCTACAGAGGCATTGTGAATCAAATTAAAATCAGTTTGGGGTTTTTTTTGCCGTGATTTTATAATAATAGTTTAGTCGTGCTTAAAATAAAACTTAGCATGTTCTTTAAAGTGGTAAGTTCCTTATTAATATTACATAATGTAATAATATTCTACTTGATATATATAAAGTAATATTTTACATATAGCATTACTAATACTATTTTTCTTCTAGGTGTGATTTCTTACACAGAATATCTTTTTCTTTTATGTATTTTAACAAGTAAGTGCCTCATTAAGTCTATTTTTCGATCTATTTTTCTTTTTTAATCAAAATCTTGGAAAACAAATCTTGGATTCTCTTACTACTGAAAATCACTTTAGGTTTATCCATGGTTATTTTGCAAAAATCAGCAAATACTAAGCATAGCATTATCAAGAGGCAAAAACGTAAATATTTTTATGGCTTATGGAATAGTAACAAAATGCTCATAAATTATAAATTTTATATCATATATTAATCCTTGTGGTTTAATCTACATGGACGCCTAAAGATCAAGTCATATAGCAGTTTGTAAATTTTCTGCCGCGCTCATGGAAATCACATTTTTTTTATAGTTTTTTTTAATGTTTATTTATTTTTGAGAAACAGAGAGATAGCATGAGCAGAGATGGGGCAGAGAGAGAGGGAGACACAGAATGGGAAGCAGGCTTCAGGCTCTGAGCTGTCAGCACAGAGCCCAATGCAGAGCTCGAACCCACAAACTGCGAGATCATGACCTGAGCCAAAGTAGGACGCCCAACCAACTGAGCCACCCAGTCGCCCTGGAAATCACATATTTTTAAAGACCAGTGTGAAAGAATGAGTCTTTTAACTAGTGAGTTACCCATGTCTGAACACCCATCATCATTCTGAAAAGCTTTGTTATTCTCTTCCTCTCATCTGCAGCAGTTTTTATGAAATACGTGGAGGGCTTACTAATGTTTTTAGTTAAATTTCATTGCATTTAATGCAGGAACTTACCTGCTCTAGCTCACTGTGCTCCAGCCACCTGGCTTTTGTGTTCCTTGAATTCTCACCTCAGGAATTTGTATTCTCTGCTCTCTTTGCCATCAGTGCTTTTTTCCCTCAAGATCCTCATGATAATAAACATTATCCAGGTTTCCTTTGAAATGTGAAATGTGAACCCTTCTTGACCATTCTCCCTGAAGTATCTCCATCTCCTACCTCTCCCTTTTTCTCCCTTTACCATGCTTGGTTTTCTTCACAGCACTTAAAACTGAAAGCATTTGTTTATTGGTTGACGTGTTCTTGTCTTTCTCCCCATACTTGAATGCAAGGTACATGAGGCAAAGGTTTTCTCTTTTTGTCCATTTCTGTATCAAGAACAGTGTCTAGCACATGGTAGACTCTCAAAAAACTAGTTGGTGAATGAGTGAAAAAGAGTAAATGAGAGAATATCACTAGAGGGATTTCTGTTTGTGGGGATTTGTGGAAATGTATGAGAATAAGGACATCAGTGAAACCCTGTTATTAGAAACAAGTCTATGATTAGGAAATTCAGAGCCATTGTGTTATTCTAAATTTAGTAATGAATGATGTTATGTTGGAATTTGGTCATAGGAAGTTTGGGGGGATGTACGTGTGTACATGTGTACTTCCAAAATTATCATCTTTTATTCTTGTATTTTTTTCTTTTGGACTCAAAATGAAATTGAAATTAAAATGTTGGTGTTGAAGAACAAGAAGTGTTGTGTGGTTAGTGATATGACTATCTGATGTTGTTCCAGACTGGAAAGCCATTATGATTCAAGCCCAGTCAATGATGAATACTCCATGGAAATTAAAGGAGTGCCAGCCAGAAACGTGTTAAGAAGCTATGTTGTTAGCTAGAACAACTTTGGTTGCAAAACCATTCGTTTTTGCATACCTAACCCAGCAGAATGATAGACAAGAATATAACAGAACTGGTTAGGAAAGCCACTTGTTGAGGTGGGACCTGGTGTGGTTAAATGTGTAGGGAAAAATACCTGGTGGTTTTGCTTACATGGAAAGGTTAGGATCTTTGGATGCAGTGAATCTTCCTTTGGAGTTCAAGACCCATTTCAGAAACTTGTAGGAATTTGCATTGAAAAATTATGGATGTTTTATAGGTTAGAATCAAGATAAATGTGAAAACAGGGCTGGCAGAAAGTGGGCTAGGGAATCTATGTTACCTGTCTACAGTTTTCTCTTCTTTGCTTGTTATTATTTTTAACTTTATTTTCCCTTCCAAACAATACTTGTGAGGACTTCCTTTCTATGTGTGTTTTCAGAATCACCTTAAAGCTTAAGACTTGGTTATTAAAGATGATGAAATTTTTATTTCTTTTTCAACTGAATGCTAATGAAAGTAAGTTTAGATTCCTAAACTATGAGCAAGAATGAGCTTGCATATAAGACTGGCTTCTGTTTCCATTATTTTCAGAGACCACTATTACCAGTTAAGAAAGTAGGGTAACTTGCTTCTCTTTTGATAGCTACAATGTTTTACAACAGGTAATGCCAAATGTATCTGTGGAAGGCTTCTCTTAAAAACTTTTTTCCAGTCATCTCAAAAGAAAGGGTCAGATGTTTCTAAAAGGCATGTGTACTGAGCTCCTCTTTGAAGGACGTGTTCAAATTTTCTTCTCTATGCTTTCGAAGGGAAAAGAGATTGAACCTCATAAGATTCATAACATCAAAGCAGTTCTTAGTGTGTAAAAGTGTGTCTTCCTCAGAAAAGCAATTGTTCCTTGTATGTGGCGGGGGGATTGAGATCTATTCTAGCCTGTTTGATTTTATATTTCTGTTGTTGAGTCTTCTAGAGGTTTAAACCCAGATATGTAATATCTTGTGCTTGACATTTATTTTCATAGGTCATTTCAAATATGATTTTCCTAAGAATTAGAACTGGTCCATTGTGTCATGTTTTAATTTTTTTCTTTTGCTCTAAGTATTTGAACATATGTGATAATTTGATATTTCCTTTTAAAAGAACTGACAGACTTTGGATAACAAAAAAAAGTAATTTATTTTTGGACGTAAGGTAGTTCAATTTTACTGTCTATGCTATGCAACAGTTACCACACAAATACTTCTAGAGTGTAGTATCAGTTTTGTTACTAACTATGCTCATACATGAAGCAGAAATATGTATACATATATAGCTTTTATTATATTTAATTAATAATAACAAGCTGCTTTTAAATCTTTGGTTAAAGAAAGTATTTTTGTACAGAATAAACATAACTGCTTACAACCATACTTTATAAACATTTTTCCATTTCAGAAGTACTTTTCTTTTTTTTTTTTGACAGAGCCACATGCAGGTTTTAGAATAGCTTTCAACATGTTTGACACTGATGGCAATGAGATGGTGGATAAAAAGGAGTTTTTGGTGGTATGTACATTATATTCTGGATTTTATCAATAGTTAAATATTATTTATTTATATTCCTATGTTTTTGCATTATTTGAAATAATGTAGAAGGAAGAATGAAAAATTTATGCTTTCACCTTAATTTAATAAAGAAGTATATTCTGTGTACTTTAAATAATTTTCATATTATAAAAAATATAAATTATATCCATTATATAAAGGTGATTATAGTTGTGACATGTTTTCTGAACTTTGAAATGAGTCTGCTATTTCCCAGTGGGTGGATAACGGGCAGTCTGGAGGTGTTGTCTGCACTCAGTTCTTTCAGACCCCATCTTCTCAGCAGCCACAGCCCCAGCTCTTTGCTGCGGGAACTACCCTTGTTTCTCATGATGGGATCTGTGATTTTCCTTTCTGCTTTTCTCTTCCATTCATTATTGCCTTATATTTTCAGTCTGGTCCCCATTTTCCTATTCCCTTCTGCCTTTGAACAAGGGCTGGTGCAAAAAAGTGGGAGGAGTAAAATTGTCCTTAGGTCTTCAACTTCAGTCTTTCTCACCTGCCCGACACAGGACTGGTGCTAGTATGGCAACATCACAGCTCCTCACTTATCTTACCACCTCCCACTTCTAGAATTTTCTGTGTCTTTTCACCCACAGATTCTGTATCTACTACTGTGGCAAAGTTTCTGGGTTTTTTCCTTAAAGTAGAGATCCTTACAGTAACAAAGTGTACCCTTAGCTTTTATATTTAACTCTGTATGTACCTCTATTTCCTAGTAAAAAGAAAAGGGAAAGATGGCATATAAATAGCCGTTTTTATTTTCCATTTTCCTTTGTAACCAGCCATTAAAAATCCCTCAGAAAAACTCCTGAACAGCCTAGTATTCTCCTCAGAGGCTGGAACATGGAAGAGAAACTATGAAATCATTCTTTTCTGTGTTAGGAAAGAGAAGAGATAAAAATCCTTGTCGAAAGCTAATTAGTAGCCCTTCAAAAGGAAGCAAGCCTCTACTTGCTGGGATCTGCCAGATGGCTTCCTCTGACACCCATGCAGCCCTTGCCTCCCTCTGACACCCACGCAGCCCTCGGCAGGGCAGTGCCTGAGCCAGGCCATCGGGCAGGAACGGGAACCACGAAGGACCCCTCATTCCGATGTTTCCCAGGATGGGGGGTGGGGGCCGGTAAGAGTTTTCAGGTTCAGTGCAAAGGTAGAGGTATGTTCCTAACATTCAAAAGTGAACATAATCGTTTAATACGTTTTTGTTATGATGGCATAAAACTGTATTTTAGGACTTTCAGAATGGGACTAGTACTCTAATTTTATTAAACTTTCTGTAGCAACTTCCAAGTTCTAACTCATCGACTAAAAGTGTAACTTTTGGAACTCAGTCCATTGAAAGTTGTCTGTGTAGACATCCTTTGGAATGTTGTCTGTGGAGGGGAGGTAAAAACGTTCAGCAGGACTGCTGCCTCCCCCCTTGACTCTTGTAAAAGCCGGGTGTGCTTTGTGCCTTTGCGGTGGCTGTGTTGCTGCCTCAGATGGGATGGCTTTTGTTTGTTGTTTTAGTTTGTAAACAGCAAAGAATTCCTGAAAGCAGGAGGTAGAGTTGAGCTAACTTACTTGTCGGAGTCTAAAATCTAGGATTGTCCTGCCTATTTATAAAATGACTATTAATAACCTTTGCTAAAAAACTCTTTTCACAAAGAAAAAGTGTGGACATAAATGCACTTGTTAAAATCATTTATATTATGTACTGTATTTGTATTATTACGTGTGTTGGGAGGTAATACATTTCATTTGGTTTTCAACTATTGCCTTACAAGATGAAGAGTTAAGATACCTGTTTAAGTTATACAGACAAGAATACTGACCTCACCAGAAAGCTGTGATAGAGGTAGGCCTAGGCTCCCATTTGTAAAATAGGATTTTAAAGAGGAAATAATACCATCAGTAATAATAAACAACATCTCTTGAGAAGTTACTTTGTGATAGACAGCATGCCGAGTAACTATCTGTAATACTTAACTCTGCATAACATACTTACAAGACCTGGCGATTATACCTCAATAAAGCTGGAGAAAAAAATATTCCATAAGGTAAGGAATTATCTCCTTGTTCCAGATATGGAAAACATTCCTTGAATCATTAGAGTAACTTACTCAAGGGGTTATAGGCAGAGCCCTTGTGCCCACCAATGTTCAGTTAGTTGAAAGGGACTTTAGAGGCCATCCTCATTTCACATGTGAGCAAATTGGAGCCTCATGAGGGATGAGTGACCTGTTCACCATCATCAAGTTAGCATGTGACAGAAGGTGGGCTGCCACCCAGAATCCTGAATTCTATTCCAGTTTTGTCTATATCCCAGTAGGCTTTTTTTATTTGTGGGTCACAGACTCCCTGTCTTTATGTCTTAGAGATAAAATAAAGCTATAATTTTGTACATTTAACTTAACCACAGCTTGCCAGTAGCAGAGGATGTGCTTTCTTTTACTCAGGAAAAAAAAATGGTATCAAAAGATACATCTGTAGTGGTATGAGTGTTCTCGGTAGATATTTTTAGAATATACCTAGCACAGGGTGGTAAGTAGGGACCCAGAAACGCACTGCATATTTGATTCTTGATCACTTTTTTTGTCAGCTTCAAGAGATATTCAGGAAAAAAAATGAAAAGAGAGAAACCAAAGGAGATGAAGAGAAGCGTGCAGCGCTGGTAAGAATAATTCTTAAGTATTAATTCTTAAGAATAATTAATTCTTAAGAATTAAGAATAATTCTTAGTAGGGTCAGGTGGCTCTTCTAGCTGAGAGTCCTTTTATCTGTGCTGAGAAAGAATAACTGCAGTCTGTAACTTTGCAGGAAAGTTCTAAAGTCCCTCTCAGGAAAATGTTCTAAAGTTCTTATGTAGAAAGACTGCTTCAGATTTCTATGCATCTATATCAATATTATATCAAATATTGATATCAAACATCTGTGTCCATAATCACACTCATCTTATCATTTTCATCCATATTGTTGTTTTCCACGAGATTTGAAGGGTATACCATATAATAGATGAATACAGATCATTATGCATGAACAAATTTAAAGGTGAATTGCAAAGATTTAATTCTACATGTGACTGACTTTAGTGGCACTATAACAATATGAATGTTGAAGCAAAACCAAGGAAACAATACATTTTGTTTAAAATTCTTAGAAATAAGAGATTCTTCTGGGATGAGTAATGTTTTCAGCCTACCCTGAAGGTAGAGTTAAGTAGCCTTTCCCTCCATTTTCCTACCAGTTTTCTTTTTTGTTTGTCCCAAGTATTTCCGCCTGACAGTATCCTGGGTTCACATAATACAAATAACAGGTACTGAGACCTTACTTTCAGGGACGGTACTGGATGCTCTGCATGCACCTTCTCAGTCAGTCTACCAATTAAATTAGTTCTCTTTCTATCTGTAATTCTGGCAAAGCCAAGATTTGAGTCCATGGCTGGGCAGCTCCCAAACTGTACTTGAACCATTATAGCTTATTTCTTTGTTCCTTACATAGTAGAAACACAATTTTGTTGAGATGTAAATGATGATTGTTTCATTTTAAGTTAGTGGGTCTGTACAGGAGTTTAGTTGGTCTACCTGGAATTCAAAACTTCAGAGAGCTGCAGCATTTTTTATTATTCTCCTTATTATAAGGGTATGTATCACTTTTTTTTTTTAAACATGTATTGTCTGCAGCAGATGGTGCCATATTTAATTCCAATGGATTAAGTGTGTATTTATATTTACATTAATAAAAGCAGATTATCAGGATTATGAGCTACATATTATTTCATAGGATATTTGACTATAATTATCAATTTTTGTTGAGTCACTTTCAATATTCTAGTTGACAAAGTTTATGGAGGATACTCTTAGAAAATCAAAGAGCTGGTTATAATGTTAGTCAGGTATTAAAAGAGGCATTATGAGTTCTATAATTCAGGTTTCATGGTTTTCAAATTATAGTTAATAAATCCCATATGAATAGCTCCATAATGCCATTTTTTTAGAGTATTAGCAAATAACATGAGAGAATTAAATAGCTTTGTAAATTTTCTTTTCTGTAGATAATATTTCGAAGGTGTAAGCAGTTGCTTTAATTTTGGTAGATTAACTATATTTAACTGGATATGCAAATTGTTAATAAAATATCACTGAGAAGGTTGAATTATGTTGATTAGTCTTTTGCTATACCTCAGGAACAGAAAAGATAGTATTTCAGAGGACAGAAATTTAACTGGTTTTTTGGGAGTATATTGAAACACAATGTTTACATTAGTTTCAAAAAATTAAGTTTTGTTTATTTATTTATACTGCTTTCAGAAAGGGCTTGTGAATCTTCCAGGGAAAACACAGTGTTGTTCTAATCATTAACATTTATTAAAATACTTAAGTAAAGGGAAAGAGGTAAGGGAGAAATGATAGCAGACAAACCACATAGGGAAAAGCTACATTGTCAGCACAAAGCTTGGCTCTGAACCTTATTGCAGCCCAGGAAAAGTAAATTTAATGCTGATTTAATGCAAATAGTTCATAATAGTGATACAGTAAAACCTTATTAACTTGGATGAATTAGGGAAAGTCTATCTGAATTATGAAATGTAAGTTATGTCAGGATACCCTAAATTGTATAATTTTATATGCATGTAGGTCAGTGAAGCTTTCTCCAGCAAATATATGGAGAATTGTTTCAAAGAACAGATAAAAATGACTTAAGAGTAATATACTGTATAGCGCGTTTATTTGTAAAGAAACACTAAAGCCATTGATCTCCACAGTACTTCATAGGTGTTTATCTTACAAAGTTTAATTAGTGCTCTTGAAATTTATTTATATAATTTAGCTATCAGTACTGTTCCTTAAAACAATTCAGACATAATCTTTAGGCAACCTCTGAACTAAATAGCACTCTAAGACAGTACAGTTCTGTAATTTATTGTTAATAGTTGCCATATTTTACATAATGCAGATCTGAACTGGTAAGATTTTTGAATTTTTAAGCAATGGAAATTTAGCTTATAGTGAAAATATATTGATTACGTTAGAAAGAAAGTATAACACAGGCTCAGGAGCCAGATTTTCACAGTTGGAGTATCAGCTCTGCCATTCACTATCTGGCTGACCTTGAACAGGTCCTTAACCTCTGTGTGCCTTAGTGTCTTCATTTGTACGATGGAGATAATAGGAGTAATGGCCACATGTGGTTGTCATGGGGATTAAATGAACTAAAACATGTAGCCACTTGACAGCCTATGAAATATATTAAATCCTCATGAAATAAGACTATGCTATGGAAGTGAGGAGGGAAACAACATTTCTTGAGACACCGTGATATCGCCATTATCAGTGTGACTCCCATTCAGTCCTCATTACATTTCTGCAGGTAAGTGTCATGCTGTTTCACAGAAGAGGGCGCCATCGTAGAGAGCTTCAGTGACTTGTCTCAGGGCACGGCACCAACAAGAGCAGAACCAGATCCCACTGCAGGTGTCTCATACCATTTCCACTGCCATGCTGCTACATCCAGAGTTTTCCCCTAATCCGTATGGGATTGCTGACGCATGTCTAAATAAAACCATGTACTTCAGAGGAGTGTTGTACTCAAAGCAGTAGTTCTCTCAGAAAGTTAAAGTGAAAATGGTTGAAATTTAAAAAACTTTGCTACTCATCTTTAACATTTATCCCACTTGTATTGTGTGTGTGCTCTATATAGAATGTAGCATAATGATTTGCCCTTCCTAATTGATTATTTTGTCGTCTTTTTCTTTTTTTCTTTTGCTATTCTTGGGTTCATTCTGAAATGTGACACTTCATTTGGCCCTTTGTGCTCTATGTCAGCGTCTTCAACTTTATGGATACCATTCTCCTACTAATAGTGTATGTACAATACTTTAAATGTTCTTTATGTAAATAGCCCTCACCTGTTGTACTTGATAATGTTATTTCTTTATATACAGCTATATCTACAATTGAAAATGTTTAGGAGTTTATTGAATATAATAAGGTGCGGCCAAGCCAACTTCTTTATTTCCTTCCTAGATTTATAAAAAGACTTAAATTTACAAAGCAGTTACATGTCTTTAACTTTAGATTAAAATAAGGGAAAGATGAGTGGACAAGTACCAAAAGCCCTGGTAGAATACTCAAAATGTTATATTTTTCAGCAGTATTTGAAGAGTTAAATACAAATTATGGAGCAGATTCTCAGGCTATGCTCCTGCAGAACACAGGTATTTTAAGAACTAGATCTCTCCATCTGATACAGTCTTTCCTCAGTTCTGATACAGAGGACTATTAATAGATAGACTTTTCTTGGTCAGCAGTGTTTCTGTAAAATTTTTCTAAAATCTTGAATGCCTGCCTACTGCCTGTGGTCTATACAGAAGTCTGGTATGATACTTGACATGTTTAATATATCATGCTATTTTTCAAAGAGGATTATCATTTTCAGACTCTTCTTTTCTTGAAAAAGTCGAGAGTTCCTGCGAACAATCTTCCAGATATGCTTATGCTCAGCTTTCTTCTTCTTTCCTTCTTCCTGGAAAGGCAGAGCTGGTTGGCTGGCCCAGCTACTAACAACGGAGCAGATAGACCATGGCCCCTTTTGAATGTAAACATGCTCAGTTCACTTAGTTTTCCCAAGGATCCTTAAGTCATTTAGAAGGATCCTTTAAATTATACAAACTTCCCCTGAGAGAAGCCCTTGAATTCAGGATTACCGACTCAGTCTCCTGCTAAAGTGTTAAGAGTTAACAGTGTACGGAGCAGGCGTGCGGTCTCCTGTGTTGGAGAGTTAACCAGAATTCCAAACTATAAAAGTTACCTCGGTTCTAGATTTGAATGTACACTGGAGAATGATTCAGCATAAAATAAACCCAAGCTGTGCTGCTTCAGTCGCAAGGAATTGACCTAGAATGGATTAAAGAACAAGCCAAGTCCATGGGACCCTTCTGACTACTTGTTTCGATATGTTACAAGTGCTTTAAATTTTTACTACACAATTCACTACTTTTTTCATTAAATACAGTCTGCCATTTTCTTGAAAATTTTTATGTTCCTATGTTAATCATTTTAAAACTTTGTAAGAATGTATAAAATGAAAATCTCAAATTATCTTTTTAACGTTTATTTATTTTGAAGAAGCGCATGAGAGTGCGTGGAGGGGGCAGAGAGGGAGAGAGAGAGAATCAGTCCCAAGCAGGGTGCACACTGTCAGTACAGAGCCCGATGTGGGGCTAGAACTCATGAACCATGGGACCCAAGAGCTGGACACTTAAACCACTGAGCCACTCAGGTGCCCCAATTTTTTTTAAGTTTATTTACTTAAAGAGAACGAGTGAGAGAGCAGAGGAGGTGCAGAGAGAGAGGTAAAAAGAGAGGAAAATCTCACAGATTATAGTGCCATATGCACTGTGAAACTTAGTAAATGTTAATAATGCTTGCAACTTTATTACTTATTTTTCTACTCTCATGTGTCATTGCATGAGCCATTTTTCCAACTGTGGCATTTTATATTTTTCCTTCAAACTCACATGATTTTCATATAGATGATTATGCGGTTTTTGAGAATACAGTTGTTAAAAGGAAGCAGATACTAACATAGCTCTAGTTTAAACTACACATACAAATTGCAGTCACTCAGACATTAGTCAAGTAATACTGAGTAATAGACTTAAGTTGCCTATTTCATTTTTATTATGCTTACTTATTTAATAGGACAGTAAATATGATTTTCCATTTTATTGTAATATTTTTAAAATGTTTATAATTTATTTTAACTGAAGATATTTTTTCCATCTAAAAATATAAAATACACATTTTAAAGTGGTATAACTTGATGTCATTTTTATCCGGTCTTATTAAATGAATTACATGACTTTTCAACTCCCTTAGAGTTTAGTTGGTTATATAAACTGACTTCTTTTCCCTCTAATAGAACAATTTTTACTCAGAAAGGTATGATTATTTTCAAAACAATGCAAGCAGACAAGGAAAATGTGTTTACAATTAGAAAAAAAGTTCAGTTGAAAATTTTATGAACTATCATTGGTGCATGTAGTGCACAAATGTATTAGTACAATGTTATGAATTTGCTGGTAGTTTTGTGCTAGTTGCCAACCTGGCACATCAGCTGGAGTGCTAATGTGTACAAAGATAGTACAGTTCATGGGGCCGAGCACCACATAAGATCCTACCTCAGGAGGAAGTTCCTTCAGGAAAGGTGCGGGACCCTCCTGACTTGACTAAGAGAGATTCCATGGCCTATGTAACAGCCGCCTAGAAAATTCTATCACCCTTACAGTAGATTCTGCCTGTGTACTGTCACATTATTTCTTGATTCAGTGGAAGGTTGAGCATACTCCTTTGTATGCAAGAAGATGCTTACCTTATAGCTTTTTCTGTGGAAACCACTGTGATTCTTTCCATGTTTCTCATATATTCAGCTCTTGATTATCTTTATTCAAAAGAATAAATAGTGCAAAGTCAAGTATATTTTACTTTGAAATACCCTACATGATTTTTAAAAAGTTTTTTAAAGATTGTTTTAATACGTGCTTTAAACCTCTGTCATTATTAATGTTTTGGTCAGCTTGATCTGTCAATTAGTATTTTAAATTACACATTACGATGATAGATTTAATTTTTACTTGTAATTCCATTATTTTTAAACTTTACATATGTTGAAGCATTGTTACTGCTTCAAATGTAGGGCTTAAATTCACAAGCTGTGAGATCATGACCTGCGCCAAAGTCAAGACGCTTAACTGACTGAGCCACCCAAGTGCCCCATATTTTGTTTTATTTTCAGTTTTTTCCTCTAGTAATGATGAAACTTTCCCTTAGTTTTAAAATATATTTTTTAGTTCAGGGATGCCTCAGTCAGTTAAGCATCCAGCTCTTGATTTCGGCTCAGGTCATGATGTCATGGTTCGTGGGTTCAAGCCCCGCAGGGGGCTCTGTGCTGACAGCACAGAATCTGCATTTGATTCTGTCTCCCTCTCTCTCTGCTCCTCCCCCACTTGCTCACTATCTCTCCCTCAAAATAAATAAATATAAAAAATAGTTTAAAAAAATAAAATATTTTTTAGTTCAGAAATTTACTGCAAATAAAATTAAATATAAAGTAAATAATAATAAAAGTGTAGCCCTCATACAGATCAGTAAACAAAACCTATCCAAGCCCCCAAACACCCCTTCATAGGTCTTTCCAGTCACAGTCCCTCCCCTTCCTCCATAAGATAACCACAGTCGTGACATTTATCGTTCATGTCGTTTATGTAAATCACTGCTCTGCTTTGTGGGTTTACCACCTACTTACTGCATCCTCAGCAATACAGTTACGTGAGACATCTCTGTGCCTCATACAAATGGCATCATATTATAGGAGTTCTTCTGCTTTTGCTCTTTGACGTGACATCATGATTGTCTGTGTCATCTGCACTGCTGCATCCGGGCCTGGTTCACTCACGGTTGTCGCTGTAAGCAGCACGTCTCATACATTTTTGTTCTCAGGACCCCTTTACATTGTTGAACATTATAGAGGACCCGAAAGAGGTTTGTTTATGTTGGTTATATCCGTACTTACCACATTAGAAATTAAAACTGAGAAATTTAAAAGTATTTTTTAATCCATTTAAAAATAAGAAACTCACAAGTTAATGTAAACATTTTTTTTAAATACTTAAAAACTGTAGTGAAGAGAGTGGTATTTCGCATTCTTTGCAAACCTCTGTAGTGTCTGGTTTAATAGAAGACAGCTAGTTTCTCAGAGATGCTTCTGCGTTCACTCTGCTGCAGTTATATTATTTTGGCAACAAATGCTATCAACTCTTTCCCTTGAAGTGACAGGTGCACTTGGTTCAAATAAAATGTCTGCCAGATACCAAAGTTTGAATAACTATAGTTTCTCTACACACTGTTCTTCCGAGCAAAAATGACGGTTCCTTAAAAAGTGACTAGTTCACCTTGCAGCACAAACCCTTGCACAAATGCCGCTGTGCTTGAGAACATAGAAGTGTTCTCTGCATGCTCCTAGTTTCATCCCACTGAATATTAAAGAGATGTGTCCTCACAGATTATTTTAAAAAGTTGTATTTTATGACTGTGAATATGCAAGCACAGCAAACACACAGCTAATACATTCTTCCGAGATCAGGCGCATTTAGGGTGCTATGGCCATAGAGAGTAACACTCAGCTAATACATTCTTAAGTGAATTTTAGTGTGAGTATATGGAACTGAAGAATATAATGATTTTGGCCTTTAATGCCTCTGCTGTCCTTGTACTAAGACACCAGCAGGTCTACCCACCATTGCTTTGGCGCTATCAGTCAACAGAGCACCAGAGACAAACCATGTCTCTATGATGCTTGTAAGATGATATATCTACTTTGTGTTTTGCCCAGCTTTTTCAGTTCTTCTCAATGAGAAGGTTACTGCTCTTTACTAGTCGGTCATTAATGGGAGCCTGGTATATCTTTTTCAGTCTCTCTCCTTACATTTTGATATGTCTTTTTTTAAGTTTATTTGTTTATTTTTGAGAGAGAGAGAGCATCCCAAGCAGGCTCTGCACTGAGCATGGAGCCCAATGCAGGGCTCAAACTCAGAAACCGTAAGATCATGATATGAGCCAAAACCAAGAGTCGGATGCTTAGCTGAGCCACCCGGTCGCCCCTATTACGTCTTTTTAAAAAGTATATATTTTGTGTATTTTATTGGTTCTTTTTCATGTGAGTTGATAATTTGTGTTTTTGAAAATTTCAGTTTACATTACTGCAATTATTAATTTATTTGGATTTATTTTAGCCCTTCTATACACTTTTCTCCTTTCTTACCTTTTTTTATTTTTTTATTTTTATTTTTTTTTAATATTTTTATTTCTAGGAGAGAGAGAGAGAGAGACAGCGTGAGCAGGGGAGGGTCAGAGAGAGAGGGAGTCACAGACTCAAACAGGCTCCAGGCTCCGAGCTGGCAGTCAGCACAGAGCCCGACGCGGGGCTCGAACCCACAAACCGTGAGATCATGACCTAAACGAAAGTCGGACGCTTAACCGACTAAGCCACCCAGGCGCCCCTTTCTTACCTTTTTTTAAATTAAGATTTATATTTCCTCTTTTTACCTTTGAATTAGTTTAGAAGACGTTCACTGTATTTCTGTTTTTTGTATAGTTATTGAAATTTTTATAAGTATACTTAAGATAATGAAGTCTTAGATATGCTATATCTTCACCTATTTCTTAAAAAATAGTCTTAAAGGGACGCCACTGGTTAAGTGGCTGACTGGCTCAGCTCATGATCTCGCAGTTCGTGAGTTCGAGCCCCACATCGGGCTCTGTGCTGACAGCTCAGAGCCTGGAGCTTGCTTCCAATTCTGTGTCTCCTTCTCTCTCTGCACCTTCCCTGCTCACACTCTGTCTCTCAAAAATAAATAAATGTTAAAAAAAATTTTGTTAATTAAAAAAATTAAAAATTTTTAAGTCTTAAAGTGCTTTTATATCTCCCATTCCCCTCCTGGCCTAGATACTTGAAATTGTACAATGTTTTTTGTTTTTTTTTTTTTGGTCATTTTTTTAAATCCTTCAAATTTGGCTTCTTAAACATATACTATCAGTTTAGAATTACTTACATATTTGCCAGTTTTGAATCCCCTTTTTAATTTCATCCCTTCCTAAATCTCACAGTCTTAATCTCAGAAAGTATATCTTCAAGTGAGGGTCTCTCTAGAAATGTTTTTATTTTGCCCTTATTTTTTTCAGTTTTATTGAGATAACAGTTGACATATAACACTGTCTCAGTTGAATGTGTATAACATAATTTTGATATATGTATATATTGCAAAGTGATTACCATAATAAGTTTAGTTGACCTTTGTCACCTCAGATAGTTATAAATTGTTTTCCTTGTGCTGAGAACTACTCTCTTAGCAACTTCCATTAGACAGTACAATATTATTAACTATAGTCACCATGTTGTACCTTACATCCCCAAGACTTATTTATCTTTATAGTTAGAAGTTTATACCTTTTAACCATCTTCACCCACTGCTCCCTTATCTACTGTAGCAACTACCAATCTGTTCTGTTTCTATGAATTCATTTATCTTTATTTTTTATTATTTTAAAATTGAGATATGATATGATTAACATAGAACATTCTATTAGTTTCAGTGTATAATATAATGATTCATTACATACACACACACACATGCACACACACACACATATATCTGTGCACTTATTTGGAAGAATAATCTTACTAGATATAGGTTGACATTTATTCTCAGCAAATTATGGTGTCATTCCAGTTTTCTGGCTTCTATTACTGAAATTGAAAGGTCAGCTCCAAGTCTAATTATTATTTTGTGGTTAATCTTGTTTTTCTTTCTAGCTACTTTTAAGATTCTGTTTGCCTTTGGTATTCTACACTTTTACTACAGTGTATCTTTTTCTCTTTATTTATCATGAAATTTATTGGTCTTATCAAAATAGAGATTGTATTTTTTCATTAATTCTTGAATACTTACTGCCAGTATCTCTCTGGATATGGTTTCTTTCCCATTTTCTCCACTACTGGTTTCTGGAACTTTCATAGAATTAATGCTGTCTTCTTTGTGTCTTAACTTCTCTTGAATAATGTGCCATATTTTTATCTTTTCATATTGCATTCTGTATAATTTATTCACATCATATTCCAGTTCACTAATTTCCTCCCCAGCTATATATAATATGATACTAAGTTTCAGTAGTCCCTTCTTTAATGTCTAGAGATATCATTTGGTTCTTTTTTTCAGATCACCCAGTTCATTTTTGGTAGTCTGTTCTTACTGAAAACTCCTTTCAAATACAGCTTCATATTCTTTAAACTTATTAAACTTACTTTGTATTCCATATCTAGTAATTTCACTATCTGAAGTTTGCAGGTTTGGTTCTGTTGTTTGTTGTTCCTGCTGGGTCTCACTTATGGTGGTTTATGTTCTTTTGTGTTTAGTAATTTTGCATTTTGAGCATCTGTTTGTTGGAATGTGTCTGTAGAGATTCTTCAAGGACTGGATTAGGGATGTGTTTTTTCCAGGAAGGGGTGGGTGTGGGTTTGGGGTGCTGTGATATACTGGAGAGAACTGCAGTCCTGTGTAACTTTATTTTTTTAAGTTTATTTATTTTTGAGAGAGGGAGAGAGTGAGAAAGCACAGGAGGGCCCAGAGAGAGGGAGAGAGATTCCCAAGCAGGTTCCACACTGGCAGCAAATAGCCTGATGTGGGGCTCAAACTCATGAACAGTAAGATCCTGACCTGAAATCAAGAGTCGGACGCTTAACCAGCTGAGCCAGCCAGGTGCCCCGGTCTTATGTAACTTTAGATTACAATTCTTGGATTATGGTTTTTTAGGCCATAGTTGTCATAGTGGCCCAGATTATTTTTTATTTGTTTGTTTTTATTTTTTGTGTATGTTTTTGAGCATCACTAACAGTAAAGACCGTTTACTGTCTGATTCCATAGGCTGCTGCTTTGGTTTTATTTTTCCAGTTTGCCTAATCTCTAAGTATAACCTTTGTCAGATCCTAACAGTGTATAGAGTATTTGCCTATCTGCATGTGGACAACTTTACAGAGCCATTATTCTGCTTACCACAATGATATAGTCCCTTTGTGAAATCAGTCTTTTTTCCTAAATTCCTTTTCTCTTCCTTCCTTCTGTCTTTCCTTTCTCCCTTCTTTTATTTATTTCCTCCCTTCCTTCCTCCCATCCTTCCGTCCTTCCTTCTTTCCATCCTCCTCTTTTTCCTTCTGTCTTAGTTAATTCATGTTATTATAACAAAATACCATAAACTGAGTGGCTTATAAAGAACAAACATTTCTCACAATTCTGGAAGCTGGGAAGTCTAAGACCATGGAGCTGACAGATGGAGTGTGGTAGCTGATGAGGGCCAGTGTCATGATTCATAAATAGCACTTTCTCACTGGGTCCTCAAGTGGTGGAAGGAGGCTAATGAACTCTCTCAGGCCTCTTTTATAAGGGCACTAATCCCATTCATGAAGACTCTGCCCTCGAGACCTAATCACCTCCCAGAGGCCCCACTTCCTCCTCAAACCATCACCTTGGGAGTTAGTATTTCAACATAGGAAGCTTTCAGACCTTTGCTCCTTCCTCCCTTTTATCCTTTACATCATTAATGTCATGGAATACCTTCAATAGGATCCTACCCTGGGCTCATCCAAAAAGGCATAGGGAATTCTTGACCAAGATTTCAAAGTTTAAGGAAGTTCTACTAATAACAGACTCTAAACTTAGGCAAAAAACATATCAGACTTAACAAGTACGGTACATGTGGGACATCACTTTGCCTGTGCCATCCATTTTTGAAGTTCTTCTGAACTATGTCTTCTTTTACCTCTTTTAATAATTTCTACACCTAACTTAACATTTTAGTAAGGAGGCCTAAAGCTCACTTCTCAGACACTGAGAAGACTTCAAGAAGTCTTTGCAAGTTTTCCTACATTTACATATCAAAGCATCATGATATCGGTATCAGAACAATCACAATGCTTGGTTACACTTGGGCATATCCCCCTCACTCTTTTCTTAGTCTGCATGTGTACATTCTGACTTTGTATTTGCTTTGCCTTTCTTGCTATTAAAATCTAGGCTGATTTTCATTGCTACTTTAAGCTTGTTTTAAATGTTGTGTTATATTTTTCTGACATTAAAGTTTTCTACTAGTTTTGCATGTTCTGAAAACCTACTCTCAATTTCATCCCCAATGTCATTAACAAATTAAATACTGGCTCCTTAACAGACACACATATAGGAATCCGTGACGGTGCCAAGAAAATCACTTATATGTTAGCTTTTACCCTCAATACAAGGAATGACATATTAATACCAGGAATGACAATAGTTGCTGTAAGAATATTGTCCCTTTTCCCAGAAACTCTAAAATCTAAAAAACTATGGATAAAACAACATATATTGGCAGTTATAGCAATTCAGTTATATATTCTATCATAACTTAATCTTTGGAGCTAAATGTTGAGTGTGAAAACTTTCTACAGGAGGGACTGTTAGGCTGTTGTTATAAATAAGATATTTTTATCGAAAAGTATAGTATATTATCCTCATAGATAAATAAAATTCTTAAAATATTTTAAAATATAAGAAAGCAAAAAGAGGAACATAAAGCATATCTCAGTCTCATCATTCAGGGATAATCAGTGTGTTTGAATACATTTACTTCTTTTCTGTGCTCAGAAAATATTTTTTTTTCTGTAGAGAACCATATTAATATAGTCTGTCAAACTAATTGTATCCCTTCATATGTTATGAACATCCTTCTGATGTCATCAGTGTCAGTGTGTGTGCGTGTGTGTGTGCTTGCTTGCGTGCGTGCGTGTGTGTGGTGATGGTGACCACTGTTGGAAGAAGGAGAGAGGCATGGCTTTACAAAGTGAATCCTTCCTGTTACCCTCTGAATAACAGGGTAGTAAGCCTTATTTTCTAGTTGGATAGGTTTAACAACCCCTTTCTGTACCATAACCTCAGTTACAATAAAAAATGTATATACCTTGAAAATAGTGGGATAATCTTTGCAGAGTATTTAATCCAGCTAACATTTATTGAGGTTCTATCATACTTATATAAAGAAATGAACTTTGTTCTAAATTCAGCTAATTTTACTTACTTGGCTTATAACTGCTTAGTTACATCTTACTTTTGTTACTAGAGGGGGTGATGAGCAGATCCTCTGACATATTACTGTATTTACACTGATGGTAATAAGTATGTCTATGCTTATATAAGTGATTTCTGCTAAGTCATACTTCATTATTAACATCTTACTAAGATTTTATTAAAATATGGGCAGTAGGCAGTGTTTTTTCTAATTAGTAATAACGAAATAAAGCTTAGTGTTTTGAAATAATTCCCAACTGCATTATAATTGTATTAATGGCACCAGACTTTTAAAAATTAACACACAAAAAAAATAAAAATCATCAACCACTCACTCCTAAGTAAACTGAGCACCATTTTCTTCTCACAGTAACCAGAATACCAAGCCTGAGAACCTGTGAAGTCTTCCCTGAAAAACTATGACAGAAACTGCATTTAATTATGTTTGTTTACAGATACCCAAGTTAAGCCTGTAGTTCTGCTTTTTCATAGGAAGATTAGACTGCACTTCTTCCTCTCCGTATCGCCTTCTTCAGACTTGCTAATACTGAGATGGAAGCTAGTGCTGTGTCCTCGCAGTAGATCAGAAGTACCTCTTCTCTCCATGGTAGACGCACCTACCAGATCCCAGAGAAGCCTTCAGTGGTTTAACCTAAACTGGCGTATTTATTTTTTATGAGTTTTAGATTAGTTTAAGTTTTGTTTCTCTAAATATGAATGTGGTCATTTTGATTCTTTGATGCACTGACACAATGTACACTTGCCAAGAATAATTGATTTTTATGTTAAGTATCATTTTCATAGATTGCTAAAAATTACCAAAATATTCTCCAAATGAATTCACATAAGGTGTGAAGAAAATTTTTACTTCACACTTTCTTAGAAGTTATGCATGTTTCAGCAGACAGCATGGGGGAGGGGTGAGGAATGTGATTCTTTTTGACAAAGCCACATTGTACGTGGACATAGTGGTTATATACCATTACACCTTTGAAAAAATACCCTGGGTTTACCAGCAGTGTAATATAATACTGTTGTGCACAGCAGAAAACAAAACAGGTAAGCTAATGTGTTTTCTTTTCAAGGTTGGCTTGAAGAGACTTAAAGTGTATAAATTATCGTTCTTTGTGACTGTTCTTTAGATTTCAGATGTACTTCTTAAAACTTCTACAGGTACTTAAGACAGATGCTGAGGAACTTGTCTCCAGAAGCTATTGGGATACACTGAGACGTAATACAAGCCAAGCACTCTTTTCAGACCTTGCAGAGGTATAATTAAACCTCCACCAGGACGTTGTACTGTTTGCTGTTTTGTTAATCTGGTCCTCCTTTCGTTTTAGAGTTACAGTGATGAAATCAGCAATAATTTTATATTTTCCCTCTTCTCTAGTAAAGTAATAATTGCTCTGTATGACTGGAGTATTTGAGTAAGTCCGCTTGCTGGCAGTGGCTGCAAAGACACCTGTAAGAGTCTACATTAAATCAACTGGCTTGTTGTACAAAATGGTACTTTGCAACTTAATTAAAAAGAAATACTGCTATTTTTAACTTCAAGATCGCTTTCAGGAAATTTGAAAGTACCATTTTATTGTTTCACTGAATCTTTTAACCTTATAATTTGCAATGTTACATGAAGTGCTGAAACTTTTAACTTGGTAAAAGATAGTTAATGCTTTAGAGCCTGGTAGATTTCAATATTAAATTTCCAAATATTAGTGTGCAGCTTACAAGAGTGATAGGGGAGGTTTGGCAGGAGAAGTCAGTCAAGGATGGGAGGAATATTTTAACTTGACATTGTTTAGGATTGCCAGTGTGTGGAAAATCAAAAACAGACTGACGATTATTCATTATTTTTGAATTCCCTAGAGACATGCACCTTATTGCTGCACTCAGGTGGAGCGTTCCCACCACCCACTCATGCTGCTGTTAGTAGGGATTTCTCATTTGTTTTGGTTTGTGTTTTTAGTGACTTGTCATTTTAAAAGAATAGCTGTGTCTTTTACATTAAACATAATTTTATATTTCCAATTAAGAATTTTTAAGAACTTTATTAGAAATAGCTATCAGTCCTACCACAAAGAACTTTTTAGTATATACTGAGATATATTTTTCATTCCTTCTTTCTTTAAAGTTAGCTTCTTATTTCTTTTTCTAAACTTTGACTTTTTTTTACATTTTTTTAAATGTTTGTTTATTAAACAGAGAGAGACAGAGTGTGAGTGTGGGAGGGGCAGAGAGAGAGGGAGACACAGAATCTGAAACAGGCTCCAAGCTCTGAGCTGTCAGCACAGAGCCCGATGCGGGGCTCAAACTCACAAACTTTGAGATCATGACCTGAGCTGAAGTCAGACGCTTAACCAACTAAGCTACCCAAGTGCCCTTAAACTTTGTCTTTGAAAAATTACACCTAGAAATATCTGGAGAAGTGAGCTGGAATCCAGGTGTGACTTCTGTTATCCATATGCAGTGTTATCCCACTGGCTCCCCGAGACTACGGCAAACACTTGGCAATGTTACTTTTGTCAGTTGTACCCAATTTTAAAATCCTAAAACATAAGTAAAACATTTTGCCCTTTCTCTGATTTACCTCTGATATGTGAATATGATGTAATTATGACCAGTAGTTAACCCTTTAAATTATTTTTTAATTTAAACCATTTTTAAGGCATAAAGTGGTAATTAATGTTCCATTTATACAGGTATTTTAGAAGTACTTAATTCTGTAATCATTTATGCAGACCCATAGTAGTAAATGCCTAAAAACAAGAGCAAATGGAGACATGGGCCTTAGTGTCCTACAGCCCAACTGGGACCTGGCTTCAAACTAACAGTCATGTCTCTGCTCTCTTTCTATCCGAGACTGTCCACCTCTCAGTCTCCAGCCTGTGTTTAATCTAAGAAATTCCTACAATTAGACACAAATCTGCTAATGCGATGTTAAATCTGGGGAGGTTTAATATCAGAAGACCAGTCAGCTCTTACATATAGTCAAAGATTATATGTATGCATAAGACCTTTTGAAGACGTTTATCACTCTGTCACAGGTGTGCTGGAGCTAGATTTTATGGTTTCCTACAGCTAATTCTGCACATCTCTCCCCAAGATCTCAGCATTCCGTGACATCCTGTTGGTCTTCGAAAGTGGCCTTGATAGAAGAATTAACACTATCAAAATTGGCCAACACTACAAATCAGGATTTTTTTTTCCCCTAAAGAGCTAGTGCACTAGCACACCATTGGCTATAGTCAATCTACACTTCAGACATAAGCTACTAGATTATTTAATGAATTGATTCAAACATCATGAAAGTAAATCTGATAGAAGAAAAGAAAACAAATCTTACATTGTCTTTTAAAGTAAAGTAATTATTTGGGGATTATCTCTATTACTACCCTCCCACATTAGAGAGGATAGTTGGGAATTAACTGTAGATAAGTTACAACTCATTGTAATTCCTTATCAGTTACTACTGATGCCAGTGTAACATTGAATTGTTTATACCATCAGTATTTCAGGATTCACACTGGCTCAAAAGAAAGCTTAGAAATCTCTCTGATACCCTCCCTTGGATAGAGTTTGATAAGATAAGATTATTATACCATTGTAATCAATAAAACTATGTTGAAAGATATTTTAAAAATTTATAATAGTTTGACATATTTTTAATTCCATACAAATTATTAATTTGTTTTATTTTTGATGAAATCATTTAAAGTAATTTTTAATCCCAGCAAAGGTAAGGGTCTTTCATAAATGGCCATGGGGTTCTTTTGTGGCTTTTTCTTGCTTTGTTATGAAAACACCTGAATTCAGTTTATTTTAACAATGAGCACAAGAATCAAAGGGATAAAGTCTCTATTTTATCCCAACTCCCCTGTGATTTAACTTACATAACACTGCTAGGATACTAAGGGCACTGGTATAGTTTTCAATGACTCCCAACAGTGCTCTGTTTCATTGAATTGGGGGGAGAAAAGTTTTCACCATTTCCATTTTCTAATTTTTTTTCTCTAATGTCAAACTGTTACTTATGCCTCTGTGGGTCTGGATTATCTGGATAAGTGCAACCTAACTCTAATAAGATTTTGATGCTGAAAGACTGTAAACGAAGATCTGCTCTGCTCAGTGGGCATGAGAAAAGCTGGAAGAATGAAGTCATTATTTAAAACCTGTATAAAACAAAGCCATCTCATTTCACTGCGTTAGGTCTTGAGGTAAAGGACATCACAGCACGAAAAGAAAACGTTTCATAAGTATGTTACTGGAGTTCACTAACTTTGAGTGTTCTCACTTGAAACCTTTTTTTTTCAGATCTATATAACATGTATGTGTAGTTTCAGTTAACAAAAGAAGGAAGAGTGTACCGTGTAGAACTTTTTTTGCATTAAGCTCCAACATTATTATCTTTTCTGTCTTGTCTAGTCCTTTTTCAACTTCTTGAAATATATTGATTTGGCAAAAATAAACAATAGTCAACATTTATTGAGCATTTACAATATTCCAGTTGTAGTGCTAAATGATTTACATGTGTTACCTGAGCCTCACAACAGCATGTCAAGGTAGGTACTGTTATTATTCCTGAGGGTAATAATGTCCTCAGAGAGATTAACTTCCCCAAGGCCACACAACTAACAAGGAAAAATTCAGGATCCAACGCCAGAAATCTGACACTTGAGCTTACCATCTTATGTGCTCACCACACCACTGTGTATTGGTGAAGTAAGCAACTTTTCCTAAAACACCATGGCCCCTCTTTCTATCCACTTTATCCCTTCCCCACATTCTCTTCCTCTAGCTGCTAGATGGATACCTCGATTCTTCATGCTGACTTTTGATTGGATAGAGCTTCTGCTCTTATGCTGTGTTTAGGCATGCCTTCTCAAGTATGTCCTCCCCCTGCTTACTTAAGCTGTTCTGTGAATAATGATGGATTAGACTTAACTATACACAGCACAAAAGAATGTTTATAATTAACATGAGATATCTCTTTTTCCCTAAAGGTTTTAATACTTTACTCCAAAGCAGCTTTTGACTGTCAGTAATAACATTTGTAGACTTCATTTACATTCATACCCTAATTTTATCCTCAATCATTATCATATATAGGTTTGTACCTATAATACAGATAAGGAAGCTAAAGGTAAAAATATCCATAAACTCAGGTCTTCTGATTTTAAATCCTGTCTTTACAGCAGTCTTCCTCCTCAACTTAAAGCTACTAGTGAAAGTGATAGTGCCTTTTGAGCACTACTAAAAATTATACTAGTCTGGTATCACATAGCGCATTCTGAAAGGCTGGCACCACTAATATTTCTCAAAATCCATTATAAGCTTGTTCAGTAAGGTATATTTAAAAGATAGTATGTGACCCCTGGCTTCCAGGCTGTGTTGTTTTCTCCCTGGCAATCAGATCTTCAAAGAAGTTGGATATATTATAGGAAACTTCTAAGTTATTCCAACTCCTGAAAATCCTGGGAGTTGTCAGCAAACTGAGAAGTAGTAGAGATCTTTCAAACTACTTATAAGGAGTTTATACGCTAGAGATTACTCAGGAAAATCCAAGCTAAATTCATATAAATAAGATCTATAGTCTTACTTAAAAGAATTTCAACAATTTTAGATAATTTAAAGTAGAAGATACCTTACCTGTTGGAGTTTTTAAGAGAGACCTGAGTAATCACAGTAGCAAAAAGACCACTTTAGAAAAAAACAGGGATTAAAAGAAAAACCAGTCACAAGATGTAGTTTCTATAATGTCAAACTAGTCATTAGAAGTTAATAATAGTTGGTCTAGGGAGAAGGGAAATAAAGATCCAACAAATGTTATGAAGGATAAAATAGCTGTCTTCATGAAAGATTGGGAAGAGAGCTATAAAGAATCAAAGGATTACCAGAAGTTAGTGTGTGGAAGATGAGTGAAACGAGACTTCTTCTCGGGGAACATAGATCACAACTTAATCCTTTGTAGAGAAGTGTATGCTACTTCTTATGTTTTCTATAAAATACTATCAGAATTCTGGCCAAGAAGTAATATTTCAGATATATACCTTTAGATGTATATTTATTTTCTTATATACAGAAAGTAGTAGTTCTTATTTAACCTCTTATTTTTCTTTCATTTTCCAGCATAATATATGGAAAAGTTAACAATCGTTTGAATTTTGTGATTTTTGTACCTGAGTTTATAAGATAGGAATGAGTCATTGATCAAGTGAGGAAGGAAGGAAAGAAGGAGGAAAAAGGAATGGCAGAGGAGAGAGGAAAAAGAAAGGGAAATCAGTACAGCTACATTAAAGGAAAGGACTCTCTTCATAGGCCATTAAACTTTATAAGAACTAGAATTATGTGACTTTAAGAACACGCTTGTTGGAACGTGAAGGGAAAAATCCTCTGGAATTAATTTCTTACCCATTCAAAAAATAATGTAAGACTTTTAAACAAAATTATAGATGGTGTAATTTCCAAAGTAATAGTTTCAAAATATAGTATCTTCTATTGAAAATATCATAAAATGTGGAATAAAATAGGAAAATGTCGTGCTTCAAGGAACCTATTTTGTGAAGCTTCCCACAATTGTCAGCTCCATTTGTTTCGTGCATCTGAAGAATTTACGTCTTTTACATCTTTAAAAAAAGTTGACTTTTTAGGTTGATTAGGAAAGCACTTAGGTGATGACATAAGGATTTCAGCTTTTTTAGATAATTTAAAATATAGATAACCCTGTATGCATAATTTGAGTTTGAAAACTTAAAATCCTATCTTTAAATTTTTTTGAGGATAAAGATCAATTTCAGTCATATTTCTGTTTTTAAATATTGAACTTCATTTTACCTATAATGCCATTTATTAATGCAGCCTTATGCTTTTCATTCTAATGTTAGTATATGTATGTTCTTGGTATTTATATGTTGATAAAGTTCTTTGAAGGATATTGGGTATTGCTATTCTGTTTGCTTATTGCAGCTAACCTTTAAACTGTGATTTTTTAAGCGTGCTGATGACATTACAAGTTTAGTAACAGATACTACACTTCTTGTGCACTTTTTTGGAAAGAAAGGAAAAGCTGAACTCAACTTTGAAGATTTTTATAGGTGAGATTAACTTTATGCTTGTATTGAAAAATGTTAACATGCTAAAGTTAGAAAGGTCTCTAGGAACCGTCTGGTGCAGAAATCCTCACCTCTTTGCTGCTTTCATCTTAACTGAAGATATTCTCTAGAACAAACATGCACTTCCATCAGTACCAGTATACTAGTGGTTATCTCGATAAGTGTTATAGGAAGTTGCTGAATGATAAGAAATGCCTGGGTATCTGGATTGATTACGACCTATATATTCCTAAGAAGGTATCTTACCAACTTCTTAGTCTCAGTGACCCATAGTAATAACATGGATATAGTGTCTGGTGTAGTAATCGCCTGGCACTGCACATTAACTCTTGAAAGTCTCATCGCTACCCTGCAGGGTCTTTGTGTAATCCCCATTTTACAGATGGGGAAGCCAAAGCCCTCACCGTCAGTCTTCACTTATCTTACCCATTCCTTATATATTTTTGTCACAGATTCATGGATAACCTACAAACAGAAGTTCTAGAAATAGAATTCCTTTCTTACTCTAATGGGATGACCACTATCAGTGAAGAAGATTTTGCTCATATTCTTTTACGGTATACAAATGTGGAAAATACATCAGTATTTTTGGAAAATGTGCGTTACAGTATACCTGAAGAAAAGGTATCTAACCCCCCAAATCTATTTTGTTACAGATGATATTATCTTGTAATTATATAGGTCTATAAAATATATTGTCCTTTTCTTAGTTCTTTTTCTCTGCTGTGGATTAATAGATATTTTGGATATATTTCACTCTTTTTTCCTTAGTGCTCTGGCTAGTTTTTAAAACTTGATTAATGTAAAATTCTAGGTCGATATCTGTGTTTTTCTTAGATATGCTGAAAATTTTTGAGATTATTAACAATTGTTTTATTCAAATTATGAATATCAGTTTTGAAGAGAATTCTGCTGAGCTATATGCTTTGACGACTACATAAACATCACCTCATATAAACCAGTTTATATTGACATCATTTCAGTAACACTTTATTCCATAATACCCTTAATAAAAGGTCATTTGAAGACAGCCATTGATGAGCGAGTGATCTTATCAGTAAGTGAAGTGAGGGTTTTCAAAGAGTTTGGATGGCATGAATGGGACAACTCATTGTCTATTTGTTTAGCAGCAAATGTGTTGTCAGCAATTCTGAGCAGTCGCATTATCTAGTGGTATTTGAATGCATCATTGCAACCCAATAGAACTGGTGTTACAGGTACCCCTTCAAGCATGAGGTGTTTTGGGTATATTGCCTTTTGTTTGTGTTTATAGAAGGATCCAGTTAATCTGTCCAAGGAAAACTTGTAAATAGTTTGACTTTGTTTAAAATGGCTACACTGTGACAGTGCTAACAATTCTCCAGGTCCCCTGTGGAATGAGAAAAAAAGACTAGATGCATTTGGCCGTTAGTTTTCATAATCTCTTAGGGAACTTCTATCTGTTTTGTATGATAAGCTGATTTTTTTCCAATTCATACCCAGTTCCCTAAAAATAAATATTGAAAATTGTACTACTTTGTCAATCTGCTAGAATATTATTTAGAGCTTTAATGAATCTGCTTTTCTTTGTCTTTTATCAAATGGAAACATAGAAATCTGTTAACTCAAAAAGTTCAGTTCCAGGGTAAGAGTGTATGGGAACTCTTCACTGTTTTGCAACTTTTACATCTAAAATTATTTGAAAATAAAAAGCTTTCTTTTAGGCTAAAAAAAAAGGAAAATTTGGCAAATGCACCAGCATCAATTCTCATGATATTTGTTTGTTTGGTTTGATATTACATCATCAATCCTTAGAACAGACTTCCAGATATTAACATCTTTCTTTTAGAAAAAGGGAAGCCAAGTCTTCTCAGATACTTGTCTTGTTAAAGGAATCAAACCCAAGACTGTAAGCCAGTGGTATTTATACCGCACCCTGCTTGTATCTTTCCCTTCCTCTCATTTCTCATCCCCTCCTCTCCAAAAGAATAACAAGTACAGCTACTTGGATAGCACTTGACATTTCTAAAATACTTTAATTTTCATCCATGTATCTAGCAGATATTAGGTATCTGCTATTTACGAGACCCTATGCTAGCCACCGTAGATAAAGTGACAAGATAAGCAAAATCCTTGTCATGGAAATACTTCTCAGGGAGAGACACAAAAAACAAGTTAACAAAAAATTTTTAAAAAACAGTATGTTTTCAGAAAATGATAAATATTAAAAGAAACAAAAGGGGCACTTGGGTGGCTCAGTCGGTTAAGTCTCCGACTTCGGCTCAGGTTATGATCTCACAGTTCGTGGGGTCGAGCCCCGCGTCAGGCTCTGTGCTGACGGCTAGCTCAGAGCCTGGAGCCTGTTTCAGAGTCTGTTTCTCCCTCTCTCTCTGACCCTTCCTTGTTCACGCTGTCTCTTTCTCTCTCTCTCGGAAATAAATAAAAACATTAAAAAAAAAAAAAAAAGAAACAAAAGTCCTGGGGACTGGAAAAGGAGATGGACTGTCAGGGAAATGTTTTTTGAAGAAGTAGCTTTTGAGGAAACACTGTGAGGATGCAAAGATGGCAGAGAAAACAGCAAATCCCAAGGGCTTGGAGACAGAAAAAGCTGAATGTATTTGAGAAACTGAAAAATAGGGTAAATAAGTCAATAGGAAAATAGTAGGAGATGGAGAGACAGAGATGGGTTAGGTCTTCTAGGACCCTTTAGGCCAAGATCAGGAATTTAAGTTTTATTCTAATGGTCATTTTAAGAGTGATGGGACACTACTGCATTATTTAAACTTTGAAACAGGAGTCAGCAAACTACCCACCTCCTCTGTTTTTGTAAATAATACTTTATTGGAACATAGCCACAGTCATTCTTTGAATGTAATGTCTGAATGCTTTTGCACCCTAATGGTAGAGTTGAGTAGTTGCAACAAAGACTATATTGCCTAAACAAATAAAAATATTTACCCTCTGGCCTACTATAGAAAAAGTTTGGTAACCTCGCTTTAGAACTTAGGCATATATGCATTCATCCATCAAGCATTTATTCAGCAAGCATTTGCTGTCTGCTGTGACACCTAAATATGATCTGACTCACGTGCCAGATCTAATCTGATTCCTCTTTCTAAAGATCATCATGGCCAGTATATTCAGAGTACACTTCAGTTGGCCCAGCTTTGAAAGGAAGACACAAGTTAGGACATTGTTACAGAAGTACAGGTAGGAGAGGAACACGCCATGGACCAGGGTGAATGTAGGCAAAGGTGGTCAGAAGTTGGATCATTTAAAGAGGAGAAATTGGATCATTTAAAGCTGGTAAAACTTCCCACTGGATTAGATTTCAATGTGAAGGAAAAAGAGGAATCAAGAATTCCTAGGGTTTTGGCCTGAAACACATTGTGAAACAGTGGTACCATTTACTGAGCTAAGCAAGACTTCAAGTTTGGGATTTTAGGAAAGAATTAATAGTTTAATTTTGGACATTTCAGTTTGAGATTCCTATGAGAATATCTAAATGAAGAAGTTAGGTAGGCAGTTGGATATGTGACTCTAGCATGTAGGGGTACAATCATTAGTGTATAGACCTCCAAATTACGTCATTTCTCTCCAGCCTCTAGTAACCATTGTCAGCTTTCTGTCTCAGTGGATTTACTTATTCTGACTATCTTATATAAAGAGACTCATGCAATATGTGACCTTATATGTTTGGTCACATCATATTTTTGAGGTTCATGCATGTAACTTCTGTCAGTACTCCATTCCTTGCTATGGTTGAATAATGCTCGGTTGTATGTGTACTGCCTGTTTACCCATTCATCTGTCCATAGACATTTTATATATATATATAGGGGCGGGCGCAGAGGCTGACTTTTGTTTTGCCCCCTCCCTCCTGGACCGGTGTGCCCTTCCTGGGGACAGTGACATCTACCAAAGATTTAAAGACGTGCACACTCTGTGCCTGCCTGACACAAGGGATGACGGGTGGGACAAGTGGCAGACAGAATCGAAAATCTTGACAAAGGGAAGGCCTTTATATATACATAACTTTTTAGTCAAAGCCATCCCAGTGAGTGTGAAGTGGTATCTATGTAATTACCATTACCTTCACCTTAAATAGAATTCTTTATTTCTTCATATAACTTTGAGTTAGAGTCTGGTTTCCTTTCTTTTCAACCTAAGTGACTCCCTTTTGCATTTCTTGTAGGACAGAGCTGCTAGTAACGAACCCCCTTGAGTTTTGTTTATTTGAGAATGTCTTTCTTCATTTTTGAAGGACTATTTTACCACATGTTATTTATCTGAGAACATCTTAATCATTTCTGAAGGATAGCTTTGCCACATATACAATTCTTAGTGGTCAGATTTTTTTCTTTTAGCACTTGCACTATCCTCACTTTTGACCTCATGGTTTCTGATGAGAAATCCACTGTTAGTCTTACTGAGGAAGAATTCTTACTCTGTGAAGAATCACTTCTCTCCTGCTGCTGTCAATATTTTGACAGTTTGAGTATGTGTCAGGGTGTGGCTGTCTTTCAGTTTATCCTACTTCAAGTTCATAAAGCTTCTTGAATGTGGAAACTTTGCTTTTTCATCAAATTTTTGAGGGTTTCAATCATTATTTTTAAAAATAATTCTTTCTCCTCTCTTCTCTCCCATCTCCTTCTGGAAGTCCCATCATTTATATATTGGTACCCTTGATGGTGTCCCCAGGTTCCTTAGGTTCTGTTAACTTTTTTTTTTTTTTCTTTCTGCTCCTCAGACTGAATACTTTTAACTGTTCTATCTTCAAGTTCACAAATTCTCTATTTTGCCTATTTAAACCTATTGTTGAACACCTACTCACCTTTGTGTTTCAGATATAGTACTTTTCAGCTCCAGAATTTTTACTTGGTTCCTTTTTACAGTTTCTATCTTGATATTCTCATTTTGTTCATAAATAGTTTTCCTGACTTCCTTTAGTTTTTTATCCATGGTTTCCTTTAGCTCTTTGAGTGTATTTTAGTTGATTCAGAGTCTTTGTCTATTTGGTCCAGTGATTGGACTTCCTCGGGGATAGTTTCTTTTTATGTATTTTCCTGATGAATAGGTCATATTTTCCTAATTCTTTGTATGCATTGTAATTTTTTGCTAAAACCTAACCATTTTGAATATTATACTGTGTTAACTCTAAAAAATCAGACTCTCCCCTGCTGGTGCCTGAGCAAAATAGCTTTGCGAAATCACTAAACAAATGGAAAAAAGTGCATTTCTTGTCAATGTGTAGTTACTGAAGACTCTGTTCTGTTGTGTTAGTGATTAGCCAGAGAACCGTTAGGTTCCCTTTCATGCCCAGAACCGGGAAGCAAAGCAGATCGTCCTTTCTTTGCAGTTCAGCTCTGAGCTATTCCTTCTGCACGAACCCAGGCTACTGAAGCCTCTTCCTTTGCCGTCATCTCCTGCTTCCACAAAGCCCACAGATCTGCAAGAGGTGGTAACCTTACATCCTTAGGTATTTTCAGAGCACACGTCAGTTCCTGGGCATGTCCAGTTTCCCAGGTGTCTCCCACGTGCCTGTGGGCCCCTGTTCCAGTAACCATTCTCCTCGGCCTTCCCTTTGTCAAGATTTTCGATTCTGTCTGCCACTTGTCCCACCCGTCATCCCTTGTGTCAGGCAGGCACAGAGTGTGCACGTCTTTAAATCTTTGGTAGATGTTACTGTCCCCAGGAAGGGCACTCCGGTACAGGAGGGAGGGGGCAAAACAAAAGTCAGCCTCTGCGCCCGCCCCTCAGAGAACCACCATACAGGTCAAATCGCATAGTACAACATTTTAATAACAACATTTCACTACCAATACGTTTTATTTTAAATAACATTTAATAATCGCATACCGTATTAGCCCTCTGGCACCAGGAAGCCACAGCAGGAATACCAGCCACTATCCTTCAGCACTGAAAGATAAAAATGGTAATTCAGTGGACAGAAACACCACAGCACCCTCGCACTGATTTTCAGCTACTGTTCTCTTCATTAACCAGTCCCTCCTTGCTGTGAACTTTGGATTGAATTCCAGAGATTGAAAAAAGTTAATCCTGTTAGTCTTTCCCAGCTAATGGTTGTTTCAGTGGAGGGACCAACTAACTCTTTGAGCACCTTCTCCTGCCATTTTCTGTGGCACGGCTCCCCCAGCTTCCTACTAGTCGTATTTCATGCATATGTGCCTCAACCAAAGACAAACAGGTGCACACATGGGGAGCATCATCAGGGCTGCAGATCGAGCATGGTGTCCGTGGGTACAAGTGTAGTCACAGTAGCAGCTTGAGATCTACAGCATTTTCTAGTTTGTCTTTTGATTGAATTATGTCTTATCAGCTGTCTCAGTTTCGTTCACTTAGGCCTTGCCACAGTTCCGTCCCAGTGCACTTCCACTTGCTTGTTCA
This sequence comes from Hyaena hyaena, assembly GCF_003009895.1. Lineage (NCBI taxonomy): Eukaryota > Metazoa > Chordata > Mammalia > Carnivora > Hyaenidae > Hyaena > Hyaena hyaena. The sequence continues at coordinate 999,781 of NW_024081198.1, read as the reverse complement.
CATCCTGAATGACATATTTCCGTAGTATATGTGAATTTTTATTAGGAAGTTCACGTAACATAAAATTTACCATCTTTACCATTTTAACCATTTTAAAGAGTAAAATTTGGAGGCATTGTGTTCACAGTGTTCTATAACCATCCTTAGTACTAGTTCCAGAATTTTTTCATCATCTTAAGCAGAAAGCCCAAAACCCATTAAGCAGTCCCTCCCCAGTCCACCTCCCTTTAGCCCGTGGCAGCCACTAATCTGCTTTCCGTCTCTATGGACTTGTCTATAATGGATATTTCATATAAGCACAGTCATATAATTTGTGGTCCTTTACGTCTGGCTTCTTTAACTTAGCATGACTTTTTCAAAGTTCATCCATATTTTACCAAATAATGACACTTCAGTCCTTTTTATTGCCAAATTCTACCTTATTATATAGACGTACCCCATTTCCTGTTTGTCAGTTGGTGAATTGTTTCTGAGTTGTTTCCAGTTTGACCATTCAAATAATGCTATTATGAATATTTGTATACAATTTTTTTCATGTGGACATACATTTTGAATTGTCAGAGAATTAGATAATATACTTCAGAGTAAATAGCTGCGTCATGTGGCATCTTTAATTTTTAACATTTTTAAGGAACTACCAAACTGTTTTCCATAGTAACTACAGCATATTGTAATCTCATTAATAATGTCTGAAGTTTCTAATTTTTCTACATTTTTCTCCACAGTAACACTGGTGTTGCTTGCCTTTTTAATTTTCACCATCGTAGTGGATGTGCGGTGGTACCATTGTTTCGATACGCATTTCCCCAGTGAATAACGATGCTGAGCATCCTTTCCTGTGCTTGTTGGCCATTTGTATATCTTTGGAGAAATGTCTATTCAAGTCTTTCCCATTTCTTAATTGTGTTGTCTTTACGTTATTGATTTTTAAGAGTTCTTTATATGTTCTGGATACTGGAATTTTGTCATATATATGATTTGCCAATATTTTCTCCCATTTTTTGTGTTGTCTTCTTACTTTCCTTGATAGTATTCTTCAATGCACAAAAATGTTTACTTTTGACAAAGTCTCATTTATCTGTTTTTTCTTTTGTTGCTCATATTGGGTGAGCATGTTAAGAAACCATCACCACATAGAAAATACAACATCTCTTCCACTTTGAAAATAAAGAATATATTGATTTAAAATAAAACAAGAGGAAGAAACCATTGCCAGTTCCAAGGTTATAAAGTTTTTGATTCTGTTTTTTTGTAAGATTTTTATAATTTTAGCTATTAAATTTAGGTCTTGGACCCATTTTGAGTACATTTTTGTTGGTGAAGTGAAATAAGAGTTTGACTTCGTTCTCTTACATATAGATAAGCAGTTGTCCCAGCACCATTGGTTAAAAAGAAAGACGTTCTTTCTACAGGAAATGGCCTTGGCACTCATACTGAGCAGCATTGTCTCATAGGTATTTGGGTTTATTTCTCGACCCTCAGTTCATGTCTTTTTGATGCTTTACATTTTTTAGTTATTATCATCATGTTTTTGTTACATTCTAAAATATTATTTTTATTCCACTTCTCACATTTAGAACATTTTCCATTTAGGTCCAAATGGTTCATTACAAAAGTGATTCTGGAGGTGGGAGGAGAGTGGAGAGGAAGAAGAAACAACCCTGCTCCCTGACCCTATCATTCCCTCAGTGCTCTTAAAAATGGAGTGCATTCAATTGTCTCCATCAAAATGAATGCCCTGTTCTTCGGTTTACAATTCTCTATTTCCAAACACAAAGAATTTAATCTACATAAAAGAATAATTGTATGGTTTTGAATCTGACCTTTCTTTTCCAAACATGACATCCCTCTTTTGAAAAATCTAAAGATTCAGATAGTGAACATTGTATTGTCATACCTCGATTTGCTTTTTAATCTTATGCTCCCTAAGCATATTAACATTTATGCTTCTACTTTTCTTAAAAATTGCTATGGCAGCTGGTCACAGCATAACCTGATATAGAACCAGAACAGTGGCCAGTTTCCCTAGCAACAGGCTCTCCACATCAAGACAAACCCTTCCTGGCTCAGGCCCCCTAATTGATTCAAACAGCCGTCCCTGGAGCGCACGGCCAGTGGGGTCAGGTCACAAAGCAGGATCCAGGGTTGGAGTGGCCGTACATGAGTATAAGCAAAGAGGAAGAGAAAATTGTGAAGAGAAAAGACAGTGAGAGTTCTCCTGGCAAGTAAAAAGGGGTTGCAGGTGAAGTGGAAATAATGTATACCAAAAATTGGTATTATTTGTTTGACAGCAAACTGATAATATTATTCTGGTAGTCATTTAATCAGTAATTGGCTTATATGAAAGCAGACTCCTCTGGTTCTTCCCCTGCCTTTCCAGTGCTGCCTCGTTGGCTTCCCCTTCCCTTTTCCTGTACTTAGTTAAGGTGAGAAATTGTTAAGCCTAAGCTCTTAGCCCTCTGCCTGTTTTCCTTTCTCAGTTATATTGATTTTGCTGAGAACACAGTAATGAAATGTAGCTCTTCATGGCCAGATGTACATTATCTGAGATACATGGTGCACTGAGCTAGTGGCGGTGGTGGTAATTGCCACCAATGGTGGCAATTGTTTATGGAAATGACATTCTAGAGGCCTCTCCGTAGTCCCACAGCAAGCCCTGTGTGTTGGGTCCAGGACTGTAAGTGTGCGCTCCACGTGCCTCCTCGCGCTGTCCTGGCAGTGTTATCATGGTAGAAACAAGTGCAAGTACACTGCCTGTGGCCTTGTCAACACTGTGATTTTCACATTGTCATTATTACAGACATTAATGGCCTAATGCTGTTATATTGAAGAATTACATGTACAGGAGACACTGGTGTTTTGGGGGTGGTTTTCCTCTCATTTTTCTTTTATTTAATGTTTTTTGTTTTTTTTTTACATTTATTTTTAAGAGACAGAGAGAGACAGAACGTGAGCAGGGAAAGGGCAGAGAGACACAGAATCCAAAGCAGGCTCCAGCCTCTGAGCTGTCAGCACAGAGCCCGACGCAGGGCTTGAACCCACGAACCATTAGATCATGACCTGAGCTGAAGTCAGGACACTCCACTGACTGAGCCCCCCAGGTGCCCCGCGTTTTTCTTAATCATCAGCTTACTCTCAGGACCTAAAATATTTAGGCCTGAAATACAGTTTTCGAAATGGAAACTTTTTATTCATTTTACTCAGTTTTTTACTTGTTAGGACAGAGTGGCTACTTTCAAGTTTCTTTCATGCGAGACTAGAAACCACAGTCCTAGGACACTTCCGTCACCTGAGAAAAGTGCACTTTTCCCTCCTTCCGCAGCCCCCCAGCAGCCACAGACCTCCTTGCCGTCAGTATAGACGACTCTCGTCTGTTCTAGAATGTCACACATTGAAATTATGATGGCTTCTTTGACTCGGCATAACTTATTTGGCCTTCGTCCCTGTTGCCAGGCTTATCAGTACTTTATTCTCTCTAATAGCTGGGCCCTTTGGGATTGTTAGACCGCTGTTTGGGTAATGCATTCACCTGTCACCTTGGGTGTTTCCAGCTTTAGGGGATTATGCATAAGGCTGCTGTGAATATTTGTGTTTAACTCTCTGTGTAGACGTGTGTTTCCATTTCTCCCAGGCAAACACCTGGGGATGGAATGGCTAGATTATGTGGTAGCTGTTTGTTTACCTTTATAAGAAACAACCAAAGAGTTCTCCAGAGTGATTGTAATGTTTTTATTCATTTTTATTATATCATTTTTGAAACTTTGTGCTGATATGACAGTGTTTTAAAAATATTTTCACCTGTCATGTTAATGGTAGCAACCCTATGCAGTAGAAATAAATCTGAGTGGATTTTACATTCTGTTTTGAGGAAGGAAGCTTCAGAATGTGCCCTGGAAATGTTTACCTACATGAGATATGGCAGGTGCTTAATCTATTTATTTCTAGTAGGTACAGATGCCTATTTTAATAAGTTTGGCAATACTAAGTGTATTTCCATGTATTCTCCCAATATAGGGCATCACATTTGATGAATTCAGGTCATTTTTCCAGTTTCTGAACAACTTAGAAGACTTTGCAATAGCCTTGAATATGTATAACTTTGCAAGTCGCTCTATAGGGCAAGGTAAGTAATCATCTTTCAAAACTTAGAAGCTAAAAATAATCCTACCTTGTTTCTAGGGGCTTCGATAACAAATTAATAAAGTATTTCATATTAGCCATCAAGTTGCCTGAAAGTATGGTATATACTTTGATGGGAAATCTGTTTTCCCTAAGCAGAGTTTAGGGAAATGTGCTAAATTTTTCCATTAAATTTATTACTGGCCTTCCTTTCATATTATTGAGAAGACTTAATGATGCTTGTAAAGATTCAAAGAGGAAGATACCTCATGGCCGCTGATAACATTGAGGAATATGTATCTACCTGTGGAAAAGCCAACTGGCTGTACCAAACATCATCACAGGGTGATATTTATATTTCTAATTTTACACTCAATCCCTACTGATCAAGAAACCTGAATTTTGCCAGCAGAGCCCCCTCTTTGCTGTGGACTTATAGTAACCAAGTTTTAAGAATAATATATAAAATTGAATGTTGATTTTACTTAATTTACAAAGAAATATAGTGTCCTAGAATTCGGAATGCTGCTGTCCTCAGGACCAGCTCGTTCTTTCCCAAACACCGACTAACAAGTCTAGTCTGTTTTCTAAGATTCTGTCGCTGGAACCAGTTTCCCTTCCCTAATGAGTCATATCTTTTAGTATTTTTGCCATATGAGGACTTTCCACATACATCTTTGAGGCAGTTATACCTGTGTCTGCCATAATCTAATAAGAGCTAGTTCCCAGGGTTAAATCTCAGAGGACAGTCTTGTTTTATTCACCAAGTTCTGGGGAGAAGCTAAACTGTAACCCCTAAATGCTCATAAATTCTCTCTCCCAGAAACATAGATATTGACTCCTTCACCTAGCTTCATTCATGTACTCACTGAGTTGGAGAAACCAGAAAAATTTTTCATATTTCACCCTGTGTCTAGTGAGATGTTAAAAAGGACATGTCAACTCAACCTACTTTAGAGTTTTAAAACCAAAACTTTGGGAGCCCTGCCTTCACAGACCAGCAGTTACTGCCGTGATGAACCCTCTAGTCAACTTTGAGAGGAAAGAAAAGCCAGCACCTGTTTACCTGTCTCAGAACGGAGAGCTGCTCCTTTCCTGCGTGGACCTAGGAGCGAAAGCCATCAGATGTGTGCCGTGGCGGGTGCTGGGATCCACCTCTCTTCCTTTGCTCTTGCGACTACAAGCACTCACGTTCAGGTTTTTCCCTCTCAGAAGGACCCCTGCAGTAGCCCCCTCCGGGATTCCTGCCATTACCACTCTCCTCTCCCATGTTCCTAGACAGCTCACAGAAAAATCTCTCTACGACGTGATCCTTCTCCGACACGCCCGCTGTGGAAACTCCTCAGTTCCACACTCGCCTGTTGCAGAATGTCCGGGCTCCTCACCTCCGAGGCCCTGCACAGAGCTCCTCCAGCTGCTGTGTGTCCCCTGGGCTCTGTCCGGACCAGACCGCCTGTGGTTGCCCTCCCAGCGTGCCTCAGATGCTCCTGTTTCCCCCACGCCTGTGTTCGTTCTTGTCACCTCCTGTGCCATCTCTCTCCTCTCCACAAGCGAATTCTTCCATCCCTCGGGACTCAGCTCGCATACAAATTGCAGCCTTTCCTAACCACTGCTCTTCTCTTTCCTCTCCTTATGACTCCACACTACAGACAGAAGTCGTCACGCATGTCCAAGTTCTCATACACTTTGTTGATATTTTTGTGCTCCTCTCTAGTGGTTATTCAGACAGGTGTCTCATCGTCCCTCTGAACTGTAGGTTTCTTGGTAATTTATTCATCCTAATTTCTAGAATGTCTATCACTGATAGTAGGTGTTCATTAAATATCATCAAATATGAATGTGTTATTAACCTAAGATACAGCTGCTGCTTGGCCCTTTTAATTCAAACCACAAAAATTTTCTGTTTCCTAAAAGAGCATGATTAATGAAAAGTCATGTGTTACATAAAGTCATGACCCATGTTCAGAGAAACTTCCTTTATAACCTTTCTAGCAGTTAACACATACTATAAAAATAATATTAACTATTTACTCCTTTTCTGTAACATTTATCTAGATGAATTTAAGCGCGCCGTCTATGTAGCTACTGGCCTCAAACTTTCACCACATTTAGTGAACACAGTCTTCAAGATTTTTGACGTTGACAAAGATGATCAATTAAGTTATAAAGAATTTATTGGAATTATGAAAGACAGACTCCATAGAGGATTCCGGGTAAAATAAATTTGAAGCCTATTGATATCCTTTTGAAAAATTGAAAGAAAAAACTCATCTCAGTTTCAGAAACAATTTATACAAAATTTTAAGGATAGAAACATGAAATGTCATATTTGAAAAGAAAACACATAACATCATACCTGTTTTCAAAAAACACTTTGAGGTATAAAAGTCAGTGCTTTTTAAAAATATAAATCAGTTTGAATTTCAGTAACTTATTTTCATATCCAGGTAATTTAATGTCTTCCTTTCAATTTGTGGGGAGAAATGTTGCCAAATATTCTTCAATTAGTTCAGTCAGCACACAGGCAGTTCAGACTTGGTAGTAGACAAAGAAATCGCGTTTTGTACGATGCACATTCCCACGAGGCAATTTGAGGCTCTTCAGTCACTGCATCATATTCAGTACTTTTTAAATGGAAAATAGAGCAAAAACCTTTGTTTTGTCTGTTGAACTATTTTTTTCCATTAACATCTTCTACTGAAAGTTACTGGAAATGTAATGATTTTTTTGCTCAGAAACATGTTTTAAATCATGAAATACAGCATTAATCAACAAATGTTTACACATTTAACATGTTTGTGGTTGTGCCACAAATGGAAAATAAAGAAAAAGGTTTTTCTCTTAACAGCCAGAACGTTCAATCTTGTCTCTTTGGTAAAAATACTCCTAAGTGTTAATACCTCTAAAAAGAGAAAAGTTATATATTAAAAAACCAAGATTCATCTTAAACAATGTTTTTAAAGACTTTTAATGATTTTTAAATATTTGTAAACATACTGTGTACTTAACTGCCACCTAGTGGTGAGTTGTCAACACTTGCGACTGGGCGTCCCTAACACCTGAAAGGACATGCATTGAAAGTCATTTATTTGCCCTCAAAACTTTCAGAGTAGCAAGAGCAGATTAAAACACAAACTGCTACAAATCTCTGATCCTATATATATCTCTTAGGTGTTATGTGTTTTTATTTTCGCTGTACTTATTTACTGCATACCTGTGGCCCCATAACATTTTATTTACATTCACATACTTGTAATCCTCTGTTCCACAGGGTTACAAAACCGTTCAGAAGTATCCCACTTTCAAATCCTGTCTAAAGAAGGAACTTCACAGCAGATAGGTATGTTGTCTTCTCTGTCTAAATTTGTTCAGAAATAAAGGAATGATCATAATTTATTTTTCTATGATGACACTTAGGAAACAGCTGAAAGAAATAGACATAACTTATTTTTTCTTATTTTAGGCCACTAATTCAGTTGAAGAATTACTCTTCTAATGATTTCATTTTAGACCAGTAATTTGATTTAAGAGGTAAACATTACAACAAAGCATGAATTTGCAACTATTACACTGATCTGGAAATGAACTAGAATAAATACTCATCTGACTGGAATTATCTGGGAGTGTCTTTAATGAAAAATTTTCTGTTAAACCTGCAATTTTGTATCTGAGCAGATACAAATAGTATCTGCTCTACAAATAGTATCTACGTAGTGAATCCAAATAGGATTTTTATACTCTGGGACCATTAGCATCTAAGGGAATATTACTGTTTTATAAGACCATACCAAACATCTGCTGTAATAATAGCAACTAGCTTTTAGAATTATTTTAGATGCCTGACCCTCTACTAGGTGTTCTTCTACACGTAGTATCTCATTTAATTTTCACAGGTAGATACTCCATGTGACAGCAGGTAAAATAAAGACATAGTGAGTAATTTGCCATAGAGAACTTGCTGGTAAGTGGCCAGCTAGGATTTGAGCCTCATTCTGTCTGATGGCAAAGCCGTGTTATTTACCGTTTACTAAACTATCACCATAGGATGCTGTAGTTGAGGAAGATGCAGGAGATTAACTCAGTTTGTGTCAACCCAGAGAAATAACTCCCATTTGTTGCTGATCTTCAGAATGAAAGGTTTACTTTTCCTTTTTTCTTTTAAAAGTGTACTATTGTAGCTACAAGATTTTGGTTTATTTTGAGTTCATATTGATTAGGTCTTGACAGTAAAGGTTTTGTTCATTTATATATGCTTGTGAATATATGTTCTTGCTGTTTCCCTCAAGCCTGAAACATTTGTATTCGTCTATGGCAGTATTTCCCAAAGCAGTTCTATAAGGTATCAATGCGTATTACTCTAAAAAACAATGAAAAAAAATCTACTTAGTCAATTAAGTTTGAGAAATACCATAATTAACACGATACGGTAGGTTTCTTCCCCCCTAGAACTCGAGATCTTCACATGCCACTATTTATGTGTCTCCAGGAGAAAACCAAGTATTCACCGCTTTACCAAGCTTTCAAAGCTTGCTTTCTTTTTTTTTTTTTTTTTTTAATGGAACTCATTTGGGAAACTCACTTTGGCTCTGACCTGTTCAGTGGCAAGTAGGCTCATTTATCTATTTTTGGTGGTACCTGTTGAGCGGGCAAAAGAAGTCAGGTCTTCCTCATCTCTATTTTAAGGAAGTTTACACTGCCTGTAAGGACTTAAACTAACATTTAAAAAGAAACAGTAGGACCATCCCATTTGTTCATACAGTGTCCCCCCCAACCCATAGTAGTGTCACGCAGACAGCACTGATCCCACGTAGGGTACATGGAAGCAAGAGGTGAAAACGACTACCTATAATCTAGACCTTTGTAATACTGAAGGTCAGACAAGGTGCTTAGCAAAATACTGAACTTTTAAGTTAAAGGAAATGTTTTATGTTAAGTCTTTGAACCTTATATTGTCTGTTAAATGTTTTCATTATGTGCCTTACTGTTTCACATTATTGTCATAATAACAGTTGATTAATGTCATCACCTCTTGGTTTCACCCTAAATAAATATTGCTTATATGTATATTTTTTTTCATTAGGTACTTCTAAAGCAAAGTTTAAAGGATTATTGTCTACATGATGATGCAAGAAGCGAAAATTTCAGAGAGTAAAAGCAGGTCTCAGATCAGAACATGTAGAAATGAAGGAAAAGATGAAACGCTAATTGTAGTTTTTCTTGATTCTTGAACATAAGACAGATAAAATGCATCTTCTCACTAACTTGTAAATGTTATGTGTTATCAAGTCGAGCTTTTGCATTGATTTACCGAACTCTGTACTTTTTCATTCCTTTCAGAAGTATATAGATACTTCCAATGACTATGTAAGAATGTATTTTAAGTATTTTTTATTTATTAGAAATTTGCCTCATTTCAAAATAATATATGACTCCTGGAATCTAGAGCACTTAAAAATTAACAGCAACATATTTTCTTTGGTTTTAAACTGTGAACTTATTTTCAGAAAAATGAGTTATTACTTGAGATTTATCCTAGGCCTTTAGAATTGTTGATGAATCCCCATTATTACCAGGTTTTTAATTACATTTAAATAATTTGGAAAAACAAAAGTGAGCTACTATGTAATATGATGGTTTACATTGTACTTTTAACTTTTAAAAGTACTTAACATGTACTGTGTGAATCAGAGTTTTTAAAAAGTTTTTGTTCATTTGCCAAAGTCATCCGGATGTCTGATACTATGTGTATAGTAAAGCAGTTTCAAACGTACATATTTTTTTCCTCAAAAACCTCACATCTTCACAGTAGAAACCGTGGTAGTGACAGCACGGCCATCTGTAATGTGCCGCCGCTGCTGGCAGGTGGCGCGTGGCGGTGGCTCAGTCGGAGTGCTGTCTTGCGCGGGCCATGCGGTGCCGCGCAGCGTTGGGGGTGTAAGATGACATAAGATGACGTAAGACAACATGTGAGTCACGGCTGCATTTGTCGAAGGTGATGTTTTGTTTCTCACAAAAGGACCACTTTGGAAAAAGTGAGGCCAAACAGCCGATCGTAATGAATAACTAAATTCATTATTTCAAAATAATATTTCAAATTCACTAAGTCAAAAGACTTAAAGAGAAAAAACTTTCTAGTGAGAAACAAAATTAGGTTTTCACAGGGAGAAAATAATTTGATAGCATTTAATGGAGGTCCATTCAGTTAGAAAGTATGGTTTATGAAAGGATACTGTACAAAAATAGAACAACGAATTTAAGTTAATATATTTATATATTGTATGTGGAAGATAAGTTCATTCATCTTCTTTTCTAAGGTGTATTTAACGTAATTTGCTCACACTCCAACTATCACCTTGCTTCTGCATATGAAAATAGGAACTATGCACTTTGTTTTTGTCAGTTATAAATGTGAAATTGATAGTTCTGCAGCTGCCTATTTATAAAAGTCATGTTATTTCCAAGAAAATGTTACTATTAGCATTGACTATGTATTTGTTAAACTTTGTACATTCTTTATCTGGCATTATTTATTATATTGATATAGAAATACATATGATTCATGGATTTGAAGATTCCATATAGTATAATAATTTAATTTCACCTGCTTTGAAGGTTGACTCAATAGATTGACTAAATGAAAATGCCAACCCACTCATTTAACACGTCCAAAGTCTATACCGAGTGTCCTCGATATTAATTATTTGTTGTCCAAGATAATTGAAGAAATGTAATTTACTTTCATCTTTGACTGTAAGGTATATTATCTTGCAAATACAGAGAAAATGCTATTTGGAACAGTTCTGTCAGTATAGATTTAAAAATGAATTAACTCATTAAAATTTTTTATAATTCTGTCACTCTCCCAGGGCACACTGCATATGCAGTCTTTATTCTTTATCAATATAAATGAATATTTCTCTATTTGAAAGGCTGCAGCATAATATTAAAATGGGAATAAATAAAATATTCTGATAAATTAAAATGAAAAAGTAATAAATTACAGTGATCATGTATTATCACCCTTGAATTTTATCATCTATAAATTGGGAGGTAAAAATCTCCCATTGGATTGTTGTGTACATCAATTGAAAAATTTTAATGCTTTGATAGTAACATACGAAATTCATGTATGCTGTTATTCCCAGTATTTCTTTCTACAAATTGTTGCTTGGAAACATGAAACTATACATAAATTTTAGTATCATACTCTACAGGCAGTCTAGATGTTAAAAGGTTTACGCTATTTCTCAGTATCATTTCGTATTAAGAAATTCACTTAATTTATCCAGTTTATTGTTCTTATTATAAAATATAATTGTAAAGCAACCTGTTGTACATTCTTATATTATCTTAAAACAAATATACCTGCCCTTGCATCAAGAAACTTAGTACTTTGTTTCTATGTATACCTGTGGACTAAGGTCTTTCTAAAATGTCACTTTCAAACTTTGAAAATTTTTGTTGGCTACCAAACTGACATTGATCTTAGCCCCTCTGGTATGGTAATACATGCCAGTGAAATTAATCTTATCAGGATTTTAATAGGTGTAAATAAATCGCAGAGCCATAAAGCTTCTCAAAGTGTATAATAGGAATTCATACATTTTAGAATTATGGTCGTGGGTACCAGAAAGCTTTTCAGAAAGTTTCATGGTGATTTAATGGAGTATGCATTTTGCTTTACAGAACTGGTTGTTTAAATGGCTTAAAATCCTTAAGCCAACACTACAGCAGCTCCTGTTTTACTGATGTTGGCATTTTGTAGGCATCGTTTTACTTAGACAACATCTAGAAATTTACTAGTTTTCAGAATACATGAGTTATCTGATGTTTTATAGCCATATAATATGTTAGCATTTTTACATAGTGCTTTTACTTCCATAGGATGTAAAACTATTATGAATTGTACATTATTCACAAAGTATACAATAAAAATTGTAAGTGTTAAGAAAGCATTGTGGTTTTTTCTCTTAATTGGCAGCATTTTTACTTTTCAGTACTTCATGAAGTAATTGTGTGCCCTGCAGTCAATCACATCTTATATTCTGTGAAATACCGTATGATGAACGTCAACACAAAGAATTCTCTTGATCAATCATTATAATTTTCATTAAGTCATGATCATTTGGCACACATCTTGAAAACCAAGGATCGTATCTGTAATTGTGACTGTCGGCACATAATTATACAATGCTTAGAGGAAATAAAAGCCTTATTTTAGAGGTGCCTGGGTGGTTCAGTGGGTTAGGCATCCTGCTTCAGCTCAGGTCATGGTCTTGGCAGTTTGTGAGTTTGAGACCCATATCGGGCTGTGTGGAGCCTGGGACCTGCTTCAGATTCTGTGTCTCCCCTCTCTCCACCCCTCCCCAGCTCACACTCTGTCTCTGTCTCTCTCAAATATAAATAAATATTTTAAAAAATTAAGCCTTATTATAAAAGATTTCTGGAATAAACTTTTTCCAGTGTCGTAAAGGAAGAGAAGGACAAACAATTAGGAGAAATGGGAAGAGAAAGAAGAAGAGACTGGAGAAGGGATTGGAATGAGGAAAGATTTTTTAAACTGGGATTGAATAGACAGTTTTTATAAAATAAATTGAAAGAAATTCAGGTTAAATTGCTAATGGCAATACATCCTTTCCCATAGCAGATTGAAGAGATGGAATGGTTTGGAATATATAGTGTTGGTTAAGCGTGTGTAACAAATACTGGTGAGGCCAGAAATTTGAGTGCAGCATCTTTGGAGGGCAAGATTTGGAGTTTTGACCTAGAATTTTACTTCTGGGATTGTAATATCGCAATATGTATATTCACAAGTTTGCATGTCAACAAATACATCTGTACAACGAAATTGCATGTAACTGTGAAAAAGAATGAAGTCCATCTATCCCACTGATATGAGATGGTCTGCAGGTATTTTACAGGCACACAGCAAAGTACAGAAACGTCTACAATATGCTGTTGCTGTTCACAACATACTTTAATTGCATAGAATTACATTTATCTATCTATACACACACACAAAGGTTAGAGGAAATAAAAACCTTATTATAAAAGTTTTCTGGAAAAGATAAGCTTTTTCCATATATATGGAAATATATATTACATATGAAAATATATATTTTATATATATTTCTAAAATTCAAAGAACTCTAGAGAGTTAAAACCAGCATCTCTCTTCCCATCAACCCTCATTTTTCTTCTCAGAGGCGATCACTTTCTAATCTTGCAGCAGTTTCTTTTGGTATCTGCCTTCCTGTTTCAGGATAATACGTTATAATGATATTTCTGGATTGATTTCATTTTTTAGATTACTAACTGTTGACTTCCTACAAAGGAAGATGAGGATTTGGCGCTCTCCTGCAATCCGCCTCCAGGTCAGACATTCCCTTTCTCCATCCTTTGAGTATATTTAAAGAGTAATTTTAGGGGCGCCTGGGTGGCTTAGTCGGTTAAGCGTCCAACTTTCGCTTAGGTCATGATCTTGCGGTTCGTGGGTTCGAGCCCCGCGTCGGGCTCTGTGCTGACTGCCAGCTCAGAGCCTAGAGCCTGTTTCAGAGCCTGTGTCTCCCTCTCTCTCTGACCCTCCCCTTGCTCACGCTGTCTCTCTCTCTCTCTCTCCTGGAAATAAATAAAAACATTAAAAAAAAACATTTAAAAAAAAAGTAATTTTAGTTAAATCAATTATTTCAGTTCATCAATTATATTTCTTTTCTTATACATCTTACTTTCCATAGAGTTAAAATACTCTTTTCAGTTTGCATCATGTTTTATGTACTTCTCATGTGTTCTCATGTGTCTACCCATCATTAGTTCACCCCCACACTCCTCTCCAGAACTAAACACGTATTGTTAGTGCAGTGCGACACATCAGGTAATACGTAAGTTTTTCATTATCATTTTAGAAATGCCTTCAGGGACTCCCTGTATTACTGTTCCTACAATGGTTGTTTTCCAGTCCTGAAAAACAGTCATTCTAGGATTGCCCTTCTCTGTGTCTCAAAGATTCTATTTTACCCTCTCCATGTCCCCGGTCTTCCTCTTTTCACATTTTGGAGTGGAACACAGTCCTCCATCATTTCCTGGGAAAGGCTGCATGATACACGTCTGAGCTCTCACATGCCTAAAGATGCGTTTACTGTACCTCCTGAGTGGGTAACAAGTTGTCCAGGGATAGGAAGGAATCTAGGGCGGTGCATCTCCGCCCTCAGAGCTTTGAACGCATTGCCCCTTTGTCTTCCAGCTTTGGACACTTTTCTCAGGAAATCACATACTCTGATTCCTGATCTGTTTGGTCCCCCCGCTCCCCCCTAGAATCTCTGTCCCTACTGTTATGAACTTTCACATTGACCTAACTTGGTAAAGATCGTTGCTCACTGATGTGCTGGGCACTCCATAGTTCTTTGCTGGGCACTCCATAGTTCTTTCCATCTAAAAACTTAGTTCAACAAAAATAACAACAAAGCAATAATTTCTTTGGAAACTTCGTCCTCTCCTTATTTTCTCTGTCCAGTCTCTCTGGAATTTCTATTATTCAGATACTCAAATCTCCTGCACTCTGTAATTTTTCTTTTCCTCCTCCTTACCGTTGATCTATTTATCTTTCTATTGTCCCCCTTTAAAAGATTTCTTGATTTTTTGAGAACCTCCTTATTGTCTATCCATTCTCTTGAGCTTTTTACTTACTCCATCCTATTTTTTAAATTTGTTCTTCAAATGTACCTCCTGTTCTTATTTATTCATATATTTTTCTTTATTCTATATGTTCATATTTTAAAACAAATTACAAGCTCTGTGTATATGGAATTAGCTTTTGACTGGTGAGTGTCACTCATTGCTTTTCTGGCTGAGTCCCTTCATATGACCTTGACTTTTCAGTATTGATAGGTCTTTCTCTTTGGTTCCAATTTCTTCTGCCTGTCAGTTAAAGCCTAGCTGCTATTTTGTTCAGAGTTGTGTATAGGAAGGAGCGCTTTATTTAATACCCCTTCCTTCAAATATGCTAGTTTCTCTGTATGTGGAATACCCGTGGTTTGGCCTCAGAAGAGGTTTCTGCTGGTGTGTGAGGGGAGAGGGGGTTGGTGCAGGAGGGAGCTTGAGATCAAAATGCTTTATAAACAGAATTTCAGTCAATCCTATTTACAATGCCAACTTCAGAGATATCTGGATCCTTCCATTCTCAAGTCTTTCTGGAACTCTGCAGTGTCAACCTGCCTCTTTCAGGGGTCTCTATGTTGAAGCATTTAAGTTCTCTTTGGTCTAGAAGTTCATTACCATCTATTTTCGAGATTTGAAAATTGTGTGCCTGTACTCTCTTGCCCTTGAGAAAGCAAGCTATGCTTTTCTGCCATACAATTTTAAGAAGGAGTGGAAAAAAGGTGTGACCAAAAGAATATATTTAGCCTCCATACTTAGAATCTGGAAGCCCCCATACAGAACTGAACAATGGTCACCTGTGAGGATGGGGCCACAGGTCTATTAAATGAACGGGACCATAACTCATATATTTAATGAGCCGTTATTGGACTGTTTGGGTGTTTCTACCATGTTTTTGTTTATTTTGTCAAGAAAAGCATGTTTTTAAAACTTAGGATCTCAGTCCAGAAAAAGAATAAACCATGAAGGTCAGGTGTTGCGTGGATTTATTTACCAAATCCAGAATTAGGTTGGTTACTTCTTGAAGCAGACAGATGGTTTTAAGAAAAATGAGAGTATAAAGGTGAATTTATAGAACATGGCATGATTTCAGCTTGGGTGGTGGGAGTGGGAAAGCGATTTGTTGATAAAGGGCCATTGGTGGAAATCAGCCAGTAGACAAAAAAGGCGAAGATAGAAGCCACACTCTCTCATAAAACATATTTTGGCGATGTTTACCTTAAGAGATCAAGAACTGAACTTGATTCTTAGTCTAATTCAGTATGACATTTTCTATCTGTATTTTCAAGGATGAAGTGAGCAGCTTAAAGGTAAGATCAGTCCACTAGCAGATTTTAAACGGAGATAAAATGAGTTTAGGAATGAAAGGCAATGAATAAAGATACTTCCAGTCTGTGGCATATAATGTTTTACTCTGCAAGCTCTGGGTGCTATAAGAGTTAAAGGTGCAAGCTGGAAAATCTGCAAAAAAAAAAAAAAAAAAAAAAAAAATTAAAAACCCACACACAACACTCTGAAAATCTATACTTTTTTATGTCATTGCTCTTTGGAGCTAAAAGGTTCTCAAGAAAGTGAGTATCTTATATACCGTTTGTGCTGTAATATTTTATTACAGTGAGTGTACAGAAGATTAGCTGTCTCAAAGATTCTTTTGAAATCAGATTGTACATCAAAACTGCATTGTGCCCTGCTAAGTAAGCAAATTTCGGAAAGAGGAGAAGGTGATGTCAAGACTTATTGCAAAATGAACAAATAAAGGAAAAAAGATTTGCTTGGTGTTCAGCCTATTAAAGCATAGCCAAATGTCAGTCTTCATTTGTCAACTTAAATATGTTTTTCTAAAACGTACAAAGATTCCGTCTGTGCAGAGTATCCTTTAGCCAGTGTTTGGACTCGAGAAATAAATTAGGCAACACGAGAATGCTGAATAGATTATACCAATAACTCAATTTCTCATAGTGATTATTTACCACGTAAATATGTACATTACTAATTCAGATACAGATATCTGTTGACTTCTTTGTTATTTTCCTGATGGTAAAATTAATACATGTGTTTCTGCTCCCCAAAAGGTCAGAGGTAAGCGTCTCTTCCACAACAGCTCGACCACCAAATACAAGCATATCTCATCCCAGGGATTTTTCTCTTCAGGAAAAAAAAAAAAGTGGTAAAAATAAATTTTTAAAACTCCAAGAGCTGACCCTCAAGTAGCCGGGGTGAGGACTAGGTAGCCAGCCTGTATTGGAAATAACCCGGAACATAGGTGGTAACTGGGGACAGCCAGGCCGACTTCCGACTTCCGGGGTGCTTGGAAGCAGAGGAGGAGGGAGCCGCAGGCCTTGTGAAGGGGCAGGACTGCCTGGAGGCCGAGCTCTGTGCCGCCAGTATGTGAGCACAGGGGACCTGGGGACAGCAGGAGGGGAGCCCGAGTCTAAGACCCCTCCTGGGGCTAAAACCTTCAGGCAGGCCCTGCGTGTGCTGAGGCCCGTGTACACACACAGACACAGCTGGCTGAAGGAAGAAACCAACACGGCTCTCCTAGATGAGTCACAAGCCCCTGAACACAACCAAGTCCACACAGGGCCAGCCACTGTGAGAGGCGACAGAGACCGCAAATTAGACCCCAACAAATCAGACCCTGGAACTGAATACAGACAGAATGCACGAGGGCTCTGTGTGCCACAAGCTGAAATGACCAAAATTGGTTTTACAACAAAACAAAACATTGGAATTAAACAGATACACTTACCATAGGATTCCCAGAAATAAAATATTTAATCGCTGGAATCAAAACCTCAGTTTAGAGTTTGGGGTCCGGCCGTGGCTGAGTAACTGGTAGTAGACATACCCTTCTGTCGTGCGGCACGTACGTGGGGCAAGACTCCAGGAGGCTGCGTGGCAGCAAGCAGCTCCCGGAGGTCACACAATGCTGGGGGATGTCAGAGTTCAAACCAGCCAGGGTGTGAAGATTCACTGAAAGACATGCCTTAAGAGTGAGACTACTCTGGGGGTGACTGGGGGGCTCCGTTGGTTAAGCGTCCGACTTCAACGTGGGTCATGATCTCACAGGTCATGCGTTCCAGCCCCACTTCGGGCTCTGTGCTGACAACGTGGAGCCTACTTGGGATTCTCTCTTTCTCTCTCTCCCTTTCCCTCTCCTTCTCTCTCTGTCCCCCTGTCTTCCCCTCCCCCGCTTGTACTCACTCACTCTCTCTTTCTCTCAATAAATAAATAAACTTGGGGGGAAAAAAGAGTTAAGTCTACTCTAAAGAAAGAGCGATTCTAGACCAATCCTAGTAAAACCTAAAATTAATCCACAGTAGGCACAGCTGATCTGCCAGTAGAGTAACCACCCGCCCAAACAAAAGTAAACAGGAAGATGTGACCCTTGGCCAGAGGTAAAATGGCCCCTAGAAACAGACCCAGAGGTGACCCAGATGCTTGAATTAGCAGCTCCATACTTGTTGCTTTTAAAAATGGGAATTTTTCCCATTGGACTTTCTATCTGATTGTTGTTGGTATATAGAAAAACAATTGATTTTGTTCAGCTACTTAACTAAACTCTTAGTTCTGACATTTTTTCCCATAGATTCTTTTGAGTTTTCTGGGGATAAATCATATCCTATGAAAAAGATGGTAATTGTGTCTTTGCCCATTCCTATATTATTGCTCTTATTTCTATTTCCCGCATTATTGCACTGATTATAGCTTCCAGAACAACGTAAAATACTAATTGTGACAGCAGAAATATTGAGTTCTTGTTTAATAAGGCTATCTCTAATGTCAATGAAGCACAATATTTTCCTGTTGATTAGAGACAAAGCCTTTATCTTGTTAAGAAAGTATCCTTTATTTCCTGGATTTATTTTTTTTTTTACTTTTTTAATGTTTTATTTATTTCTGAGAGAGAGAG
Organism: Hyaena hyaena; assembly: GCF_003009895.1. Taxonomy (NCBI): domain Eukaryota; kingdom Metazoa; phylum Chordata; class Mammalia; order Carnivora; family Hyaenidae; genus Hyaena; species Hyaena hyaena. The sequence goes on along the minus strand of NW_024081198.1, from coordinate 981,096 downwards.
AGAAAGGCAGTGTGAACAGGAGAGGGTCAGAGAGAGATGGAGGCACAGAATCTGAAACAGGCTCCAGGCTCTGAGCTAGCTGTCAGCACAGAGCCCAACGCGGGGCTCGAACCCATGAACCATGAGATCATGACCTGAGCCGGTCAGACACTTAACTGACTGAGCCACCCAGGTGCTCTTATTTCCTGGATTTAAAAGAGTCTGGAAGAAGGAATGGGCATTGAATCACCTCAAATGCCTTTTCAGCTTCCAGTGATGACTACACATTTTTCCAATTGGACCTCCAGATGTGCTATATCTGCTTTATAGGCTTCTCAGTATTAAATTACTCTACATTACTGTGATAAAGTCTGATCGTGCTAGACCATTCTTTTCAGATCCTGGCCTTAGATGGGCTGACTTCCGTACATCAAGATCCTCATCTCCAAATTGGGGCTAAGAATTGTATCTGCCCCGTGTTACAGAGATTAGATAATTTCTATTAAGTTCATTTATAGAACTATAAATTGAGAACTATACGGTGCTTAACCAGCACAATGTCTGGCTCCCAGATGTGTTCAGCTAGTCATACCATTATTATTGTTATTCACCAGGAAGACTAAATCTGGTTTGGGCAGGGAAAGTTGTATTTCCTGTCAAGGTTTTTACATGTACGACTGACACGTTTGTCAAGTTTTCTTAAAATAAAATAGGTATTTTAAAATTGTCAGGTATGAATCATGGGAAGGGACAGCAAAAAGTTATTTTCTCTTTATTTTAAAACTATGTTGTTTGCTGACTCCTACCTCCTTGTGGGTCAGCTAACTCGCTCATAATATTCCTGGTCATGTGCTCAGGGTCCCCACACAAAGCCCAGGACAGGAGGGCCCCACAATTAAGGTCTAATGAGCTGTAGTCACCATCTTCAAATTCTTAAGCACGTTATCTTTGAATTTTTGTTTTATAGGTGAAATTCTTGAGGCAGTGGAGATTGCACAGGGAGCTTGGAGCCTGCGCTCCCACAGCTCTCCTTCCCACCCCTTCCCGCCCTCCCCAGGATGTTTCTTGGCTATCCTCCGCCTCGCCCAGCCACAGGCTCCCCAGTGCTGCCCGAGTGTTGGCTTAACCTCCAGCCCCCTGGCAGGGACAAGGGTGCAGGTTTGGGTGGGAATGGGGAAGGGCATCCACATCCCACGGGACTCGGGGGCCTAGGATGCAGAGGACATCCCGCCCTGGCTGGCAGTGCCTGATACACCAGGAGCCAGCCGGCAGCCAGAGACCGCCGCTCAGGGCAGACCAGCCTTTCACCCCCCCCCCCCCCATCCAAGTGTAGCTTTCTAGCCCACAGGCGCAGTGCCCTGGGCACTTGCGTGTCCGTGTGGGCTGCAGCATCAGGCCCGTGGAAAGAGGAGATGTCCGGCTGGACTCTGCCAGGGTGTTCTCCACCTAAGCAGGTGGCGCGTCAGTCCAGCAGCTGGCGGGAGAGGGGACTGGCAGCCGTCGTCCTGGACAGATTCACGTGCATCCAGAGTCATGGGATAAGGTCACAGGGCACCTGGGAAGGCCCACGCTCACCTTGCAAATACCCCGATGCCCACAGGAGTCCACCTCAGCTCGCTTTGTGCTGATGAGCTCTCCTTTCCTCCACAACCTTCCTGAGTCACTTGTATATGCTTCTTCTGGCCAAGTGGAAGGGGTCCCATGAAATAGGAATGATGTAATTTTGATGATTCCACATAGGCATTAAATACTCTGATATCTGCATTCAAAAGTGGCAATGCAGGGACGCCTGGGTGGCTCAGTCAGTTACGCTGCCAACTTTGGCTCAGGTCATCATCTTGCAGTTTGTGGGTTCGAGCCCTGCATCGGGCTCTGTGCTGACAGCTCAGAACCTGGAGTCTGCTTCGAATTCTGTGTCTCCTTCTCTCTCTGCCCCTTTTCTGTTCACTCTGTCTTTCTGTCTCTCTCTCAAAAGCAAATAAACATTAAAAAAAAAAAGAACCCTGGCATTGTAGAATATAAAGAATGGTGAAAACCATGTTAATAATTTAACATGATTAATTTTTATTTATAGAACATGACGTTAAATAGCGTATGGAAAACATCATGACAAGTTGAGAGAGAGAGTGTGGAAGAAAAAAAGACTTCAGACTTTACTATCTTAAATGGTACTTTTTCCTGCTTTTTTTTTTTTGAACAAAAAGCCCTGCATTTTCATTCTGCACATGGCTCCAAAAATTCTGCAGCCATTCTTTCCCTGGTTTGTGGAAATCTGGGCCAGTGTGCAAGGGCATCTGTGAGTTTGGTGAGATACAGGATGGTAAGAAACTAATGAAGAAAAGCGTAATATCTTATGCTATTTGCAAGTGGATATTGATTTTCTCAAAATGACAATGGAAAAAAATAATTTTATATGACGGGGAAAAAGTAGGAGAAAGGAACTAGGATGGTAGGCACGCTGCTCCTGCCCCTCACCTCACCGGGCAACGAGGGGCATTATGTCTGGGAGAAACGATGCCCAGCAAGCTCTGGCGAACTGTCTGAAGGGATACCTCCCATTTCACCAGCATGCCTTAGGGAGTGTACTTAACAACCACACCCCAAATGGCTGCACTCTAAAAAGGTACAAAGTTGGAGCGCCTGGGTGGCTCAGTCGGTTGAGTGGCCGACTCTTGATTTCCTCTCGGGTCATGGGAGCCTGCTTGGGATTCTCTCTCCCGGTCTCTCCTGCCCTCCTCAAAATAAATAAACTTTACAAAAGATACAAAGTTAAGCTTATAAGTCCAGCAGAATGTAAATTCATACAGAATAATAGCAAGATGTTATAACATTTTAAAATTTTCCATGACGCAGAAGCTGTTTAAGGGTTTGAAGGACACACAGAGCATTCTCTGAACTGTGTGGCAGAGCTGAGGGCTGTTGGCAGAAGACTAACAGAGAATAGAGACCTGGGACAAATTAGGGAGGAAATGATGAATGGCCACCGCCAAGAAAAAAATCGAGAGCTGGCAAATAATGATATCAACTTTGTTTGTCTTTCATTTATCCAGTGCTGTAAAGAATACTGGTCACTTCACGATGCAATAATAAGTAGACACACCATTATCTTCAAACACAGAAGAATAAGGAACAATAATTTAAGTCACTGAAATGGTTTTCACATCCTAAACTTCAGTGATTACTATTGTCGTGCAATGTCTTGCTAGAGAAGCATTTTCATTTGAGATGAATATGTATAGTTGACCAGGGCTTTTAAAAAGCAATTGTCTGAGGCTCTCTCTACTTGATATTCTGCTACTAGTTTCTCATTAAGGTGATTCATGAAATTTTTCAATTAGATTCCTATGTATTTTTAAAAACCAATTTGGTTTCTACCTTTCAGCTAAATGAATGAGTCAGTGTATCATGCAGACAGGTGTGGACTTGCATAATTATTAAGTTAAATAATCCTTGGATAGAACAGAGCCAAGGACAAGGACTTAAAATGGAATCCAAGAAGATGTAACTTTTTCAAAAGAGATTAATGAATTGGGAACCATACATAAACAGGTGAAATACATTTAGCCCATCCACTCAAAACAGTGTGGGTAGGCATGGCTCTCGAGCCAGACTCCCCAGGTTCAAATCCTGACTCTGTCACCATCTGCCTTTGTAGTCAAGCAAGGTTCTTCCACTTTCCATGTGAGATGAGACAGTGACAGTGGCGAAGTCCTATGGTTGTTGTGAGAATTAGAGGGGAAATTGCCTGTAAGGCTTTAAATTTAGCGAACACTTAATAAATTAAGTGTTGGTTATTATTGCTCCTAAAAAACATCCCCAATTCATCTACAATTAGCTTATTTGTAGCATGTTCATAAACTTGACCTTGAGTGTGAACACAAAAATAAAAATTTATGGGCTAGTGAAAAGTATAAAGTGGTGCTCATTATCAAAGGGAATTAAAAATAGTGAAAAGAAAATATAGTTTTAAAAATCAAAAAAAGTGATATTGCCAAATGCCTTAAACCTATCGTATATATGTGTATTGCCTATTTTAATTGTTGTCAACATCTTCATTTATTGAAGTTTCTTGGTTTTCAGGCACCTACTTAACTTTATTGAATATTTTATGCTATGCAGATAAAATATATAATCCATGTACCTGGGACTATTTCTGTCTACTAGTTTTCTTTCTTCCTAAAAACAGAAAAGAGGGTTGCCTGTGGCAAAAAAAAAAAAAAAAAAAAAAAAAAAATCTGTCTTCTTTTCAGCTCCTTCTGCTCATATCACCAGGATTCCAAATTATATATTCAAATAATTTGCATTTTCCCACTCTTAGTTTTAAAAAAAGTCAAGTTAAGTCAAAAGCAAAACACATTCCTTTTTATAGCAGAAAATTGCTTCTATTGCTCAAAGCTAATTTAAAATAAAATCTAGTCACCCTGAAAGACATACATGTGTGTGCGTGTAGATATATATATTATTTTTTTAATTTGGCTTCAGATCACTAGTCACTTATATTCCTACATAACACTTTTTGAAATGTAATGTTTTCCTTGAAGAAGTGGGAATAAAGCTTTATTCTTGTTGCAAAGCATTGCTCAATCCTGTGTTTAGCATCGTGTGTGTGATAGATAACTAATACATCTTTATTGAAAGAATAAGTGGATAAATGTATGAATGAATGAGCAAAGTAAGGCATATCAAGACTGCAAAGCAAATACAATCTTTGCCTGACTTTAGCTTTACTCCTAAATACATTTCCTAGCCATGTTCTGCCTTCTAACATTAAAACTAATAAATACAATTACGTACTTGAGAGTTCCCCGGTAAAATACATGGCCCAACACCTAAGGTGCTTCAGCCTCAATGAGATGAATTTGCCTTCTATGAGAGTAAGTCCAGATTGTAACTAACATATATTCATCACATATATTATGTAAATATGATGCTTAAAGATACATGTCCAGCGTGTGTGTGTGTGTGTGTGTGTATCTTCTCTATATTTGCCAAGCACTGTACTAAGCACATTATATTCACAATCCCATTATCATTCTCCATGTCCCTATAAGATAATAGATTATATTATATTTCTAAGCTTATATCTTAAAGAAGGTTAAAGAAGTTAAGTAATTCCCCCAGTAGGTATTCCTGCCAGTTCCTGCACTGATCTCTTTGCTGCTGTGACGAACTGCTTACTGGGACGTAAGAATGCCAGGAAGTGGACAGAGGTGACTTCTAACTCCTGGAGTTGGTACGGGTGACAGGCTGCAGTTTGGTGGGAAAGTTAGGACTCTGGCCCAGTAAACAGCATATCAGAACAGACTGGAAAAAGGCTGTGGGCAACAAGCCATGGTATAAAAAAAAAGAAAAAGAAAGAAAAAAAAGGATATTAAGGCAAAAAGTAGAGAGGATGGGAGGCTGAAATACTGGCCTCTAGCTAGAGTCATATAATTTACCTTCAGACCAAGACACTTGAAAGTCCAAGGGGACTCTAGTCATAATTGTATTAGGACAACTCTACAAACTGGGACTGTCCCGAGTAAACTAGGAAAGATGGACACTTTTCCCGTCTCCTTCTCTTGCTATTTTTTTTCTTTTATTCCTCTTTCATTCCTCTCTTATCTCCCTCTTTATTTTCCCTCTGTGCCTCACTGGCTTTTTCCATGATGATCCAAAATTGAGAAGCTCACCAAGTGAACTTATTTGACAAATGTTACAAAAGACTATTTTCCCTTTTGCTATACTAGTTATCTATTGCTGCCTGGCAAGGTACCCAAAATGATGCATCCTAAGAAAACATTTAGTATCTCACACAGTTCCTGAGAGTTGGGCATTCGGGAGCAGCTTGGCTGGGTGATTCAGCCCCGGAGTCTCTCACAAGGCTGCAACGAAGCTGTGAGCTAGGACTAGTCACCTGAAGGCATGACTGCACCAGAGGACTGACTTCCAGGAAAGCTCACACACATGGCTCTCTTGGAGGACTCTTGTTTCTTGCCACATGGACCACTCCACACAGCTGCTCATGCCATGGCAGCTAACTTCTCCCAGAATAACCGAGAAAGAGCACAGAGGCACAACAGCTTGTACTACTAGTTGTACACGTTTCCCTCTCTTTCTACTTTATTCTGGTCATCAGAAATGAGTCATTAAGTCCAAGGACACTCACAAGAAGGGGGACTGGGCCCCACCTCTTGAGCGGAGGAATATCAAAGAAGTTATGGATACATTAAAAAATACCATAGTCCATCCTCTGGCCACAAATTATTTACATTCTTCCCACATGCACAATATACTCACTCTTCCCAAGGTCCACAAAATCCAACATGTCAGCTCAAACTCCAGATTCTCATCATCTACATCAGTTCCTGGAATGGATAAGGCTCCTTGGGTACAGTCCTTCAGTAGACCTTCTCTCAACCTGAAGACGTGTGAACAACAGAGGCACATTACCCACTGCTGCCCCCCCCTCCCCACACGCATGCACACACAGTATACAGTGGTGGAACAGAGACAGGATAACCATTACAGACATTCTTGTTTAAAGGAGGGAAACTGGGAAGAATTAAGGAGTTAATGGTTTGTAGCCTTGCTGAAATGCTGGAAGGTCCATCACCAAGATTCAGTCTTACTGCTGCCCAGGAATAATCTGTCTATAGCTCTGAGCTCTGCTCTCTGGGTTCTCGGTTCTGCCGTCTTAGTCATCGCTCCTTTTCCATGAAATGTAACACACGTGTGCAGCTGAGTGATTTCCTCCAAGGTTTCCAACTTAAAGAAATGTGGAAGTCCAGGGGCACCTGGGTGGCTCAGTCGGTTAAGCATTCGACTTAGGCTCAGGTCATGATCTCAAAGTTGGTTGGGTTTGAGCCCTGCATCGGGCTCTGTGCTGACAGCTCAGAGTCTGGAGCCTGCTTTGGATTCTGTGTATCCCTCTCTCTCCACCCCTCCCCAGCTTGGGCTCTCTCTCTGTCTCTCAAAAATAAATAAAAATGTTTTAAAAAATTATTAAAAAAAAGAAATTTGGAAATCCAAAGGACCCTTTTCATTACTACTATCTCTGTCTTCAGTAGTGTTTCTATGAATATATTTCTATTGAAACTTTGTAGCTCTCCTACGTATCTTACTGGCTTCTCTCTAGGTAAATGCCATACTCATAAATGTCTTGGAGATAAGACCTCCTCTACCCTGGACACCTGCTGAGACACTGTGGGCTTGAGTGAAGCCAGAGTAGCCACTTCCGAGAAGGATCACTCTTCTGGCCATTCACTGGAGGCCTTTGTCCCTTGCTAAGGGGTCTTTCCATAGGACTGCTCATGATGCCTCCGCTAACTTCTCTCAGAGCAAGTGGCCTGGAAGGGGGGGGGTGTGGAGATAAGAAAGTCACGGTGACTTTTTTGCGTAGTTTGAAAAGTTTTCTATCATTAATTCTGCTTTATTCTATTCATTATAAGTGAGTGCAGTCTATCCTCAAGAGGAGAATTACCATCCACTTCTTGAAAGAAGGAATATCAAAGGATTTGTGGACATATTTAAAGTTACTACAGCTGCATAATTTTTCAAAGCTGACGTTTTAATTTAATTTCACCTCTGGGAATCTATCCAAAGAAAATAACAAAATATAAGGGAAATGGTATGTGAGGTAGGTAAGCTATTAATGTTATGTTATACCAGTAAGAAATTAGAAAACATACCTAACTATTGAGCAACAGAGGAATGCTTTGATGAACTATAGTATTTCTACAGAATAGAATACTGTGTAAGTATTTGAAATTTTTCTGAAGCCCACATAGTAATATGAAAAACATTTGTGATAAGTTTATGAAAGAACACAAAATTGTATGTTGAAAAATTATGCACCAAAAAGAGACCAGATGAGAACATGCCAAAATAACAATAATGATGATGGTAGTTGGTGAAATCATGTGAGATTTCTGTCTTTCTCTGTCTCCCAAATGTTCTCTTATGTATTTTTCAGTAATGTATAATTCTATGACTTTTTATTTTGCAAGAGGAAATTAAAGACAATACTGACTTTCTAAGTGAGAATTCAGTGGGCATTTGTGTCCTTTTTATATGCAGCAAAAAATAGACTGTGTTCAGATTGATAGACAGGCTTGTGAAGAGTTCTATCCGTGGTGGAAGAGATAGGGAAGAGAATACACTCAAGAGTGGTAATGGAGAAGATTCTACATTAAGGAAACCGACAGAGTACAGTTGAGCACCCAGGGAGTGGGGTACTAGCCCAGCCCTGAGCCTGAGGAGGCAAAGAGGAAGGGTAGCTTTTGTCCTGGAAGCTGTGATCTTCAGACATCTGGGAGGTGAAACAAACACTCCCCACCTTATTCTCTGGCCCTCTCCATCACCTGCCTGCCTCCCACTGATTGAGCCAACAGAATCCAGAGTAGGAAGGAGTCCCTTGATTATAAATCTTAAAAGGTGAACCAGGCATTACACAAAGAAGGGTAGAGACTGAAGCTGAAAGAGCAAATGGAAATACCTGGCACAGGAGAGTATTTAAAATAGCTAGGCGATGCTCTGCTTTGGTGAGAAGATTCCAATGATCTTGTGTAAAATTTATGCTTTTATACTAAAAATGGACATCGATGTTTGAGGCATATACATTTGGCATCCAACTGTTCAAATTAACGTGTCCAGATACCACACGAGTTATGGATGGTTTCACTCCTGGACATAAACAAACGACCCACGTCGTAGGTCATGGCATTCAAGTCAATTATTGAATCTGGAAGTACACATCTTGAACAGGTTTTATGTGAGTGTAGACAGTTTACAAACCAGTGGGAGATTTTTGTTGACGTACACACCAGTGAACCTCCTAATAAAGTTATCCCCGATCAAAAAAAGGCCGCAAACGTGGACAGTTTTCTTCAGCTGTATTATGAACTTCATTAAGGCAGGCTCTTTGTTGTATTTGGTTTGGTTTTTTGCTCACCATGTATCCATCACCTATCACAGTGCCTCAAACACAGGAAGTCATCAAACTTTGTTGAGCGTATGAATGAATGGATTTATTAGAAGACTTTCATGTTTTGCTTTTCCATCTTTTTTGTTGAGGAAACAAGAAAAAATTCCTACAGAAAGGTAAAAGAATTTCAGTAACTTGCTTAAGCTCAAACAGCTAGTAAGTGGCAGAACTGGAATCTGCACCCAGATTTTTTTTGTGCACCTGCCTGAAACTAACGGAACTCTTTACCCTGGTACTTCAGTTACATTTCTAATATCCGGCCTGAGATATGACCACGCTCATGCAATGCAAACATGCTAAAACTTCATCTTTTCTTCAGCGTCTCTGGAAATAAACTTAATGTTTTTCCAAATGAGAATATTTCATTATATAGTGTGACATAAATGTACTCTTTTTCTGTGTGAATGGACATCATGGTAAAATAATCCTACATTCCACTGTCTGTTTAAGATAGAAGCTTCTGGGGGCACCTGGGTGGCTCAGTTGGTTAAACATCCGACTACAGCTCATGTGATCTCGCGGTCCATGAGTTGGAGTCCCATGTCAGGCTCCGAGCTGTCAGCACAGCCTGCTTCGGATTCTGTGTTTCCCTCTCTCTCTGCCCTTCCCCTACTCTCTCTCTCTCTAACAATAAATAATAAACATTCAAAAAAAAAAAAAAAGAAGCTTCTGTACTATTCTTTAGTCTAATGGTGATTGTTGTGAAGGTGGTAGTGTCTCCAGTGATGGGGTGGATTTGTCAGAAGGCCTAGAAGAGATGGTCCTGGCATGTAGTGAGCAATGGGCCAGGGGTGCTAAGTGACCAAGAGCGCTCCAAACAGTGAATAAACCATGAATAAACTGTTTTGCCCAGAATGCCAACAGCATCTCGGCCCCTGAGTGACTCTTCCACTTTTGCTAGGTGAGATCTTTTACCTGCGAATATTTACTATTCCGGGCATATTTAATATTCCTTAAATCTAACAATGGAACTTTGCTGGTTCCCCTGTGAACTTTAACTTCCCAGGCTTAGCTTCTCAAATTAAACTAGCCCCATGTGGAATTTAAAAAAAAAAAAAACCCAAGCCGGTCCCTGTATACTCGCAGTGGAGAGCAAACTGTAGCAGGCTGGGAGTCAGGAGGCCTGGGTTCTTGGCTCGTTAACTGGATAGCACGGTCTGACCTTGGGCAAGTTGTCTAATCTCTTTACTGCTTCTGTTTTCTCATCTAAAACACGGAGGACAAGGACGTGACTTTGCAAAGCTGCAGCCCTAACACTGAGTAAGCAGCAAACGAAGGCCAAAGCAGCGTCTGAAGCTTTATACATGAAGGTGTAACTCAGAGAAAATCCCCAAAGAAAACTTCACAGATGCCCTAAGTTATCCACATGGAATGGGTAAGTGTAGGCTCCTCCAAAGCAGAAACTGTGATCTTTTATGCATGTTATTTAGAAAGAACATCTTCATAGAAGTTACGGTTAATGGCAGTGGAGGCAGCCAGAGACATTTTCTTCCTCAGTTGACCGTAGTCAAGCGGAGACTGGAGGTCATGAAGGAAATGCGGAGGGATCCTGAAAATCAAGGTCTCAGAACCTCAAAATGGATTCAGGCCTTGCTCTGGTGCATGGCGAGCCTAGTGGGGGGTGACAGACCTGGCCATCCCATGGACCTTCTCCCAGATTCCCTTTCTGCAGACTCCAAAATCTCAGAAATCTGCTCTTTCCTGTTTTTCAGATCCCTCTGGCTTTTTCTAGGATCTTTCCCCTCCTCTCCATCCCCTTTGCCACGGTCCCAGTTCAGGATCTCATTCCCTTGCAAGTGGTGGAGAACAAGGGTTTCTAATCTTTTCTTTTCTGTCTTTCCACTTCATCCACTACAGTGCTTTCAGAATTATTTCTCTAATGCAAAGTTAGCATCTGGTTCTCCTATCAAAGAGCTAGTAAGTGGCAGAACTGGAATTCATACCCAGACTTTGTTCTCTTGCTTGTTGGAAAGCTCTCTAGTGGCTATTAGGAAAAATTCAAATTCTGAAGAGCATACAAGACCCTTTTTTTTTTTTTTTAATTTGAGAGAGAGAGAGGGAGGGAGAGAGAGGGAGCAGGAGAGAGGGGCTGAGGAAGAGAGAAAGAGAGAATCTTAAGCAGTCTCCATACTCAGAATGGAACCCAACTTGGGGCTCAATCCCATGACCCTGGGATCCTGACCTCAGCTGAAATCAAGAGTTGGACACTCAACTGACTGAACCATCCAGGCATTCCAATATCTTTTTTTTTTTTTATGTTTTATTTATTTTTTGAGAGAGAGAGCGCAAGCTGGGTATGGGAAGAAAGAGAGAGGCACAGAGGACCTGAAGCTGACAGGCTGACAGCAGTGAGCCTGATGAGGGGCTCGAACTCACAGACCACAAGATCATGACCTGAGCCAAAGTCGGAGGCTCAAGCAACTTAGCCACCCAGGTGCCCTCTTTTTCTTTTGTTTTAATGAGCTGACACCTACTTTATCTTTGTCTGTTCCTCTACTCTAAGCTCCCTTCTGCTGCTCAGTGGCCTGTCTGGTCTTAGATTATTCCTCATCCTTCTTTTGCTTTGCTTTATACGCAGGGCTCTGTTCTGCAAACCAAGGTTCCCCAGGCTCCCTTGCCATCTGGCTTCTAACTAAATTTCGTGTGTCTGTCTCCCCCTCATTCTCTCTCTCTCTTCTCCTCCTCTCCTTCCCTCCCTCAAGTTGTGTCTCCGGCAGTGGCTATGTCACCTCAGTGGTCCCCAGGGTTTACCCGGAGACCCACCATCTTGGGCTGTAGCACCACCACCTTCCCCTTGTCCTGGGGAGGAAGTGACCTCCTCCGGTTGCCATTCCTGTGTTTGTCTCACTTTGCCATGGCTGCTCTTTCAATCTTCTAACATTTTTAAATTTAATTTCCCACATTAAATTCCTCCCACTGAACTACCTGGTGTGGGTTTTGCTTTTCTGGTTGCATCATGACTAATCTATTCCCTTCCTTTCTAGTTCCCAAAAAAGGCCTCTCCAGAGAAGGCGGCATTCCCTGTGTGAGAAAAGCATCCCTTTATTTCTCCACGATGCAAACTCCTCCTTATCCTTTGCACTTTAGCACAAATTCCATTTTTGTTACTGTTCCAGGCACGCTGAGGCACTCTCCCTTACCACCATGTACTTGGCACAGTACTAAATGTACAGTTAGCTTATTATGGAAAGTACTTGTTACATTGGCCTCATTAACCCATAAGCTCTAAGGGGTGGCTCAGCTGGTGAGTTTCTGACTTCGGCTCAGGTCATGATCTCATGGTTCGTGCATTTGAGCCCCAATTGGACTCTATGCTGACAGCTCAGAGCCTGGAGCCTGCTTCTGATTCTGGGTCTCCCTCTTCCTCTCCCTCCCCCACGCCCCTCCTCCCCACTCCTCCCCTCTCCGGCTCAAGATCTGTCTCTCTCTGCCATTCAAAAATAAATAAACATTAACCCATAAGCTCCTTGAAGCTAGAGACCATGTTATTTAGTTTATATCCTCAGTACGTGGGCATACAGTAGGCAATTAATAAATATTAGTTAAAATAATACACTACATGAATATGGAAAAAGTTCATAGCTGATATTTAAGCAGCCTCAACAGTTTCATAATATTTAAATTTTATAAACATACTGGAAAATACAGCTATTTCCTAATGGTTGTAGTTATTACTGACTTTTTTATAAAGAAAATTAATTAGTACTTTTAGCCAAACTGCATCTTTTATTCCAGTGTTGGAGAAAGTGCTTGCTATATTTAACAAAATAATGGAAAGTTGATGTTTATAACATTAGTTCAACTCACTGGAAGCTACATTCAAATATGTGTATTTTATTGTATTCAAGATGCTTCTAATTAAAGAATAATTATAAATTCCTATAGGTCACTAGCTTTACCATTGGAAAAGTTTCATTATCACATCATATATAAATAAAGTTCAACTGAACTTATTTACCCATTAAGAATATTTAAAAACTCTATAATCTCTACATTATAATTAAATTAACATATCTTCTAAGTTCTGGAAGTGGCTATGCCAAGTTGTCAAAACTTTTCTACTTTCTGGAAATTAAAAAATGTCATCTTTAATATTTTACTGAATTCAAAGGAAAGCTTAAAAGAATGAAAATTGATTATCCAAGTTTATTACTTGGTTCAAAGCATAAAATCCAAAATCTCTGATCATTTGGACTTTGGACCCTCAGCCACTATCATGAGTGTTTGAAAAACAAAAACTTATGTCATCTCATATTCCAGATATTAAAGTTATTGACATTCCACCGTGAACCTAGCATTTCATAGCATGACCCATTCTCAAAGAGACTGACATGTGAGTAAATACAGAGAAGTGTTATTCAACCAGTGAAATAATCCAAAGAAATTCAGAATATGGAGTATCTAAGTATCCCTTGAAAATAACTGTAAACTCAAAGATTCTGAGGCATAGGACATTTACACTGGATAAATTCTAGCTGTTGTAAGAACGCTGATAATCAAAATTTTTCTACTATAAATCTGAGCCAACATGCCTTTTTTGTTAAATGTCATCATTAAATATTTATTATTCATTTTCCCTGTTCTTTTCATAGCCCTCAGAAAACCCCAGTTAATTTTTTTCTTTCCACAAATATAAACTGCACTGTGAGCTTGATTTTCAAGTTACATTTAAAGTCTTCGACAACACCTAAAAATGCTTCTCAATATTAAACATTAAATATTTTTAAAATTAATCTTTGTTTATTTATTTATGCAGAAGAAAGTGTCTCGAACCAGAGCTAATGTGGGTTTTTACAGACCACTAGGCAAGATACATTAAATCTACCCAACAGCTTGACAAAGACAGAGCTGAATATAGGCAATTATTCTTTGAGCACCCCAAGGATTATCTGCTCAACCAACGAAAGAGAAAGGGTCCTGATGCCCAGTGGATGAAGACAGCCAGGTTGGAGTTTTCCTTAGTGTTGAAGCTATATCTTCAAGCACCATTGGCTATAAAGCTAAATCCAAGATTCAGTTTTGTGTATAGGAATTTGAGTATAATATTCTGATAAGTTTCTTCCTGCATATCTTTTGAAAGTAATCTTTTGTATACAAGCCTCAGATTGAGGAATATGTAGGGTTGCCTCTTCCCTCTGTTATGATCCATCTGGCTCCTTATCTTTAAACTTACATCCTCAAAGAAAGAAAGCTTTTAGGGGCGCCTATTTGGCTCAGTTGGTTAAGTGTCTGACTTCGGCTCAGGTCACGATCTCACAGTTTGTGGGTTCGAGCCCTGCCTTGGGGTCTGTGTTGACAGCTCTTAGGAGCCTGGAGCCTACTTCAGATTCCGTGTCTCCCTCTCTCTCTCTGCCCCTCCCCCACTCGTGCATGCTCTCTCTCTAAAAATAAACAAACATTAAAATTTTCTTTTGAAGAAAAAAAGCTCCTGATACTTTAAGCCTAAAAATGTTTTCAACTTTCTGCTACCCTTCATTTTTTGTTTCTTTAATTAGAGAGAGAACTTTTTGTTTGCTGCATTTATAAATGTAAAGCCTGACTCATGAATATTCAGACAAGATAAAATGCCTAGTCAGTTTCTATCCAATGGAACTTCCTTTGATGAGGGAAACGTTCTAGATCTTCAGTGTTTAATACAGTTGCTGCTAGATGCATATGACCATGGGCTCTTGAAACGTGGCTACTATGACTCAGAAAATTGAATTTTTAAATTTTATCTTATTTAAATTACTTTTTATGAGATTAAAAACATTTTTTTAATGTTTTATTTATTTCTGAGAGAGAGAGACAGCATGATCAGGGAAGGGTCAGAGAGAGGGAGATACAGAATCTGAAGCAGGTTCTAGGCTCTGAGCTAGCTGTCAGCACAGCCTGGCGCGGGGCTTGAATCCACAAACTACGAGATCATGACCTGAGCTGAAGTTGGAGGCTTAACAGACTGAGCCACCCAAGTGCCCCTAAATTACTTTAAATTTGAGTAGCTACTTACTGGGCAGTTCAGGTCTAGACGTTATGACCTGCAAGGCACCAAGGAGGTTCCTCTGTCCCAAGTTCCTGTATCCCTAATTTCTCATAGCCTCAGCCCCCATGAGCTCAAAATGACCCTTCAAGAAATAGGATACAGAGGGGCGCCTGGGTGGCTTAGTCGGTTGAGCGTCCGACTTTCGCTTAGGTCATGATCTCACGGTTCGTGGGTTCAAGCCCCGCGTCGGGCTCTGTGCTGACTGCCAGCTCAGAGCCTGGAACCTGTTTCGGTCTGTGATTCCCTCTCTCTCTGACCCTCCCCTGCTCACGCTCTCTCTCTCTCTAGAAATAAATTAAAAAAAAAAAAAAAAAAAAAAAAAAGAAATAGGATACAGAATAAAATTAAAACTATGATCCAGTCAACACTCCTGGTTGCAAACACAGGTCAGTGCCAGCTGACTCACACACACCAAAATATTTTTGCAGGTATATAGACCCCCCACAGAATCAACAGGAAGTCTGAAGAATGAAGCTTGAGTTAGCCCAGATGAATCTGATGCATGGCCAAGATCCCGCCATTGAGAACAGTCTGCGTAGGATGTCACTACTGGCCCTGACGGCATGGGGCACTTGCCAGCACACTGCGGGGTTCTGTCGCCCTTGGTCTGCTAGCCACCGACCTTTTAACTCCACGATGGCCACATCAAGTAATTTCTTATTGAGCTGCTGTCTTTGTGTCACTCCCTAAAGATACTGCCAGTCCACAGGGTATAAATATCTGCCTGCCTTTTGGGTTCATAGATGCTAGCGCAGGCCATAGCATTCACTTACATCAAAAGTTTTGATTTTATTTCTAAAAAAAGTTAACCTTAGTGCGACCTGTAAAGAAGTAAAAGCGGAATCAAAATGACTTTGCTATACAGAAAAATGTTCTCTTAATTCTTTTCAGTTTTCTGAATATTGTTTTATATTAATCAATCATTAGCCACTGAAGTATAACATAAGTTGTAAAATTAAAAAATAATTACAATTAGTTATAATTAGTTATAATTGTTCACTGACGTTCAGTTTGTAATTGATAATTGCCTTGGTGAAGCTAATGGTGGCTGCCATGGAAAGCTCTGAAAAATTCTGAGCTGCACTGGTTGGTGTGCGCCTGCCATCTAGTGGTGAGATAGGTGAATTCCATCATAGAGACCCTAGAGTGCCTGAAAGGCCAAGTTTACCAGCTTTTCCCACTTCACAATTTTCCCAATGTTTGCACCCACCCAACCACATATTTCTTAAGCCTTTGAAGTTATCTTTCATTATATTCCACTCCATTTTGTGTGACTGCGAACTGTCGACCTCTGAGAGCCAAAGGGTCTCTTGGCACTGATTTGTAACCACATTCCCTGAACCAGGTTGCCCTTCAACAGTGGCTTTTATTTTACCTTTGTCCAGAAACAACATGTGGTTTGGGCGCGTTACTGTTCTCCCACAGGGATTATCTCGGCCACTATTATAAAAGTGCTAATGAACACTAGCATCACTGATGTCATGGACTGCTGACTTATAAAAGGATTTGTTTATCAGTTTATTTAAGTTTAGCTTAAGAAAATAATGAAAGACGATGATCAGTATTTTTGCTCACCACTCTAAGAAGGATGGGAGAATCATAAGTAAAGGAAAACATCCAGATCTCAAGTTCATTCCTTTCAGTCCTTGTAAATTTAGAAGGCAGTATTTGTCATGTACCATACCCTAATAGCAATATCAATACAATCTATTTCTCACATACCTGAGAGTAATAAAATTGACCTTCCACTTCAAAGACCCACTGTTTCCCTCTGAGAACACTTCTGAAAACAAAGAGAAACTATCAAGCAGGTGGCCTAATAATGTTTCTGGCAGTGGTTTGGCCAAAAAGATGACATAAGGATGGTCTATGATAGGCAGCAGGAATGGCGGCCCCAGACACAGGATGGGGCCAGGGTCTTCAGGCTTGCTTGCCATGTTTCTTGATTCATACTTTGAAAGGAAGTAAGTGAAAATTTTAATCTGGATCTGGAAGAAGGAGGAAGATTTGGAGTCTTAACAATGATAGTAAAATAGATTTGAGATTTGGGGACTGCAGAATCTGGCGGAGTGGTTCAAAGTACTCAACTGGAGAAGAGGAAAATCAAATTTTCTTTGTGGGAACACGGTCTGATAATAGAGATTTTGAAAATTCGGAGGCGAATGAATTTGATAAACTACTGAACGGGTAGAGCATCCAGGCAGAGCCTGGAAAGGATGGAATTCCCATTCTTAGGGCCCTGGGTGGGGGGTGGGGGGGGTGCGAGGGGCTGGTAAGGAGGCCTTTCTCCTCTTCTAGTAGGCCTCCTTTGGCTTCCTGCTTGGCTGGCCTTTCCCTTTCCCTTAATGTTGGCCTCTCCCTCTTTAGCTGTAGCTGATTCTTTTCATAAATGGCCGTAGCAGTTTTGTCAAAATTAGCACATGAAATTCACACTTTGATGTAATGACTGAATATCTAAAATGTGTGGGTTGAACCTTCTATATTTCTAGAGAAAGACTAAGTCTCTAGGGAAGTTTCCTGCTTAATTGTCTATGACCTTCAAATTGTCTTCCTGTTGATGCACAGCCTTAAATAAGGCAAAAAAAAAAAAAAATCAAAGGCTCTCTATTCTGAAATTAAAGCTATACCTCCACTCTTACGAGATCCTAATATCTAGAGATTGGGTACTCACCCAAGAGCTTACATTTGTGCATGCATACTTATGCCTGCCTAATGAGATCCTATGCAGAGATAAGTCTTGTCATCATGTGGTTTTGGAGACCATTATTCCTGGGCTAGATTCTTTTTTTTTATTTTTTAAAGATAAGAGTGATATCCTTGAAGAACCCAGTAATAGTAGTAGTCTTAAAACGGCTAAAAAGAGGTTGGAATTATTCTGCAAGTATTTATTACAAGTGTGAACACTTAACATTTTAGGTAAGTAAGTAAGTACTTACTTACATTACAGGTAAGTAATGACAATGTAGCCTCCTTCAAAGATGTTACATCTACATATTCTTCCAAAAGGATAAGAGGTGTCAACTGTGCGATGCTATTCCATTTCGGACTCAAGATCCTGGCAAGATGCTTAGGACAGGAACAGCATCTACTACCTAAACAGGTGCAATCTGTACGTTATTCCACTGCTCCCATATGGGAAATGTGACTTTACTTTTCATTCCTTAGTAGTCATCAATGACCTTCCATCACAGATTTGCTAGTCTTTGTGTGGGGCATTTCAGTCTTCGTATGGACTTTTATTTCTTGTCTTTAGATTCTTCTGGTGAGGAGCATAAGGTTGATGTTCATGGGAGTTAAGGATTCCAGGGAAGTTATGTTTTCATACTAATCTACCCTATAGGATCTCGAATAAAGGGTAAAAGGTGCTGCACCACAATAAAATGATTCACTGGGGCAGAAATTTCTCATTTCAATTATTTAAAATCCCACAGAAACTTGACTGGCATTTTCTATGCATTTTTGAATAGAAGTGTGAAAAGATTTGGGGGGTATGTGTGCGTGTGTGTCACTAGCTATTTCAGCTGAGAGTAGCTTGCTTTTTTAATCAACAAAAAATAAAGGCAAAGACATGAGTTTAGATTTCTTTGAATTTATGCCATTCAGAACCTTTTTTTTCCCCCACTCCAGATGGTTGCTGTGTGGCGAAATATATACATTCCTTAATGTTAAGTAAAATTGTGCACGCTAGACGTGTTCCTTATGTATGTAATTCAGACACAGGGCATTTATTTAGGTGTCTCCCTTTGGAATCAGGTGCGTTCCTAATCAGATGAAGGGGAAGAGCAAACAATGTCAAAAGCATTCGTGTTTTAGGGCTTGGGTCTCACTACCTTCAGAATTCCCTCCGCGATTTTCAGCAACCACTCTAGAAGCAGCTCCAGGCTAAATTTAGGATTGCCGCCACAAAAGAACGCATTGTAGTGAAAAACGGGCTGGGGCACAGAGTCCCCGGAAGACCCCCGGACTCCTGGGTCAGGGGGCGGTGGGAAGACCCCCGGACTCCTGGGTCAGGGGGCGGTGGGAACGCTGATGCGTAGTCACTAAGTAACGTGACAGAGTTGTTCAGATTCGCAGGTGATTCTAACTCGGGTGATCTCCGGATGCATAACCGCAAGAGCTTCTCCCTCACTCCACAGTCCCTCCCACGCCAGCAGACAGGTCCGCAACCCCTCCGAGGGGTGCATTCTGGCCCCAGCCCCCCCCCCAATCCGTGTAGCAAAGTAGGCTTCGTCGTCCCCCAAAACACTTGAGCAGGTCTGGACAGTCGGCCCCGCCCTTGCTGCCCTCTGCCTGTTTACCTGGACCCACAAGTTGAAGCGGACACTTTCCAAGCCGGGGAGGGGCCCTCGCCTCAGCGCGGGAAGACTTTCGGGTGGCGCCTGTACCCGGGTGGGCCGCTCGCTCCCCACCTGCCGCGGCAGGTGAGGGGTCCCGTGCGCCCCAGGCCAGCTTCCCGGGTCGGCTCCGTCACCGACGGAGTGTGTGGCCTGGGAAGCGGAGTGTGGCCGCTGCGGCTTCCGGACGGGCCGCGAGATGCGGGCGCCAGCGGGGGGCTTGGGGGGCACCCTCGGCCCCCGCCCGACGTCCGGAGCCAGCGCCACGGACCCGAGCCGCGGCGCCCGCCACCCCCTCGCTACCCCGAAGCCAGGCTCCGAGGGGCAGGCGGAAGGGCCAAGGTGTGCACCTTCACGTGCGCCGTGGGCGCCCATGGGGGATCCAGCGGCGAGGGGCGCGGGGTCGCCAGGGGCCCCGGGGTGCAGAGGTGGCCGCCCGAGCGCGCGGCGGGCCTGGCGGGTGGAGGCGGCCGCGGGACGCAGGGGCGGGGACGGGCGGGGGCGGGGCGGAGGCGCCCGCCTCCTCCTTCCGATCCTCCCCCTCCGCGCCCTCCCCTCCCCCTCCTCCTCCCCCTCCCCCTCCCCCTCCTCCTCGCCCTCCGATCGCCGCCTCCGCCTCCGCCCGCGCTGAGGAGCCTGGAGTCCGCGGCGCCGGCCTGGGGCTGCGCGATGGGGACTTAGCGCCACGGCGGCGGCAGTGGCCGCAGCGCACCCGGCCGCCGCCCCCGGGCCCGTCCCGCCGGGAGCGCGGGGCGCGGCCAGCCCGCCCCGGAGCCAGGCCCGCGGGCGGCGGCGGCGGCGGAGCTGGGCAGGTGGATGCGGCTGGAAGATGGCGCCCTCGGGCCCGGGCAGCGTCAGGCGGCGCTGCCGGCGGGTGCTCTACTGGATCCCGGTGGTGTTCATCAGCCTCCTGCTCGGCTGGTCCTACTACGCCTACGCCATCCAGCTGTGCATAGGTGAGTGCGCGCCGAGCCGAGCCGCCCCCCGCCGCCCCCCGGCCCGCGCCGCGGCTCCCCGGAGGGCGGGCGCCGACCTGCCGTGCGCCTCCCCGCCCGCCCCGCAGACGCCGCGAGCGTCCCGGGACGCCCGGACCCCCGCGCGCCCCCCGCCCCCACCCCCGGCGCCGCCTCGGCGGCCGAGGCCAGCCTCCGGGCAGCCTCCCTCGGGCGCACGCCGCTCTCGCTTCGCGCTTACAACTCCGGGTACGCCGGTGTCACCTCTACTCCGCCGCGTACGCAGCCGAGCCGCCCCTCCGCCTTCCGCCAGCCGCGGCCACCCCAGCCACACCCCCTGCCTCGGCGGGGCCGCGCCGCCCGCAGCCTCCGCCGAGAGGTGAGGCCCGGGGAGGCTGCGCCGGAGGCTGGGGGGCTCCGGGCTGGGCCCAGGAATGGAGCTGCGCCAGACCCGCGCGGGGGATGGTGGCCTCGGCCTCGGGTGTCAGAGCTCTCCTTTCCCGGCGGTCCTTAAATCCACTTTTAAAACACTGTGACAGCACTCGGGGCTTTTTTATTTTTCTTTTTTTAATATGATTTGGGGTTTGCCGGCTGGACACTTCCTGGTTCTAAGGAGGTGAAGGTAGGTGAGCCGTTAGAAAGTATTCTCGAAGACACAGGCAGTGCGCAAGACCATGATTTAGACGTTACGGTGAGAGCTGTGAGTTTGTGAAAGCTGATCTGTGCTATCAGAAAAGGTATTAAAACAGAGGATGACCTTCCTGCCAGTGACTTGTGAAGGCTTTTTCGTGTTGGGTGTTTCACCTGAGAAAGTGTCTACGTTTTTGCCGTGCGGAGCACTAGCCTTGGGTGTGACCAAGAGAACCGTTAAATACTGGCCGGTTAAGCCTTATCAACTCAAGCATTTCAGTACTTTCAAGACTCATAGAATCTTGTCTGAAGCCATCTTACCTCAAAATGTTGCTCCTTGGAAGAAATAGGTGTCACAATAATACACCAAAATAATTACTGACATAACTTTTAAGACAATTGAGACTAACTTCCCATTTCATGTGGTTTTTAAATGTGATACGATTATGTATGGAATTTGAAAACTATTTCGGTATAAAAGAAGTGAATCCTTTTTAAAAAAGGATTACGTATTTAAAAATTTTTTTAAAAGGTGGGGGGCGGGGCACTGGGGTGGCTCAGTTGGTTAAGCGTCTGACTTTGGCTCAGGTCATGATCTCCCAGTTTGTGGGTTCCAGCCCCACATTGGGCTCTGTGCTGACAGCTCAGAGCCTGGAGCCTGCTTGGGATTGTCTCTCTCTCTCTCTCTCTCTCTCTGCCCCTCCCCTGTTCTCTCTTTCTCTTTCTCTCTCTCTCTCTCTCAAAAAAAATATTTAAAAATTTTTGAAGAAAAATGATGGGGTTGTACTGAAACTATCGACATAATATCTAAGTATGCTATATTCAAGTCATCCAAAATACACAAAGTTCTCAGAAACATGTCTTAATTTTTATATTAATTGTTAATATTAAAATAGCTTGTCTGAGATATACTAGATAGGTTACATAACTACTAGAAACCTTTGTTGTATTGCATTGGTTCATCCTCTTAAAAGCAGTGAACAGTTTCAATTACTGTAACTGGTGCAAAAGAGGGAAGTCATGGAATGCCTTGATTATCAAAACAGGCGCTTATTTTCCTCGATCGTCACATTAAGCTCAGAGGCTTAGCCTGATCCACTGTCTCATATCCATCAGCAGGAAGCATGGAAGGCAGGCAGAGTTGCTCTCTCCTTGTGGCCACTTCCGTCCTGGCTCAAGTGCTGCAGGGGAGGTCTTACCATATTGGATAGATAGGTAATAGGGGAAGAATAAATGAAAAGTCACAGTTATATTGGCATCAGATTTTTATATATACACTTTCTGATAGTTTAAGATAAATCTAAAGTGTCCATGAAATCTATGTCACCGTTTTAGTAAGTGAAAATTTGACTAAGAGGGAGAATCCCTCTTTTTAAACTGCCGAAGTGACATGGCTTGTTGTATTTACCCGGTGATCAAAAGTGAAGTTTCATATCATCTCTTGTCACCGCCTGTCTGGCCCAGTACGATGCCTGTCACGTTGAAAGCAATCAATAAATGGCCTTCAATAAACAAGTGATGCCGAGGCAGTATCTCTGAGGTTGCCGGAAAGTAGTTTTTATATTTTTGTTATTATAGAAACAAAAATAGTAATCATCTGAAAGTCTAGATTGCAGAGTCTAGAAGACAGAACAAATTGAAGGTGAATTTCATTCTAGAAACTATGGCGGGTTAGGAGTGGTAAGCTCTAATAGCTGGGACAGGCAGCTTTGGTTGAGTGGGAAGCTGAAATCAACTGTACATCTCCTTTATGAGCACTGGGAGAGGTGGCGACTAGGGAGACAGACACACAAAACCAGCCTCCTCTCCATAAACAAAGCGAATGGGAATGCCAGCCTTCCCCACCCCCACCCCCAGCTTTAATCACATCTCAGCCTGCCCTGCCCTTTGTGGGCTCTTCTTCTGTTGGAAGTTGATATTTAGAATCAGATTTTCCAAGTTTCACCTAGAACACATTGGCCAGGGTTGGGACCAGAGGGTGGTGGTAACTGGAAACCGGAGTAGGCAACAGAATAGAATAAAATAAACCCGGTGACTTAGCCTAGTCCCACTTTTACATCTGCTGTCAGCTGAGGATGACCCTGAATATAAATTACTCTGTGCCCTTTGCTGAATGAACTGCAATTTAGGAGTAGTGCTTATCCTGGTATCCTTGGAAACCAGAGATAATGATTCTCATTACAGTTAGTTTCTATATTTAACAGTGTGAATGTGTGTGGCTCTCTAGGCACTTTTTCAGTTAGCATGATGTTTGTATTTTATAAAATTAAAGTGCTATCTCTTCTTGGAATATGCGCATATAAAATACATGGGATGTACATATATTGTATGAGTCAAGCGTTCTCAGTAAGTTTCCTTCCTATTCTACCAAAGAAAAGATAAAGAGGTCTGCTGATACTTGTGAACAGTCAGAATGTGTTTATATAGTTTGTGGATTAACTAGGATCTTTTATTCACAGTATTGCTTCCTCCTTCTGTCCCTTTCTTTCCTACTGTTGTTCTCTCCCCCAGCTGCTTTTGTGTCTTATCTGTCTTTTGATCTCTTTAATTTTAGTTAGCTCATTTTCCATAAAGTAAGACAGATTCCAAGGGTGAAATTTAGGATGCAGAATTGGAATAAGGGTAGCCTGCAGCCTCAGCCCTGCGTGGGTCCATGGACGTAGTGGACCTGGTTTGTACGTTTTAAAAACCATTATGGTGGTTACTATGGTTTTTTTTTTTTTTATTTTTTTTTTAATGTTTTATTTCTGAGAACAGAGAGACACATAACTCAGAAATAACGTGAGCGGGGAGGGTCAGAGAGAGAGGGAGGCACAGAATCTGAAACAGGCTCCACACTCTGAGCTGGCAGTCAGCACAGAGCCCGACACGGGGCTCGAAGCCACGAACTGTGAGATCATGACCTGAGCGGAAGTTGGATGCTTAACCGACTGAGCCACCCAGGTGCCCCGTGACGGTTACTATGTTAAACGTCACTTGCTGAAGAAGGTAACAGAAATTTTCCCTTTTAAGTGCGAACACTCAAAATTGTTTTAACTGTCTTTATACCTTTTTGTTAAAATTTCAAATTTACAGAAAAGCTTCAAGAAGAGTACAAGAAACTTCCACGTACCCTCTTTTAGCCATCTTGGTTTCCAGTTTTCTAAAATGTATTACTTCCCTGCTGTCACTTTAGGCAGGTGCCATGAAACATTTATTATTCAGTTGTGTACTCATAGTGTTCTGCGTTTGCATATGGCTTTACCCGAGTCATTTGAAGCAATCATGAAGCTTGAAAAGCTTAGAGATTAGGTAGGCCATCCCCCTCCGCCCCTGTAGATGAAGGTAAATGTTTGAGCTCTGTGTCCTTTCTCCAAATTAACCAATGAAGGTGTCAGCTGTGACTTCAGCTGCTGTGGTTCAAATGTCAAAATGTCTGTCTTTCCTTCAACCTCCCCACCAGATTTCTCTAAAGTTACTTAGCAAGTCTGTTAAACTTTGTTGTCGTTTAATAAGAATTAACACAGCTGAAAGTGAGCCAACAGCCTTTACAAAATGGTTTCAGAATTTGAGAATGATGTAGAGTTTGGTCCAGACAGTTACAACTAGTCAACTCTGCTGTTACAGCAGAAAGGCAGCCTTAGACAAGACCTTCACAAGCAGGTGTGACTGTGTTCCAATAAAAGTTTATTTACAAAAATAGTTGGCAGACTAGACTTGGCCCTTCAGCAATAGATTGCTGAGTCTGGAGTTTGTTAAGAAGTGAGCCCATTAGAATATTGGGGTTTTACTCACTGGTGCCCAAGTCTTGATTAATAAGCAATCCTCAGAAATGATTGCACCCTCTTCTATTCCACGGTGATTATTGAAGATGTTCAAGAATCATATGAATTAGTCTGCATACTTAGAGATCAGTGTGAGAGATATACAGTCATGTTTTCCTTCCTTTAACCAAACATCCTTAAGGATAGAATATATAACATTTCATTCTTGGGGACTGTTAAGCTATGATCTACCATTAATTCAAGGTCATTGCAAGCTCAAGGATGGAGACTGAATGGGGCTCTTAATTACCTCCCACTGTGAATTGAAGCCACACAGAAAGAAGTGTGGTCTTTTGTTTGGTAAACTATCATTTCAAAAAAATTACAGGCCTTTAAAGCTTTTTTTGAAAAAACTACAGATAGATGATATTGTGAATGCAAGTGTTACTACTGTCTATAATTATTTAAATAGCTTTAAAAGACATAGAAGGTAAATCTGTAGAAAACTGATGTAAATATTTAATGCATAAACCACTTAGAAACTATTTCCTGTTGACAGTAATGATGCAGTAATATCAGGTTTGTGACTTCTTGATATGGTCAAATAATTTGAAGATTTTAAATTATATGAAAGAGGGATAAAAACTCAACATTTCTTCAAATCTAAAATTCAGATGTATAAGATGCATTCCAAATTCTTGATCTGTGCTGCCATTTGACTTTCATTTAAATGGTCCCCGGGAAAGTAGGAGGAAAGAAAACTCTGTTTAATGCTTTCTTGGTTCTATTTGTGGGTCAGAGAATTCTTGTTCTTTTGATGTGTTGGGTAATATAGCATTACTGCTTGCTATTGAATCTTTTTAGAGATAACCATCTTGTATGTTAGAGACAACAATCATCGCAGTGGTCAGCGTGTACAGGTGCTCCGTAATTGTTGAATGAATTGACCTCATTGTGATTTTTAATGAGTCGTAGTCTGTCCATTTTTAATATAAAAAACATGCAATTGTGTAATGCAAAGAAGTCAAAGAACAGGACCTAGCAGTAAAAACTCAATTCAAACTAAGGCTTGCTATAGGAAGTTTGCTTTCAAATGCTTACTGAGAATGTCATCCGTGCCTTTAAATTAAATATGCACTCCAGTGTTTCCAGTAATTAAACAGAAGCTAATGGGATGGTTTCTTAAATCACGACAATTAATTGTGTCTAGAGATGGAGCATTTCCACAAGGTTAGAAAGAAGGCAGCGTCGGAAGGGTTTGAGGAGGGTTCATTCAAAAGCGTTTATTGAATCGTGTTACGTGCCAGGCACTTTCCCCTGCAGAGGTGATTTAGAGGAGGGCTTAATGGAGATCTTTTCCTAATAGCTAAGAAAAAAAAAGTACCTCGGGGCCGGGGTGGCCAAGCCTGAAACCTTCTGTCTGGCTTGGGCAGAAGGAGAGGGCTTATTTCCTTCCAGAACGCCATTCCCCTAGTGAAGAAGAAGGAGAGCGGAAATGGAAAACAAAATTCCCGACTCCTACAAGCCTGCGAATTGGTTGCTGGACCAGCGTGAATGAATAATCAATAAAATAGGTGAAAAAGAGCTGATGGAGAGCATTCGGCAATAATGAATTTTTAATTATATTATAAATCTTACCACGTGTAAATATCTCAGATTAAAGTCACCACCAGCAATTCCTGCTCCTGCTGTGAACTCGGCGGCTGTTGCAACCCCCTCCTTTCCTCCCCCCCCCCCGGTTCCGGGGCAGCTTTTACTCTGCTCCCAGCTCAGGGCATGTGATTTGGTGGGTGAAACTGAGGCAGCAGAGACCTTCCTGAAAACAACTCCTTTCCGTAGATGGCAAGACTGGAGAAACGAGCTGAGAAAGTAGGCGCAACCCGAGAACAGGTGGGTGCCACGAAGCTGACATCATACCAGAGGAGGGGTCTCTTGTGGGAGCTGCCGTTCTGGTGGCCAGCCTCGCAGGGTGCTCTACCTACCACCTCCACTCCCTGCGACTCTGTCGAGATGATTCCAGGAGCATCAGCGGGCAGAGCTGAGGTGGTTGTGCCCACGTCCCGGGCAGCAGGGTTCAGCAAGAGCAGGTGTTCGATCTTTTTGGCTTCCGTGGTAGGAAGAAGTGCCAGGAAGACCAAAAAAAAAAAAAAAAAAAAGGACAAATATCCCAGGGATGAACATGGATGAGTTCTCAGTGAGAAAAACATTCTCATGAATGTTTATATTTGTTTTTATTTTTCATCCTGATGGGAAATTTGTGCTTGTTCATCATGGAAACACAACTTACATTTTATAATTTATAGTGATTTCATGGGTTTTGATGGTTGTATCACATCCCTCAGCCGCCTTTTCTCTAGGAAGTGGTGAGTTTATGAGCCCCTGGCGCTGTTTGTCATGACTGTAGAAATACCCTGTCTCTAACTTGAAGAATGATAGAATAGAACACAGCATAGGTCCGTAATGCTGTCTGTTGGGAAAACAGTTTTCCAAAGAAAGATCATTTGGAAAGACAGTCTCGATATGATGTGGAACCTTATGATTTTATATTGCCACTTAGAGATACCACAGGGAACTAATAAAAAAATGGAACATAATTGAATTAATTTCTTTCATAGTCCGTTAGAAAACTGTTGAAATATCCTTTAATTCCTTTAAGGGTAATTTATCGTAAGAGCTTAATTTTTTTTTTTATCTCTATCCAAGCTGAGAGTGCAAAAAAGGTGGAATTTGCAGGGCAGGAGGTGGGGCGAGGGTAGCAGGGAGGAGTTAGGTGACCTGATTTCTTAAGAAGCATATGGTAGCAGTAAAGTAACAAGCCATGATTGCTTGAAATTTTTCCTTTCAAAATTATGTCACGTTGTGAAACAT
Organism: Hyaena hyaena; assembly: GCF_003009895.1. Taxonomy (NCBI): domain Eukaryota; kingdom Metazoa; phylum Chordata; class Mammalia; order Carnivora; family Hyaenidae; genus Hyaena; species Hyaena hyaena. The sequence continues at coordinate 953,602 of NW_024081198.1, read as the reverse complement.
TTGTGTAGCAATTTTCCTAATTTGCCCTTTGATCTGACTGTGACTTTTTAATTCAATTAGAAATATTAGTGCCAGAAATGTTTCAAAATCCAGTTTTATTCCGACGCACCCTTGAGCCAAAATACGTGCTGCATTTATCATTAGCGCTTCTCTGCTCGTCTCAAAAGCGTACTTGGTGGCAGTTCATTTTGGAGATGTTGTCGATTACATTTTAAAAATGCAAATGACAGAGAAGGGCTTTTATAGATGATTGAGTTTTATTTCTTTGCCAGTATTTCCCCATGGTATCCTGAAATTTCTCCTCCTGTGGAGTGTAAATGAAGCATTCCTGTTATACTTAATTTGACCTCTTTGGATTTATTCACAAGCGTTGCCACGCCACGCGAGCAGCATAGTCCAGAGGAGCGCATCAGCAAACTAAACACCAGAAAACAAAAAACCTTTTTCTTAAGCGTCCTTTAAAACCAATATCCAAAGAATGCAGTAGTTTCAAGGCTATTTGTCTTCATGATCTTCTTATAATAGACATAATCCTTGTAAAAAAGCAATTCATGCATTTCCAAGAACTTTATAGGCTTATTGGATTATAATTTAGTGAAATTTGGAAAATTTGGAAAACTAAAATGCTTTGTCATGGTTATATATTTTCTTTTATAGAGATAAAATCAAGTTTCTGTCTCTGTGTTAACTGTATTGTGTGAAAATTGGATTCTCCTGATATTTGGAGGGTCTGTTTCGAATGAGGTGTCTTAAAATTCAGGGGTCTGTTCCTGATCCTTTTGGGGGCCCAGAGTCATCTGGGTGGAGTCATCTCAAAGTGGTAGGTAGATGATTCTGAAGTGTGGCTTCTCACCAAATTTGTAGGGATATGAAAGACGGTGTGACTTAAAATACAGTCTCTACACTGCACATGTTATTCACATTGGGGGTACAAATGGGAAAAGCAGCCAGTTCCAAAACAGCTGATGTCAAGCTGTCGTGAGAGACACCTGATACCACTTACAGAGAGGGTAAGAGATTTCAATTCTGAGTCCCAAACTAGAAGTCATAAGCCTGCCCCAAATTGCAGGGGCTAATCTGTGATCAAATTTACATTTTGATAAGTAAGCAAGTCCTTATGACATGTTTTAGGAAGAAAGGCAGTAAGAAGAGATTTATGTACTTAACTATGACCGGTGATTATCCAGGGCATCTCCAGGGAGGTCACTTAATGTGAAGGGGTGAAGGACAGAGACCAGTTTGACTTAATCAAGGTTTTGATCTTCGCATATTTTTAGTGAAATGCTGCCTATTTGACTAGGACATACCAAAAGCTAAGAACTGAGATTAGATGTCATTTGGAGGGAGGTAGAGAGTAGGGAGTCATTATAGGCCCCCCAAAACTTGCATTTTAACAAATAATTACAAAATCCAAGAATTGAATGCCATTTCAACCATCCATGATTTAAAGAATACTCTTTTAATTTATTCATTCAAAAATATTTACTCCTCTTAAAGTTTACATTCTGGTTACAGGGGTGGGGAGAACGAATAAGAAACGTAAGCAAGAAGCTTCTATAAGGTATGTGTCATGACAGAAAGCAAGGCAAAGAGGATTGGGAATCCCAATAGAAAGTTCACATTTTAAATATGGTGGCAGTGAGGGGAAGGAGGCTCATGAAATTTGAGCCGTAACGTAAAGATGCTGATGGATTTAACCACGCTGGTGTGGGGAAGAAATGCATCTCAGGTAGATGGAACAGTCCAACTAAAAGCCCTGACACAGGAGTCAGCAAGCATGTTAGAGGAGGAATAAGGAGATCATTTTGGCTGGAGTGGAGGAAACAGGGCGAGGGAAGTAGGTGATAAGATCAAAGCGGTGTGGAAAAGGCAGAGACTATATAGGGCCTTGAAAGCCACTGGGAAGATTTTGGGGTGAGAGGAGAGGTCCATCATAGGATGTTGAGTAATATTGTCATGTGCTGTGACTTCTGTTTAAAGATCATTCTTACTGCCGTGTAACATGTAGGCTACTTCATCAGTCCAGGTGAGAGAAAATAGTAGATCATGATGGGGGTAGGGTAGTGGATGTATTTTTAAAGTAGCGACCCCAGAATTTCCAAACACACGCGAGTTGTGAAAAAAGAGAATAAATGATTCCAGTGGTTTGTGCTAAACACCCTCAAGGATGGCAGTCAGCTGAGATGGAAAAGTTGCAGATAGAAAGAGGTGATCTTAGATCAGTGGTGGTGGGTATGTTGACATTGAAATAGAGATGCAGAGTGAACAGTTGCGTTTGTGATGTTGGTGTTTAAGAAAAAGTCTAGACTGGTGGAATACATTTGGGAGTCTTCAGCATATAAATGGATTTGAAGCTGGATAGATCTGCCCACAGGGGGAATAAATGGAAAGTGAGTAGAGACAAAACGTTGAGAGTTCAGGAGATGAGTAGGAACCAGCAAAGAAGACTGAGAAGGAGAAGCTTGGGGGGTGGAGGAAAGGGATCTTAGAGGAGTTAGGAATCAACAAATAAACTCGTACGTCAAATAAAATAAGGACTGAGAATTTGACAATGTGGATATTGAATTTTTATTTTGAATTTATTACGGACTGTATACTGAAGACCCCAAATTTAAAAAGTTTGTCAAAAAGAAACACATATACTAAAGTGAGGATTGCTAGGAAATCTGAAATCTTTGAGTCCAAGTTTTAAAATGGCTTTACTCTATTAGGCAAGCTTAACTTTCTTAGTATATGTAGATAATCTACAGAAGATATAATGAGCCCCGTAACAGTGTCTGATTAACGTTGTAGCCCTGACACGGAAGACAGCACACAGTAGCGTTCAATACTTACTTTTCTTGAATGAAAGAATACAAGTTAAACTTGTTTAATTGAGCCTTTTGTGAGCCCGGTAGGCATGTTAGGCATCAAAGAACATGAATCCTTTATGAGAACATTATTTATTTTGCCTTTTTATTATGTGATCACTCAGATGTTCATCAACAAGTTTGTAATATTTTTATGGTTTCAAGTTATGGGCTGAATTCCCTCCTCCACTCCCAAAAAATTCACGTTGAAACCCTAACCCTTAGTCACTCAGAATGGGGCTGTGTTTGGAGAGAGAGCCTTTAAAGAGGTCGTTAAGTTAAAATTAGATTATTAGGATGCATTCTAGTACTAGGGCTGGAGGGAGTTTGGACACAGACAGGTACGGAGGTCAGACCCTTTGAAGACACAGTGGGCGGATGGTCGTCCTACAAGCCAAGGACAGAGGACTGTTGACATCGTCATTTCAGATTTCTGGCTTCCAGAACTGTGAGAAAATAAATGTTTTATTGTGTAGACCACCCAGCCAGCAGCACTTTGTTACACTTTGTTACGGCATCCCTAGCTAACTAAGGCACACATTCAACAATCAAATGCCTTTTCTTTTTCCTTTCTGGATATTGAAACGTAATCATCTGTAATAAGGATTTTGATAAAACTAATTGTAGAATCCATTTGAAAAATTTAAAAGAGCAATTACAAATAATTTAGAACGTATAAAATATTAGCACCAATGTAAAATTATCACTGGAAAATGAGTGAAATGCATTTTGCTCAAAGCACTCAAACTCTGTTTTAATAGTTTTCAGGTAGCTGAAATCTCCCCATGAAGTACTGACATTTTTTTTTATAACTTTTAAATTAAAAAAGAAAGCCCTTCTAAATGTATCAGCTTCCCCTTTTCTTGCCTCCCTACCTTCTTAAACAGAGTATGCTGCGCATGATTTAACTTTGAGTTCAGGCTAACAATCCAAGACAGATACGTATGTGAAGTGGATGTCCAAGCCCCTTGAGGTCCTTGGATTGCCATTCACAGTTTCATCTATTTCCTGTTGACTGGGAAGGTCAAGAAAGAGTGGAATTTGTAATTTTGCTCAGACAGACATTTTTTTGAATCCCAGGCATTGAGATCTGGGAAGGCTCATGAATGAAGCATTTTACTGGAAATGCCTAGCCAGGCATCTACATTTCAACAGAGATTTTTTTTCTCTGTTTACCACTTCTGAGGCTCCTTTTTGGAAAAGATTAAAGAACAAAAACCTTTAATTGTGGAAACAGCCAGAGGTGGGAAAGAAAACTTTAGCTCAAGTTGAATATTACCCTAATTTCTCAGTTTGAAAATAGGCTCTAGAGCAAGCGATTTTTAAAAACTTTTTATTGTAGTAAATATATCTAGAACACGGACTCCTGGGTGACTCAGTAGGTTAAGAGTCCGATTTGATCTCAGCTCAGGTCATGATCTCACTCACAGTTTGCGAGATTGAGCCTCTTATTTGGGCTCTGTGCTGTCACCTTGAGATTCTCTTTCTCTGCCCCTCCTCTGCTCTTCCTCTCTCTCAAAATAAATAAGTTTTTAAAAAAATTTTTAAAAATAAATATATTAAATATGCATAACATAATAAATGTACCATGGTAGCCATCTGCCAATTTATTTTATTTTAATTTTTAAGTAATATTTGTTTATTTTTGAGAGAGAGAGAGACAATGTGAGCAGAGGAGGAGCAGAGAGAGAAGGAGACAGAATCCGAAGCAGGCTCTGGGCTATGAGCTGACAGCACAGAGCCCGATGCAGGGCTCAAACTCATAAGCTGTGAGATGATACCCTGAGCCAAAGTCAGACACTTAACCCTCTGAGCCACCCAGGCTCCCCACCATCTGCCATTTTAACTGTACATTTTAAGTGCGCAGTTCTGTGGCACTGAGTGCATGCACATTGCTGGACAGCCGTCATCAATCACCATCTGTCTCCGGTGTTTTTTTCATCTTCTCCAACTGACATTCTGTCTCCATGAAGCAATAAGTCCCCATTGTCCCCTTCTTCAGCCCCTGGCAACCATCTTTCTACTTTTGTCTCTATGAATTTGACTCTTCCAGGTAACTTACATAAATGGGATCATGTATTTTCTCTTTCATGTCCGTTTATTTCACCTAAGTGTGTCTTCAAGGTTTATCCTTGTTGTAGTGTGTGTGTCAGGATTTCATTCCTCTTCAAGGATCAGGAATATTGCATTGTATGCATAGACCACATTTTATTTATCTGTTCATTGGTTGAGGAATATTTAGGTTGTTTCCACCTTGCCCCTATTCTGAATAATGCTGCCTTGAACATGGGTGTGCAAATAAATACTTGTTCAAGTCCCTGAGATCATTTCTTCTGGGTATATACCCAGAAATGTAATGTTGGATTATATGTAAGTTCTAGGTTTAATTTTTTTTTTTTTTTTGAGGATCAGCATACAGTTTTCCTAGAATAGGCAATTTTTTATGAAAGGGTGATTCCGGAGAAGCCTATATATGCCCTGGTAAACATCCAGATTTGAAGGTCTCCACCGGTATGTGTGAGGTCCATACCAATGTCACTGTAGCAATTTTTAACTGGCTTGTCCTTTTATGGCACAGCAGAAAAGTTGGTGGTCACGGAACTGTGAATGATCCCATTTTGCCCACGAGGCGTCAGGTATGCCCAAGGCAGAGATGTTGAGAGCTCCTGGCCTACAGTACATAGTCTAAAATTCAGCAAGAGTTTTTGAGTAGCCAGAGCGTTAAAGCTAACTGGTAGAAATTTTACCTTTTTAAAAAGCAACATGTTCACAAGTGTCAATGGTACACACGCTTGGTAACATGAGCTGCTGGGGAGAAGTGGGGAAACATACCTGTTTCTCTGGATGTTTCAGTAACCTGTGGTATTAATCATGGACTAGATCCTTATCTGCTTCAATAACCTATGGTATTAATTATGAACTAGATCCTTATCCGCTGTACAGGGACTACACAATTCACAAATGAATAGCAAGGTATCTGTATTGCCTGCAGGTCTAGGGTAAGTGAAAATGGTTTTAGAAACAGAAGCAAAAATCAGTACGTACAACTGGGGAGAGACCCAGGCAGGAAACAACAGTACGTACAACTGGGGAGAGATCCAGGCAGGAAACAAGATGCAGCTCACACAATGAGCAGAGGAAGAGACTCAGTCCAAATATTGATGACTGTCTTACTCAATTCTGTACGCAAATTTTAGAACTTCCCACTTACATGAATGAATACCTCTACCATACAATTGGTGTTTGTATAGTATTCACTATTGTAATATAGTGGATTGTACAGCAGAGGCAGTGCAAATTTTTCATCTGTGGACTGCCAGTTTATGAATATATCAAATTATATCAAACTTGCTGCAACTGTATATATATTACTGCAGTTACTGTCAGGTTAGACTGCTGGGGCTACATGGGTAATTGCAGTCTAGGGCAAGGGGATGGCTGCTTGCAAGTCAGAAGGGAAATACCAATTCAGGCTGAGATCAAAGAACGATTGTGTGTGTTGAGTTTACTACATGAATATGTGGCCGCGAAGTTACAAAGGAAAATAGGCTTCCCAGTAACCCAGTACTGAAGGAGGAGTCCCACTTTGATATCCTGGCATGTGTGAACAGACACTGCGACCCAGTGCGATACTGCAGCAATTCTTGCTGGTGCTGATGTTTTAAATCTTTTGATTTCTCCCTTCAGGAGTGCTGCTGTGAATTCTATTCTGATGAGCATCACAGACCCAAAGGTTGGGAATTACAGCTTTATACAGTTCCTTCCCCTGGAGTACTGCATAAACACCAAGGAATTGACACAAACCTAGAAATATGGGTTTAATTTTTAAACGTATTATATGTGCTGTGTCATATGTACCCTGGTCATTTAGTACTCAACATGTAGTTGTTAACAATGGGAGGTTTTAGAATCTTGTCTGTTTCCTTGGAGAAGCAAGTAAGAAGCATTAATTTTTGTACTTAATCAAGACAGCTCATGTTTGGTAGTGAAGACAAAACACTCTCAGTATTTTCATCCGTGATAATTCTACCAGATAACGAGATTGATCTAATAACATTAAAAATATACTATAGGCATTATTTCTATATTATCACACACATTTTTAAATGCTGAAGTGACCAAACTGTGAGTGGCATTTTTGCTTGCTACCCATTAATAAATACGTATACACACGTATAGGAAAGATGATAGTTACATTGGACAGTGTAATCATGAAGCCCCTTCCAATTCTACAGCTTTGGCTCTGACCAATGTGGGAATTGTTTTCAGGATCTAAAATACCTGTTTGACTATCTTCCTCAGAGTGGACAACCATTACGTGGGAAGCAGGTTGTACATTGCAAGGGGTGTGGCATCTGCTAGAGCCTTGCGTGGTTCAGAGGAGTAAGCCATGCCTGCCAGGCCCAACCCGAACAAGGGCATCTGGAATTGGAAAGAGAGACAGTTGGAAAGATCCAGACACTGTAGGTATTTGAGTTGCCCATGGCCATGTGTGGAAGAGGAAGGACCCATACAGTTCTGTCTAACAGGATGAGTAAATCGTCTGCACTGCCATCTGCATAACCTGCTGGTGCGGGGAATCTCTTCTATTTTAACTTGAGACCGGGAGATTATAGGATTCCATTGAGTAAGCCGTGAAATGGGGACACAAAGATCAAGGGACCAGCCCTGAGATCAGATTTCCTTATTTAACTGCACTGCTAAGAACGGTCCGTGATTCAGGAATTGCCCTTCCCTTTGCCGAGGGGAAAGTGGCAGTGAGTTTTTCAGGGCCATAATCATGGGATCAAGTTTTTTATTTTCCTGTAAAAACTGATGTATTGAAAAAAAACTAATGTATTGAAAGACCTACACGTTCTTAATGATATAAGTATTCCCAGCTTTCATTTGGGTAATTGCATTTTGTACTATTTCTGTAGATTAGCGCTTCTTAGATATTTGGAGCAATGTTATGGTCAGGTTACTAGAATATGTTATTGAGAGAGAGAAACATTTCTAACTTGGAAGCTTTTGGGTAACTGGAAGAATTACAAATACCATTTAAGGACAGATGAATGTTCCATCTCTCTTCATTGCCAGTTCCTACAAGTGGGAAACGTACCTTCATGTGCGCTGGGCAGTGCTGACCTCAAAAATGATCTTCCTTTCCCGCTACTGCTGAGGAGGGAGCTCAGCAAACCCCTGTCCCATCTCCTAATCTTTTCCGTATCGCCATCTCACTGTTGTCCTAAGAGCCCGAAGTTCATTTCCCTCCCCAGTTACTGAATTGAGAGCTCAGGAAAGCCAAGGTCCAACTACTACCCTGAAATATGACCAGATATTTAAATTATTTGTGTCCGTAGTTTGTAAAATGATCTGTTACTAGCTTATGTTTAAGTTAGTTGCTGGAAGAAGGGTTACAAGGAGGACGTTTTAAACCCTGCTCTCGAGTGCGTCTCAAATCAGAAGTAACAGGTGGCGGCACGGTATTAGGCAGGCCGGTAGTAAGTGAGAGCTAGAAGAAGGAACGGCTGTCCTGGACAGAGAAGCCCGGGGGGGTGTAATCACAGCTCAGGAGGCCACATGGAATCCTTGAAAGAATTTTGGAGTCAGGCAGACTTATATTTAGATCCCAGCTCCATATGTTATGACTTGAATAACATTAGAAAAGTTATTTTACCTCTGTAAGACTGTCTTCCTAACTTTTAAGATTATAATAATACCTTCTTGACAGATTGCTGTAAGGTTTAAATGAGAGAAACATTTAAAAAAAAATTAGCACAATCCCCGGCATTTAGTAAGCATTCGACAAACTGTCCCCTCCTTTAGATTTTTCTCACCCCTGGACATTGGACCCCTCACCAGCCCACCGATGCCTTCTCACCCTCACCAGACTTCACCCTGCTCAGACCTCAGTCTTGTTTTAGAAAGTGTTATGGGCTGTATTGTGTCTTCCCCCAATCCATAGCTTGAAACATCTAACCTGCAAGATTTCAGAATAAGACAGTATCTGCAGATGGAGCCTTTAAAGAAATAATTAGGTTAAAATAATTATGTTAATTAGGGTGGGTCCTCATAGAACTGATGTCCTTCTAGGAAGAGGGAATATACAGAGAGATGTACAGGGATGTATGGAGGTGACATGATGTGAAATACAGGGAGAAGACGGTCATCTACAAGCCAAGGGAAGAAGCCTATAAAGAAACTGATCCTTCCAACACCTTGATCTTGGACTTCTAGTCTCCTACTGAGAAAATAGCTATCTGGTATTAAAGCCACTCAGTGTGTGGTACTTTGCCAAGCCAGTTAATCCCGGGCTCCTGGCTGCTGCCTACAGTTGTGGAAAGGAAATGAGTGTGGTTTTTGCAATTCAAAAGCCTTCCCTTCACAGAACAGCTAATTTTTTATAACGTCGTTCATTTATAATTTTGCAATGTAGCTTCAGGTAGGTTATGCATTAGAAAAGCTTTTGCTGGCTCTTTTGGAAGCCTGACCATCCAGATGACAAATGCCTTGCATCACCTTTGGGACCATAGCCTATTTTTAAGTTGGAGACTTCCTGTCTCGTGGTTTATGTTGTCTGGCGCACTCTGGTTCATCTTTTGTCTTTGAGGTCGTGTTGTGCCATTTTGGGGGAAAGGTTTTCCAGTCTTGCATGGTTGTTTTGGTAATTTCTAGCACATGGCTTAGCTCAATATAGTTTGTTAGAAATAAATTCTGGGTTAGAGGCAGGAGGAATGCATTAAACCACCTGGGAAGGCTGACTTTCCCCACAGTGATGCAGCCCCAGTCCTGCTACAGAGATTCTGATGTGTGTCAGGCTCTCTCAGAACCTGGTCAGGCCACAGTGGGCGAGGGTGCGGGGTGCAAGTGGGGAGGGGTTGACAGGAAAGGAGCTCTGGAAGGGGGAGGGAAAGAAAATATAGTCTAAACAAGAAAGTCACTTGTTCAGGGGTGCCTGGGTGGCTCAGTCGGTTGAGCATCTGACTTCGGCTCAGGTCATGAACTCATGGTTTGTGGGTTCGAGCCCTGAGTCGAGCTCTGTGCTATCAGCTCAGAGCCCGGAACCTGCTTCAGATCCTGTGTCTCCTTCTCTCTCTGTCCCCACTCCCCCACCCCACTTGCTCGCTCTCTTCTTTTCTTGCTCTCTCTCAAAAATAAACACTTAAATAAAGAGTCATTTGTTTAGTTTTTCTCATATTAATTTCCACAATCTAACTCACCTGCATTCTTCTGCTTTATTCACACTCAAAAAGTCTTCCAGCAATTTATTTCCCCCAACTTCTTATCGCACCCTCCAGGAATTTGTGGCATTCCTTCGAGCTAAAGATACACTATATACTGCTGTGTACTTCTTTTTCCACATTGTTTATAACGCAGTTAACACCAAACTTTCGGGAACACCTACTCCTAACACTTCCCTCTTTTGTGATACTTAATGTTCCATGTTCAGCTAACCTTTATTGAGCCCCTAATATTTAGTGCCGGGTTCTTTTCCGGGTGCTTTTACATACGTTACGTAGTTTAATTCACAAAACAGCCCAATGGGATAAATATTGAGATAAAGCTCAGAGTGGCTAAGTAACTTGGCCAAGATAAAACCTCAGACAGAGGGCAGAGCCAGAATTCAGAGCTCAGCGAGAAACATGGAAGAGAACCCATTAGCAGATTGTGCTCAGGGCTAAGAAAGAAATCATATATTGTAATGATTGCAGGGGTGACCTGGACAGGAGGGCCTCGGAGAGAAACTGACATGGAAATTGTAGTCTGAATGATGATAAAGAGCTAGCCAAGAATGGAGCTGGGGAAGAGCTTTTCAGACAAGGTAAAGACACTGAGGTTTAGTATGTTCTAGAAACAGGACAGCCTGTCTGCAGCTTAGTGTGCAGCAGATGAGTGATGAGACGTGATCTTGGAGAGGTCAGAAGGAGCCCAATCATGGTCGACCATGGGGACCTAAGTAAGGAGGTTGGACTGTATTGTAAATTCAGTGCAAGGCCGTGGAAGGGTTTTAGTGTTATCAGTTTACATTTTAAATGAGATGATGGTATTCCTATTATAAAATGAGTTTTTAAGGAATGGTGTGGAGACCCAGTGAGGAATGTAGATTGTCTGGCACGATGTTTGTGGGTAGGGCTGTCAGGGTCTTAGGCTGGAGCCCGGTTGGAAGCCGTGTGTTGGGAAGTTCTGCATCATGAAGCCTTATCCTTACTCTTTGAGAGTAGGACTGAGGATAGTTTTAGAGCCAAAAGAACTGTCCAGGTAAAGTACAAATTTTTGTTTAAACACCAAAATCAAAGCACAGATCAGCTGAATATCATGATCAAGGTCATGCATAGTAGGAGGATTAGACCAGAGTGTGGGTCTCCTCCTACCTAGTTAAATGCAAGTGCAGAGGATCTGGAGAGAACATGTTAGCACGTTCAAGAAGCAAGGCAGCCTGGAGTGGCGGAGGCCTTCTGCCCAAGAAGGGGAGGGGCATGAGATGAGGTCAGCGAGGAAGGCAGGCACTGCGGTTGTTAATAAAATTACAGTGACATATAAGAATAACAAAGGAAAACACAGTTTGAAAAAGACTTAAAATATAAGTAGATCCATTATAAAGACAATTAATTTAAAAACATTTGTTAGGAAGAAAGGAATATAGTTGGAATTCAGCTGGAAGTATTGATCTGAATACTGTATTTTCTTAGGGCTGTCATTAAGCTGGTCTGGCAGCAATGTGACTGGTATTTACAGGAATGATTTGTCATGTACCTCCTACCACGCTCATTTTGATCTGTAATAACCTGAAAAATGAGCTAGATCTTCTTGGAAAGTAGATTAAAGAACAAAGGATCCTACTTCAAGGGGCTTCCCCTGGCCAATTTAGTCGGAGAATTCTCTGTCATTTCGATAGACAAAAAGAGCATAATTAATTCTGCTAGAGTAACTTGAGTATTGAGAATTTACAGCAAGGGACGGCTTTGGTGTCCTTAACAGGAGTGATAGCAGTAGAATTCAGGGGTGAAAAGCCAGCTGGAGTTGGTTCAGGAAGTAATAGGAAGTTAGAGGGGGTACAGACAGTGCATTTGGATGATCATTAACATACGTTTTATTGTGGGATGGCTTGGTGGCTCAGTCGGCTACACGCCCAACTTTAGCTCAGGTCCTGATCTCATGGTCTGTGAGTTCAAGCCCTGAATTGGGCTCTCTGCTGTCAGCGCAGAGCCTGGAGCCTGCTTCAGATTCTGTGTCTCCCTCTCTCTCTGCCCCTCTCCTGTTCTCTCTCTCTCTCAAAAATAAATAACATTAAAAAAATTTTTAGTAAGTTTTCTTGTGAAAAGTCCAGAAAAATGGGATAGCAGCCCAAGAGATGAGGTCAAAGGAGAGACTTGGTTAGGACAGGAGATATTAAAGCATATTTGTATTGCTACTGCTGTTTTTGACTTAATCTGAATCTGACCTGCTTCGATTACTTAACTCAAAATGCCTTAAAAACTTTCCTTGTTTTTTCAGTTAGTTTTAACTTTGAACTACAATGATCTCATAAACTTTAAGCTCTTTGAGCAAAGAGGTGGAATCACATTTTCCATTCTATACCCAATAGATAAGCTTAGAGGAGTTAGTGGATGTTTTTCAATAAACGAGGTAAAGATAAGCACCCCCCCCCAATAGAACTTGACTATGAAGTTGTCCTACAGTTCATTCATTAGAACCAAATTTTTATTTTTGGTTGTCATTAGTAGACTGCATATACAGGGCTAAGATGTATCTATGTTGAACTGAATTTGGAATTTGGAAATAGTGCCATGGATTTATATAGAGAAGGTACTGTGTATATGCAGTGTGAGTAAGTTATTCCTCCAAAATAGAGAGTTTGAATTTGAAGGCAAGAAAAATAAAATTCAGACTAAGAAATAGAAAGATCACAGCAGTATACATCTGCAGTGAAAATACCTAAAAACCAAATTGTTCTAGCAACAATTATATAACTGTTCTTTGCTAAATTAAGGGGGTAAGTACTTTTTTTTCCTACTATGAAGGCGTATTTTAGTGTCTGAAGTTTTGGATGTTGGATGTACTTATAACTAAGAGTTGAATTAGATTTAAGTTACCAGCAGTTTGCTGGGCTGCTTCTTATCAATAAATATAATTGTTGGTAACCAACTCCTAATGCATCATCACCAAAGCCAAATTTTAAAAAATCGCTTGGTGAAATTATAGGACTAGCATGATCTTTGAGATGATTCCCTGCTTTAAATCAAGGTTGAATTTAAATCAGTGGAGACTAAACCTCTAATATTTTTAGAGCTGTTTAGAGAATAGGGTTTGATAGCATCCTAAATGATCATAAGGGTGAATAAATAAATTTAATTTGAAGGATTATTTGTTTGTAGGGTTTTTAGAGTATGAAAAGGGATTTTATTATTAGTTTCCCTCTGGCAGATGCATAAAGATGTACTGTGGATCTGTTGTTGGCTATAGTTCTGACTTATTGATTTATAATAAATAATGAACATATAATAAATAGTAACCTTCACTTGAGAACTCATATAAAAGATCAACACATATCTTCTCAGTAGATTTCTGGAATAAAACTCAATTATAACATCAGGGTGTGATGATGAATTCTGTGTCAACCTGGGTAGGCTATGATGCCCATTCGTTTAGTTCAACAGCAGTTTAGATGTTTCTATGAAGGTATTTTTTAAATGCGATTAACTTTTAAATCAATAGACTTTAAGTAAAGCACATTACCTTCTATAATGTGGGTGGACCTTATCCAATCAGTTGAAGGCCTTTAAGGAAAAGCTTGAGGGTCCCTGAAGAAAGATTCTGCCTTGAGGTTGTCTTGAACCCAGGATTGCAATATTAACTGTTTACTGGAGTTTCTGCTTACAGCCTGCTGTGCAGATTCCAGACTTGTCATTCCCTATAATCATGGGAGCCAATTCCTTCAAATCAGCCAATCACTTCTCTCCCTCTCACTGTGTGTGTGTGTGTGTGTGTGTGTGTGTGTGTGTGTGTGTGTGTGTGTATGTGTGTTAGTTAGTTCTGTTACTTTGGAGAATTCTAATATACAGGGGTTGGAAAACCTTTTTAATAGAGGATCAGATAGTATATATTTTAGGCAATACAGGCCATACTGACCCTGTCACACCTACCCAACTCTGCCATTAGAACACAAACTAGCCACAAAAGCGAATGGATGTATCTATGTTCCAGTAAAAACTTGTCTGCAGAAATCGGGGGCTGGCTGTATTTGGAACAGGACTGTAGTTTATTCATCCTGTATTAAATGACTGCTTCATAATTCATGCAAAAGAGATAAGGGAGGGCATACTTTTTTTTTTTTTTTTTTAGTATACATGTTTAAGAATGTTTATTCAAGCCAGGTTTGAATCAAGAAGCAGTTTGTCATCCTTTTGTGTATTAAGGGTTATTGCTTTGGTGATAGTCTCAATCTTCAGCCTGGATTTTACGTGTTTTATTTTTATCCAAGAGTTTCTTAAAGATAATACTGCAACAGAAAGTCTCACTCTTAGTAATTCTGAACTGATAACTGACCAGTCACCTTTTCTCGGATGCCTCATTCCATTTCTTCGAGGAATGAGTGATAACGGAGGAGAGCCCTCAGTGGACAGGGCATCTGGAAAACAACTGGTGACCCAGTCTGCCAGCCTTGCAGTGTCTAGCATGGTTCTAGACTCCAAGATGTAATCCTTGAAGGCCATCATTGTGTTCTTTGCAGACGGGAACATCTTTGATAACTCGGTTGATAACTTATCATCCCCGCTTCCTCTCTTCCTGTGTACTTTTGGTGCCAAGAAAGTGTTGAGATTCCTTAGGATCTTTCAACAGGTCAGAGTTCTTGTTGCCTCACTGTACCACAGTTAGTTAGGGAAGAGGTTTAAATTCTCAGGAATATTGGAAAGTTATCACTGTAGGGCACAGACCAGAAAGGAATTAGGCTAATGCAAGATAAAATTAGGCAAATAAACATTTGATGGGAAAATTAAGATTGTGACCCATAGTGAAGGTATTCACATGGTCACCATCTTGTCTGCCTGCCCCATTCTGGGTATTAGAAATGTTAAAGGAGGGGCACCTCAGTGGCTCAGGTGGTTAAGCATCTGCCTTTGATTTTGGCCCAGGTCATGATCTCATATTTCATGAGATCAAGCCTTGCATTGGCTCTGTGCTGTCAGTACAGAGCCTGTCTGTCTGTCTGTCTCTCTCTCTCTCTCAAAATAAATAGACATTAAAAACAATGTTAAAGGAAATTGAGAGTCAAGGAAGTACTGTATTTAAAGGAGCCACATCAAGGTTGGTGAGAGATCTGGAACTCATATATTATTTGGACTAAGAGACAGAATTTAAGGGAGATACAATAACTTTAAATATGTGAAAGTCTGTTGTTTAGATTTTCTGTTTAATGCTACAGATTAGAAGCCTCGATACCATAGGTAGAAGACACAAAGAGGCCAATTTCAGCACACAAATCTCCTATAATCATTTTTTAGAGCAGTCCAATAATGGAATGGACTTACTCCCAAACCATGGGCTCCTGCTGCCTCTAGAAACCCTAAACTAACATTCAGTAGCTCTCTTGGGAAGGATGTTTTTTGGATCAGATAATCTTAAAAAGCTTTCACAACATTACTCTCTGGTTCCAGTGCTTCTTAAGGCAATGAAACTATATTCCAGGAAATATCAAATCTTTGCTGGCTACAACTTCCAGCTTTGAGATAGGCCAAAACTTCCAAAAAGGATCTTAGTACAAAGATGGAAGAAGGAAGAAGGGAAGAAGGCCAAATGGGAAACAAAACAAGCAGACAATATAGAAGGTAGGAAAACTGCCTGGGTTATTTCTAAATACAGCTTCTTATCCCAGCTCCTTTCAGCTAAGTGGTCCCTAATCTAGGGTCCTCATCTACCTTGGGGTATTTACAACAGCCCCTCAAGGATGGGAGTTCCTCAGGTACATTACCTGCATCTCTCATTGAACAGTAGGGAGCAATTAGTCATTGGGCATAAGAATTTGCACTTCTAGAAATTTGACAAGAGTATGTGCCATGGATACAACATTTTAGTCTTTCTGGAGAATTATCTAGGCAGTTGTCAACTTGTAAAGAGCAATAAATACCTCTGAAAATGTACTGACCTGGAGAACACTGCTTTTTCTTTTTTTTTAATGTTTGTTTATTTTTAAGAGACAGTACAGCGGGGGAGGGGCAGAGAGAGAGGGAGACACAGAATCCGAAGCAGGCTCCAGGCTCTGAGCTGTCAGCACAGAGCCCGATGCAGGGCTTGAAACCACGAAGCGCGGGATCATGACCTTGGCCGAAGTCGGACGCTTAACTGACTGAACCATCCGGGTGCCCCTGGAGAACACTGCTTTTATCTGAACCCTGAGTTGGAAGGAAGACTAAGCAACCAACTGATAAAGGAATAAGACAAACAGGGAGCATGCCTGATGGGTTAAGTTTTCTATGTGGTATCAGGGCTGAAATACCAATGGAGGCCCGGCGGAATGCAGCCACCAGCCTTCCTTCTCCACCCTGCCCCCAAACAGTGCTCGCCTCTCCTCTAGATAAAATTGAACAAATATTTAACGAATGTTGGTTTGAAGCAAGTTATCAACCTACTCAAGAGCCCTGTGACTCTGTCGGGCCCTGTTGTTTGCCTTAAGGGTCGTAATCTACTACTAATCTCTGTTTTCTTTTTATTTCTATAGTGTCCATGGAAAACGTTGGAGAACAAGGTATGACATGTTTTATTATTGTTTTAGATGTGAAATTGTTAAAGTAGTTTTTTAAAAAGAGTATTCATTCACAGTTGGCTGGAATTAGCAAATTATACTTTGAGAACGTGGAGTCACGGTGGGTTAAAGACTTCCCTCAGTCCCCAGACTGAGTTCTGGCAGACATTTGGCAAAGACCTCTCCCTTGAAATGGTAGCCATTGTGCCAAAGAGTCTTTGTGGCCTCAAAATATAAGAATATCAACAGTCTCTTGTTTCAACTCAGAGAATTACCCCATTCCTGAGTCACCCATATAGTTCACGGAAAATATCATTAGCTGTAGTCATTACACACTGATTTAAGTGCCTCATTAGATAATTGAATTTTTAAATGCTTCTGTGCATATTGTCATTCTTTAAGAAATTGCCATATAATTTTAAAATACCAAACATGCTGTATTTTAAACTAACATATTTCAACTGTGTCTTACAGAATATATTTTCATATATTTATAATACACTTATATGTTTATTTATATGTGTTTATATATTTATATTAATGTATTTTCCAGAATTGATCATTATCACTGCATACAGAATATTTTGTACTTGCATAATACAGTACCTCAAGACTAAAACACCATACAAAGTATGCTTATATATGTTGCCTGAGCAAAGTATACTTTTCTTAGAAGTTGTCCCGTGTGATAAACAAGACACTTGAACTCCTATTAGAGGAAATCTCTCTTTGTCCAGATGGTCTCTGTTTAAATACAGAGTCATTAAAACAATCACTGCCGACAGATTTGACTACCGCTAAGCAAAATTAGCAAATACCCTCTCAAATAGGAACTGGTTTTGCTATTCTTCGTCAGGGAAGTCAAGTTCTTTAAGCCTGAATGTTTGAACATTTGTTTAATGCTGTGTTTATTATTTAAAGCTACAGGCACGGCTGACTTACTTTTATAATTTAGGAAATGTCTCTGTCACCATTTGGCCAGTAGATGACGGTACCTACAGATGAGAGCTTTCTAATCATAGGATATGGAATAATTAAATTAGTGAAGAATTTGGTTCATTTGGAACAAACATATCTTTTGTGAACACCATGATTTTAGTGTGTTTTGCATATTATAATGTTAATTACGTTTTTCTCATTTTAGTTGTGTGCCTGATTGCTTATCATCTACTGTTTGCAATGTTCGTCTGGTCGTACTGGAAAACTATCTTTACATTACCCATGAATCCTTCAAAAGAAGTAAGTTAAAATATTAGTAAAGCTATCTTGAAGTTGGAAGTCAATAATACTGATATCTGAAGAATGAATTTTACATCTTTTTGTTAATGTTGCACTTATTGAGTGAGTGTACTAATGTTTATATTAATGTGTCTGTTGGTAAATACTTGAATTTTCACTTTGTAAGTATTATTTTTGCATGGGATTAGTATGATATTTCTGGTACTAAATCTGTGGTGTGTTCCATTTCTACTTAAGAGTCAGACAGCAGGGTGGATGGACGGATAGACAGAGCTGAAGGTAGACATTGCTATACTTCAATTATCACACTAACAGTATATTAGTTGGCTGTTAGCCACCAACAACAAAATAACAATGTAAGTAATCCTCTCTGTATTCACAGTCTGTAGCTAGTCTGTAGAGCTTATTGCTCTTACGTGTGTATCTGCTGTTTCCAAAGTCACCTCTTGGCCTAAGGTGGATGCTGCAGTTCCAGCCATCATGTCTACCTTCCAGACAGCAGGTCAGAGGAAGTAATATAGAGGAGTAGAAGTAAGTCCTTCCCTTTAAGGATGCTTTCTGGAAATTGCTGACACCATTTCCACTTAGGTTAGAACCTAGTAAATGGCCACATTTACTTGCACGGAAGGTTAAGAATGTAGTCTTTATTCTCAGTGGCCATGTTAATCATATGAACCATGTCAGAAGAAGGAAATTGTGGATATGGAGGGGTGGGTGTGGAAGCAGTCTCAGCTACAGATGATTTTAAGTAGAGTGATAGAGTCAAATTTATACTGGGAAAAGACCATTCTAAGTATTTGTTTTTAAGTCTTTCATCTTGGTTAAAAGTGTAGAGCAGAGGACTCTGTCTTACTCATTTCTATACCGTTGGCATTTAGTCCAGTACATGTTTGTTGAATTGAAATAAACTTTGTTCCAGCAATAATGTTGTGGTTTTAGTTGGCCAAGTTAAAAAAAAAAAAAAAAAAAAGGGTGGGTCTAGGCATCGTTGCAAATCGTTCCCTGAAGTAATCTGTTTGCAGTGCAGCTGTGGTCAGAAGGCCCGTAAACATGCTATATGACCTGGGAAAGGATATTAAAAATGAAACCACAGGTATTTGCCCAGAATCAGTGGCATGCTTGGCGTAAAGTGCTTTACACAGAGCCTTTTTTTCTTCTACTCTCTACCTGTTTTTATTTCCTACTTTTTCTTGCTTTTTCCTCCCTCCTGCCACGTTTGCTTCTTTGCTGTTATGTCCATTACCGCCGTCCTGGCCTTAGTGGTAGTCTTGAAGAAGCACGCTGACTCCCGTGCTGGAAGATCTTATCCTTTCTGGCGCTTTACCTAGAACGTCTGTGATGACAATTCCCAGATCTCTTTCCAGCTCTGACCTCTTCTGTTGCAAACTTAGATATCCCCCTGCCACACATGGCTCCTGAGTCCACCGGCACGTCAAATACAGCACATCAAACGCTGAAGTCACCCCCTTCTCCCCCAGAGCATGACTCATCTGTTTCTTATGCTGGTCAGTGCCACTGCCATCCAGCTCAGCCTTCCCACACTCCAGCTTTCTGGAAGCTTGGCAGCCTTGCTGGAATTCTCTGGCTTCCTTGCCCCTCCCTCAGCATCCACATCCTGCTGATGTTTTTACTTGCTAATTTTCCTTTTTGGTTCCAACCCCTTTTTCTTTTCTTTGTTTCTTTTCTTTATTCTTTTCTTCTTCTTGATTTATTACCCTAATTCAGGATCTCAGTCATTTCTTTTGTCTGAGACATGCAGTCTCCTGTAGGCTTTCCCTATTTACATTCTTGCCTAAAACTCATCCTTCACCCAGAAGCTGGAAGTCTAAAATCAACTTTAACCCTTCTACGTCTTCTATCTATTCAGTTGCTCTACGTGTCCCACAGGGTAAAGGCCAGTCTCCCTAGTTTGGCAACAAAGGAGTCTTGTCTAAATTTCTGACTCCCCACTTTATATTCTAGTAGTTTTTAATGACATGTGTTTTCCTGTATATACCATGCCATTATTTTCTTTCCAGATTTTTTACCTACTTTCTTATCCAAATAATTCCATCTTTATTCGTGGTGGCAGCTCCATTAGGTCTCCATTGCAATTCTTATTATCTCTGAACCTTAAAGCATTGGATTGTTCCAGACCTCAATCCCTGGATGACTTCTCTTATTTATCTACATTATAACTTTAGGTATCATCTCATTGTTACAGCTTTCAAATTAGTAACCTCTGTCTCACTCTCTCAAGAATAAATAAATATTAAAACAACAACAACAACAACAACAACAACAAATGAAAATCCTTAGCCTGGTTCTTTCTTCTGGATTTCAGACTCATTTCCAGCTATGTATTTGGCCATAGAAATTTTAAATTCAGAGTACCTGAAAACAAATTTCTGATTCCCTGCCCACTCCCGGAATCTTCCTGTTCTTCAGGTTTTCCCAGCTCCGTCATGGCGATTCCATTCAAAGCCCTGGGAGGCATCCCTGGCAACTCCTTTGCTCTGAAACCCCATATCCCATCCATCAGCAGACAGTGTAAGCAACCCCTCAAAGCAGCCACAGTGAGAGCCCATGCCCCGCCCCAAGCCACCAGCACCCCATGCCTGCATACTGCAGTAACCTTGCAACCAGGTTCCTTTTGCTGTATATTTTCAACAAGTATCTACAGTGACCCTTTCAAAACAAGAAACAGATCATATCATTCTTCTCTGCTTAAACTTCCCTTTGATACCCTATCTACTGTAGCTTAAAAGGCTGCACATGGCCTGGCCCCACACCACCTCTCTGACCTTCTTCAGCGCTGCCTTCGTCACATTGGTTTCCTTGCTGTTCCATCAGTATCCTAAGCATGTTTCTCCCTCAGGGGTCTAGAAACCTGATTATTTTCTCTTGACCTGGAATATTCTTCCCACAGATAAGTGTGTTTCCAGGTCCCTTACTTATTTCCTGTCTCTGTCATGTAAACTCTCCCTGGCATGCCCTATAAACCTTAACCTTGCTGTATTTTTCTCCATAGCATATCATTCTGTAACTCATTCCATATTCATATTATATCATTCCTAAAACATAAGATCTGCAGTGGCATGAACTTTATCTGTTTTGTTCACTGACCCATCGCCAGTATCTAGAGCAGAGTCCGACCCATAAAAGGTCAGTGAACAAAACAGATAAAGACAGATTCCCTGTCTCTTTTTCTGCCCCTCCCCCATTCACGCTCTGTCTCTCTGTCTCAAAAAATGAATAAACATTAAAACAAATTATATGTGAGATCATCAGCTAAGAATGAGAGGGAGGTAGGTTAACTGAGGTTTGGGAAAGCAGAGCTTTGAAATAGTGGTTGGAGAGAGTGTGGGAAAATAAAATGATGAAACACGGAAGAAATGTCACAGTATTGAGGGAGAAGTCCAGATTGAGACGGTGAATTTATAGCTGTACCATGATTTGTTGGATGATTTTTCCACCAAAAAAAGCCCCCAAAAAACATACACTTTATTCAACTCCTACAACTCTGTGAGGTTGATACTATTTGTTACCATTTTACAAATGGAGCAGTGGGTTCTGAACATGAGCTAATTATCCCAGGGCATCTAGAACTAGCATGTGACAGAGCTAACATTCAGAGCAAAGTTCTTCTTTTTCTTCCCTTTTTAAAAAAAATTGTTTAATGTTTATTTATTTTTGAGAAAGACAGGCAGAAAGAGACAGAATATGAGTGGGGGAGGACCAGACAGAGAGGGAGACACAGAATCTGAAGCAGGCTCCGGGTTCTGAGCTGTCAGCATAGAGCCTGACGCAGGGCTCCAACTCACGAACTGTAAGATGATGACTTGAGTCAAAGTTGGATGCTTAACTGACTGAGACACCCAGACTTCTCTAAAGCAAAGTTCTTCTGACCATCAAGCCCACACTCTTGGCAGTATATCAAGCTCTAGCCTGGAGAGTGGACACCACTGTCGGTGAGTGTAGCCAGGATATCAGTTAGAGTGTGGAGAAAAAATAGCAACACTTTCATTTACATATTACTCTTTTGATGTTTCTTTTTCTCAAAGTTACAAATATAAGGCATAGAAATATATATGGAGGCCCCTGGGTGGCTTAGTCGGTTAAGTGTCTGAATTTCACTTAGGTCATGATCTCGCAGTTCGTGGGTTCGAGCCCCGTGTCGGGCTCTGTGCTGACTGCCAGCTCAGAGCCTGGAGCCTGTTTCAGAGTCTGTGTCTCCCTCTCTCTCTGACCCTCCCCTGCTCACGCTGTCTCTCTCTGTCTCTCTCCTAGAAATAAAAATATTAAAAAATATATATATATGAAATATTTATATAAAGTATAAAATACATATAAATGCATATAAAGTTTCATATAAAAGGTTTCATATATAATAATTATACTAAGTATATAAACAAAAATGCATTTCAGTCTCAGATTACTTTTTACTGATGGGTCCAGGATCAGAAGAGTTTGGAGACCACTGTTATGAAAGAGAGAGCTCTTACTTGCTGGCTAAGAATCTTGAGTTATTCCATTAATAAAATGCAAGATCTCGCCCTAATCTTTCAGTTGATTAGCAGCCAGAGACCCTCCCACTTGTAAAATGAGGGGTCCTTGACTTTAATTGACAATGGAGTGCTCTCAACTGCTGAAAATCTTTGAAAAATGGGACTAAAATAGCAGGGGAAGAGGTAATAAGAATATAATGTTAATATTTTCTTGTTACTACTGAGATTTATGAGAAATCTAGAACTAAAATTTTCCTTTTTATATAACAAGATTGTTAAATCGCTCATCATTTTTCAGTTTATAAGATTTCCTCCCATAAAAGTAAGATAACCATACCAACTTACATTGTGAAAATGGAGACTAGACAAAAAGAGAAGGAAAAACAAAATCATGCTAATCTACCCAGTTTACATGCTGAATTTCCTTTGAGCTATTTTTCCAATTTGTATTCAGTGTGCACATATTCCACTTTCTCCCCCATAATAGTCCATTATTGGTTTATTGTCATTTTTAATAACGGCATAATATTCTCACTGAAATATGTAAAAGTTTACTCTGTCACATCCCAACTTGGAATTGTAGGCTAATCCCAACTTTTCATATTATAAATAATCTTGTTAACATGTTTGCACATGTTTTGTACATACTTTTTACCTACATTTTGGATTATTTCCTTAATATAATTTCTCAGAAGTCAAATTACTAGACCAAGGAAATTTTAGTTACTTGCCAAATTGTTTGAAAAAAGAATGGTAGCAACTTAGAGTGCCACAAATTTTAACAGACCTTTGGCAATGCCTATCATTAAGAAAGCCATTAGTTGTCAATTAAATTCTATGTTTTAAAAAAATTAATATTCTGTGTTTTAATTTGTACATTTTAGATACCGGTGAGATTACATGTTCATTTTTGTCCTAAGTGAAAAATAGCAAAGAAGGAAATACATTCATGAGTTTTCTATCGGTCATTAGATTTCAGGTTTTTTCTTAATTTGCATATTAGCTTTCAGGTTTTTTCTTAATTTATATATTCTTTAAGAATCATACTCTCCTTTAACGTGTACTCTGGTATTCTGGATGGGATCCTGGAACAGAAGAAGATATTCAGTAAAAACTAAGGAAATCTGAATAAACTGCAGACTTTAGTTAATAATGTATCAGTATCAATTCATGGATTGTGGTAAGCGTACCATAATGTACTAATATATGGTGTTCATGATATGGGCAATTTGGTGAGAAGATATATGGGAACTGTGTCCTATTTTCTCAAATTTTCTATAAATCTAAAATGTTTTAAGTGGGATAAAATGATTTAAACCAAAGAGAAGAGCATGCCTTGCCTGGCCAGAGGACTGCCAGACCCGCAGGCTGGTGGTAGGTCAGCGATGTTATCTGTTACACCCTAGGAGATCTTCTGTTCCATCAGCTCTCAACAAAAGTCATCTTTCTTCAAATCTGTGACCTACCTTTACACATATAAGTGTTCTGGGTGAGGAACACCTGGCTGGCTCAGTGGGAAGAGCATGTGACTCTTGATCTTTGGGTTGTGAGTTTGACCCCCACGTTCGGTATAGAGATGACTTAAAAATAAAATCTAGAAGGCGCATGGGTGACTTAGTCGGTTAAGTGTCCGACTTGGGCTTGGGTCATGACCTCATGATTCTTGGGTTCGAGCCCCACATCGGGCTCTGTGCTGACAGCTCAGAGCCTGGAGCCTGCTTTGGATTCTGTGTCTCCCTCTCTCTGCCCCTCTCCCACTCACACTCTGTCTCTCTCTGTCTCAAAAATAAATAAATACTAAAAAAATGCAAAAAAAAAAAAAAAAAAAACCCTAACATTTCTTAGAAAATAAAATAAAATCTAAAAAATCAAAAGTGTTCTAGAGGAAAGGACTATATATTTGGTGTATTCCAAAGTAGAATTAGCTATTTAGATAGCCATATGACATGAGTAACAATTCTGCCGACTTGTTTTTGGTTTTCTGGACCTGATGCAGTGTGTTCTTTATTTAGTAATAAAACCATTGAATATACTAAAGAGCCTTTCAGTTCTGTCACTAACTAGAACTTTCCTCTAAGGTAAAAAGGATCCAGAACTCCATAAGAAAGTGTGATAAAATGTGGATGGCTTTAATCCTTTTGACTATTATTATGTCTTTACTAAACTAATTTTCAATGCTAGGTTTTAAATTAATGTTAAAAACACGAAGGGAGATATATCATCCTATATGGTGGGATTCTGAGAATGGAATGTTGGGGACTGAGACATAAAATAAGTTTTTCCTGGGGCGACTGGGTGGTTCAGTTGGTTAAGCGTCCGACTTGAGCCCAGGTCATGATCGTGCCATTCATTGGCCTCTGTGCTCACAGCTCGGAGCGTGGAGCCTGTTTCAGATTGGGTGTCTCCCTTCCTCTCTCTCCCCTTCTCCCACTCATGCTCTGTCTCTCTTTCAAAAATAAATAAAAACATATTTTTTAAAAATAAAAAAGTAATACAACAGGTTTTTCCTTGATACTCAGTGATCTGATACATGTTCCTTCGTCCGTTTCACAGGTGTAAGCGAGTGCGGGCTCTGTGCTCGGGTTTGATCCCTGCCCGTGTGGGGTTATGTGCTTGTGGGAGAGTTAGAGGATCAGTGAACAAACAAAATAACTAAAATTGTGGTGTATAATGCAAAGAAGGACTATGGACCTAGGGAAGAGTATGGCAGGGGGAAGGGACAGAATTTTTAGGGTACCCACCCTAGCAAAGGAATCTTGGAAGTTCATTGAGAAGATGGCTTTTAAGCTGAAATCTGCAAAATGAGAAGGAGCAATCCATAGAGTGCAAGGAGGACTGGGGTTCCAGGGGGAGGAATCATCGTGTGCAAAGTTAATAGACACTTTTACAATGACCCTTTCTTTTTCTTGACTTACAGCATTTTGACATCATTTGATGTTATACCCTTTATAGCAATTACATGTTTCCACACAAGATAGGTAGTTCTATTAAGACCACTTACCTTTATGTCATTATATTTCTTTTCTTTCAAAACAATGAACAGAACATTTTAAATGTTAAAATAATATCAGCCGGTGCCTGATGCCCACTGTTGAGTTATTAAATAAGAATATTAGAATTATTAAATAAGTCAGGAAATCTGGCAAATCCCCTGATGAACCAGTACAACTGCATGTGATGGATCAGTAAACAATTTGAATTTTCTTTATCAGCTCTTGAATTTGAATAAGACCTGAAGAGTGACAATACTCTCATTGCATCACCCTTCTGTCAAAGTTCTTTTTTGTAGTAACTTTGGAAAAAATGGAATGAATTCCAGGAATCTATTACCCAATTGGGAGATAGTTGTCTACTTACTCTAAATGTGGTTCCCAAACTTTTCTGATTCCAAGATATTTAATCTGCTGTTCTTCCTGCCCCCACCTCTGGGATCAGTCTGCAGGCTCCTTCTTTGCTATGCTGGAAACAGCACTGCTCACAGCCACTAACCCCCTCATTTATATATTAAACCAATCAGAATGATTGGGTGAATGTGTGTCAGGTTTTAAAACTGATAGAAAGAACCCTCCACCCCTTCATAAATGTGACCTTCATTTATTTGTTATTTGTATTCATGTGAGGAAGGACTGGTTGAAGTATAATTTGAAAAACTGTGACATTAACTAACAGGTAAGGAAATGCTGTGAATTTATAACAGGAGGAATATTTAATGTAGAGAATACTTTTTTTTAAATTACTTTAGAAACTCTTAAAGATGTAACTATAACACATCTACTGATTTAATGCCAGTAAATTTAATATTCTAACTTAGAATAATTTGTATTATGTAAATTCCTACTTAGAGAAAACTTCTTTTTATATTCTTTACCTTAATAGGTCTGAAATTTTACGGTTATATTTAACTACGTGTCATGCATATGGGAATTTTATGGTATCTTAAACCTTATTTACATTTGAAAGCTGGAGACTTGTTTTTCTTTTTAAAATAACCTCGATAGAATTGTCAACCTCTGAACAAATATTTTTAATTTTTATTTCTCCAAAGATAAAGACTTGGCTCAAATATCATCACCTCATTCTCAACAAATTGTTTTTCTTTCTTTTATTGTCATAATTAGATTACCTTTAAAACTTTAAAAAATTGTAAAATATGACCTACATACAAAAAAAGCATATGTAATGTATAGTTCAGAGAATAATAAGGGGCACTTGGGTGGCTCATTTGAGCATCTGACTCTTGATTTCACCTCAGGTTATGATCCCAGGCTTATGGTGTTGAACAGTATGTTGAGATTCTTTGTTGTGCATAGCTCTAGCTCATTAATTGTTCAGTGCATCATGGGATTCAGTTATGTGAATATATCATACTCCAATTTATTTATTCATTACCCTTTTGATGAACATTTGGGTTATGTTTAATTTTTTATATTTCAAACAACAATTCTGTGAATATCCTTATATGTGTCTCCTGGAAAACATTTATACTTATATAGACTTCTAAGGCTTTTTTTTGTTATTGGGTTTTGTGTGTGTGTGTGTGTGTGTGTGTGTGTGTGTAGCCCAAATTTGATTTTTCTCCAGTAAGGATTTTTTAATTGGGTGGGCCATGGTCCTCTGTTGAGTTCCTCCTAATCCACCTATATGTGCAAACATATGGTATCTGTCCTTATCTGCCTGGCTTTGACCATGGGGGAGAAGAAGGGGAAAAATAGTTGGGGAGAGGGAGGGAGGCAAACCATGAGAGACTCTTGAATACTGAGAACAAACTGAGGGCTGATTGGAGTGCGGGAGAGGGGAAGGGGGGTGATGGGCATGGGGGAGGGCAGTTGTTGGAATGAGCACTGGGTGTTATATGGAAACCGACTTGACAATAAACTATTTTAAAAAATAAATAAAAAATAAAATTAAAAAAATTGGGTGGCCCAGATTGGCTGTATAAGAAGCAAAATTAATGATTAGTTCTTTTGAGTGCTAGGAAATTTATGTCATGATTATCCTTAAGTTAAAATTCACTTAGATAAGAAAACATGCTTGATAGGTGTGTCTCTATTTTTATTCCTAATAATATCCAGTTGAAAAATTTACCCAGTGAGCCAAATTTTTTATTTTGCCATTTCATTTAGTAATATAACTAATACTGGAATAGAAGTCTATAAAATAATTTTACATACTCTATTCCTCTTGAATTTCCTGAACATCTGAGGAAGTAGATATTATTCCCTTGTTCTAGATGTACCAACTAATGATCCACTAGATTAACAGACATGCCCAGATTGAAAGCTTATGATCACTCTCAATATATATAATATATACAATTAATATTTTATAAATATCCTTTCATAGGTATATAGACCAATATGCTATTTCTTGAGAACATTGACTGAAATGTAAATTTCTTCCACAGTTCCATCTGTCTTATGCAGAGAAAGAGTTGTTGGAGAGAGAGCCAAGAGGAGAAGCCCACCAGGAAGTTCTTCGGCGAGCAGCCAAAGATCTCCCCATCTATACCAGGACCATGTCTGGAGGTGTGTGATAATGAGTGCTTTGGCACGATTGTTGTGGCGACCGTCAGCATATTTATATCCTTGAAACTGTCGAACACTCATTGAAATACATCGTGTTATGTCTTGGGTGGTTATTACATCTTTCCTATACAGTTCTGTAAAACAGAACACATGAATAAGGGTGCGTGGCACAGAGATCTCAGACACATCAGCACCAACCTTACTTCTCTGGTCACTTAGCTGGGATTCAGTGGAGATGTTAGAACTGCTGAAGTATTAATTTGTAGTTGTATTTATTTTTAAAGATTAAAAAAGTTTTTTTAATGTTTATTTATTTGAGAAAGAGAGAGGGAGAGAGAGAGAGAGAGAGAGAGAGTGTGAGCAGTGGAGCGGCAGAGAGAGATGGAGACACAGAATCTGAAGCAGGCTCCAGGCTCCAGATTCCGAGGTCATTAGTCCATTAAGCATCTGACTGAGCCTAAGTCAGATGCTTAATGGACTGAAAATATTTTAAATGTTTTTTATTTTGACACACGTGAGCGGGGAGGGGGCAGAGAGAGAGGGTGAGAGAGAATCCCAAGCAGGCTCCCTGTTGTCAGCTCAGAGCCTGATGCAGGGCTTGAACTTAGGAACTTGAGATCATGACCTGAACCGATGTAAAGTGTTGGACACTTAACTGACTGAGGCACCTCTGTTTTTAAAGTTTTAATTATAGATCTTCCTGTTATTTAAGGGAGCAGTATCTATAATGAATGTAACATTGACAATTTTATATAAATTTAAAGCAGTAATTGTATAAATTATATAACACTTAATGATACATTAAGTATTTAAAGAAATTTTTTTTTCTTTTTCTTTAAAATATATGGTAGTTTTCTTTCCTTTTTTTTTTAAACAAATGCATTTCAGTTAATAAATCTCTTTTACCTGGGTCATATTTTTTAGGTAGTTTAATAACTATCTAGTAAAGAATTGTCTTAAAAATGGACAAAGGCATCTACTAATACTCGTCTACCAAGATTCACCCAGAAATTTTGTGACTTTAGGCCTGTGTCCCCCATTTTGGTGGCCAGTAGCCCCACATGGATGTTGAGCACTTAGAATGTGGCAACTCCCAGAGCACCTGGGTGGCTCAGGTGGTTAAACTCCTGAATCTTAATTTCAGGTCAGTTCATGATCTCAGGGTCTTGGGATGGAGCCCAGCGTTGGGCTCTGCACTGACAGCATGGAGCCAGCTTGAGATTCTCTCTCTCTCTCTCTCTCTCTCTCTCTCTCCCCCCCCCTCCATCTCCCTCCCCCCCACTTATGCTCTCTCTTTCTCAAAATAAATAAATAAACTTTAAAAAAAAAAGTGACCCCTCCAAATTGAGTTGTTCTGAGTATAAAATACATAACTGGTTTCAAAGACTTTGTATGAAAAAAAGAGTGTAAAACATCTCATCAATATTTTTATATTACTTAAATTTGTTTCTAACTCACTTGAGAATCATAATTAAGTCTAAGTCATAGTCTTGCAATTTTTTCTCTTTGTTTTCCCTGTTTCTCAGTGGACAAGTGGTAATTCTTTGATTCAATATTAATGTCACTGGTTCTGTTCCACAAAGACAGAGATGCGCTTATGTATATGTATGTTGACACTACATAACCCTAAGCAAATACTTAATTTAAGCCCCCTAAACATATGTTACTACACAAGTTTCCAAACTAGTTAATGACAGTCACAGTTTAGGGTGCAAAAAACTCATCTCCACATTCCTAGAGCAGTGCTTTTCTATGGTACCCTTGACACACTGGGTCAAGAGAAAGGAAGGAAGCGTAGGTCATACTGTAACCACGTATTAATTTCCACTAGTAATAACCACACTTTGGATTTGTAAGTCATCTCCTTGTGTACCTTATATAATGTTAAGGCTGTCATCTCATTCCTGTCAAGTACTGGATACCTTTTTCCTGAGATGAATTTATGGTTCTTATTACTTGTGACAGTGGGGAATACAATCTGGATTTCCTAATATAATCTTTGTTTATATTTTCAGTGCTAAAATTTTGGATGCCTCCTAAAATCAATATTAACTGACTAGAGTCATTGACTCACTTAAATTATGCTAAGTTTAATAAAAAGATTATGCTGGTGTGATTAATCTCCTTCTGAAATACATAGGATGTAAAGGAAAACACAATGCAGAATGGATGTTCAATGGGGCAGCCACAGTACCACCAAGGCAGGAATGTGAGAGGGGTCCTTCCTACCTCAACCCCAGCAAAGACATTCGGGTTCTTTGAATAACTTCCTTCTTTGCCCTGAGGAATTGACTAAAACAACTGAAACATGTAGTTGATATTCATGCTCTTTGTAATTCAGAGAGAATTGAAGGTGATGGTAATATAATTAAGGAATTTACTGTCCCTTCTAAGTCCACAACACTTCCTCCAAACCCAAAAGAGAAAAAAGCCAACTGCCTCGATTAAACTGACTGCGCTACACAGAAAAATTCAACTACATACAGACTGGAATGGGGGGCATAGTAAAGCAGGGTATTAACAAGACTTTTCCTCTTTGTCCTGTGCTTTCTTCTGATCCAGCCGTCTTCTGTTTTCTCACAGGGATCGCCAAACTTTATTACAGATAATTTTTTATTTTTATTAAATGAGGACTCTTTGCTTTTTTTAGCTTTCTCTTGCCCTTGATCTTTTCCTTTAAATTTTTTTTGTACATTTTGACTTAAGAAGGTAACAACCAGAGGTGATGGAGCTTACCATTTTACACCCAGATGTTGATAACTTGTCTTTTCAACATTACCCAAAAAGGTTTTAAATTACATAAATAAAATAATATTGGAATAATATCTTTATATTGTGTATATATATATATTTATACTTATATATAATAAACTGAAAAAAAAACAAGACAGTTAAAATTCTTCTTGACTGTTAAGAGTCTTTAAATGATAATCATTTCATTTTAAATTACAGCAGGATAATTTTAGTTGAATATGATATAGCACAGGGAATTTATTTTTAAGATTTTATTTTAATCTCCTGGTGTTCATCATGACAAGTGCCTTCCTTAATCCGCATTGCCCATTTACCCTTCCTCCCCCCCTTCCTTCTGGTAACTATTAGTTTGTTCTCTACAGTTGAGTCTGTTTCCTGGTTTGTCTTTCTCTCTTTTTTTCCCCTTTCCTCATGTGTTTTGTTTACTAAATTCCACATATGAGTGAAATCATATGGTATTTGTCTTTCTCTGTTTGACTTATTTCACTTAGCATTTATACTCTGTAGCTCCATCCATGTCATTGTAAATGACAACATTTCATCCTTTTTTTATGGCTGAATAATATCCCATTGCATATATGTACCACCTCTCCTTTATCCATTCATCGGTGATGGACACTTGGGCTGCTTCCATATCTCGGCTATTGTAAATAATGCTGCTGTAAACCTAGCGGTGCATGTATCCCTTTGAATTAACATTTTTGGTTTTTTTGGGTAAATAGTAGTGCAATTACTGGATGGTGGGGTAGTTCAATTTTTTACTTTTTGAGGAACCTCCGTACTGTTTTCCACAGTGGCTCCACCGGTTTGCATTCCCACTAACAGTGCATGAAGTTTCCATTTTCTCTACATCCTCGCCAACATCTGTTGTTCTTTGTGTTGTTGATTTTAGTCCTTCTGACAGGTATGAGGTGATATTTTACTGTAGTTTTGATTTGCATTTCTCTGATGGTAGGTGATGATGAGCATCTTTTTATGTGTCTCTTGACCATCTTGGTGTCTTCTTTGGAAAAATGTCTATTCACATCTTTTGCCCATTTTTAATTGGATTATTTGTTTTTTAGGTGTTGATTTGTATAATTTCTTTATATATTTTGGTTACTAACCCTTTATTAGATATGTCATTTGCAAATATCTTCTCCCATTCCATAGGTTGCTTTGTAGTTTTGCTGATTGGTTCCTTCGCTGTGCAGAAACTTTTTATTTTGTCCCAATAGTTTATTTTTGCTTTTGTTTTCTTTCCCTCAGAGAACCTAGAAAAAAAATGCTATGGCTGATGTTAGAGAAATTACTGCCTATGCTCTCTTCTAGGATTTTTCTGGTTTCAGTTCTCACATTTAGGTGTTTAATACATTTTGAATTTATTTTTCTGTAGGGTGTAAGAAAGAGGTCTAGTTTCATTCTTTGCATGTTGCTGTCCACTTTTCCCAGCACCATTTGTTAAAGAGACTTTTTCCCATTGCATATTTTTGCCTCCTATGTCATATGTTAATTGATCAGATAATTGTGGATTTATTTCTGGGTTTTCTCTCCTATTGATCTGTGTGTGTACTTTTGTGCCAATACCATACTGTTTTGATCACTACAGCTTTATAATGTAATGCGAAGTCTGAAATTGTGGTGCCTCCAGCTTTGCTGTTTCTTTTTCGGGATTGCTTTGGCTATTTGGTGTCTTTTGTGGTTCCATACAGCTTTTAGGATGGTTTGTTCTAGTTCTGTGAAAAATGATGTTGTTATTTTGATAAGGATTGCGTTAAATGTGAAGATTGCGTGGGATAGTATAGATATTTTAACAATATTAGTTTTTCCAATCCGTGAGCATGGAATGTTTTTCCATTTCTTTGTGTCATCTTCAGTTTCTTTAATCAGCATTTTATAGGTCTTTCACCTCTTCGTTAGGTTTGTTCATAGGTATTTTATTATTTTTGATGCAATTTTAAATGGGATTATGCATTTTTTTAATTTAAAGACTAAATTTATGTGTATGAAAGACTATAAACAAAAATCTTATTTCTACATTGTTTTGATTTCCTATGAATTATTTACCCACTTTGATTTGAGAGGTTCCCCCCCCTCCCCGCCCCAGCATACTTTGAAAGAGAGATAATCACCATCTGGAGAAAGAGAGATAATCACCATCTGGAGAGAATCTAGCATTTTCCACCAAACTCACCACTTAAAATTCAACTATAAGTGTAAAAAATATATAACAGTTTTTAAAAACTTGGCATTAAAATGTAAAAATATGTGATTAAATTTGTATATTATTTATATGTTGAAATAATATCTTTGATATATTAGCTAAAATAATACATTTTATTGAAATTAATTTCCCTGTTTCTTTTTATGTCTTTTAAAAAATTTTATTTGAGAGAGAGAGAGAGCGAGAGCGTGCGCGCTAAGGAGATGGGCAGAGGGAGAGAGAGAGAGAGTCTCAAGCAGGCTCCATACTCAGCTTGGAATCAGACACGGGGCTTGATCCCATGACCCTGGGATCATGACCTGAGCTGAAATCAAGAGTCGGACACTCAACCAACTGAGCTGCCTGGGTGCCCCATATTTTTATGTCTTTTAATATAGCTCTCGGAGAATCTAAAACTACACATGTGGCTCACATTACATTTTTGCTGGATAATACTGCCAGTATTAATGCTTTGCATGAGCCAGTGATACTGTGTAGCTTTCCCTGGTATGTTGCTGTGAGACTCCTGCCTTCAGGAGAAGAGGCTGCCATGCCATTAATGTCTGCGGTTTCTGGAAAAAAAGAGAGTTGTAAGGAGATGATTGAGAGCTTGTTTCAGTATTGAAAACAATTCCATAGAGGTCTCGTTGTTTGAAAAAACCTCATCCTGGGGCACCTGGTTGGCTCAGACAGTTAAGCATTCGACTTCAGCTCAGGTTCACAATCTCGCAGTTCATGAGTTTGAGCCCCGTGTCCAGCTCTTTGCTGACGCTCGGAGCCTGGAGCCTCCTTCAGATTCTGTGTCTTCTTCTCTCTTTACCCCCCTCCCCTGCTTGAGCTGTCTCTCTCTCTCTCTCTCTCTCTCTCTCCACCAAAAATAAATAAATGTTTAAAAAAACTAATAATAAAGAAGAAAAAAGGTCTTTTTTTTTTTTTTCCTATTTCAGTTTCTGTTTCCTGTTTCAGAGGTCATATTAGCTAACATAACAATGGTAATTATTTGTTGCAAGGACTTTTCCAGATTTTAAATTCATTAATTTGGTTTTATGGATCCTGTGGCCCACTTAATAACTGTTTTCCTGTAATTCTGGTAGACTGCTTGCACCTTGTAAGTTGTCTATGTACTGAAATAGCATGTCCAGATCAGTCATCTATCATCGTCTTTGATATCTGTATATTAGAGAAGAAAAGGTCAGGACTTCCGTTACAAGAATTAAAATTCTCTATTGGAGGTACTTCTTCCAGTCTTCACTTCTAATCTTGGTTCTCACAACAGAGAACATGTGAGCTCTTTCCCAATTTGAACAACTAATAAAAGTTCATTCACAAATTTCTAAAAGGTGTTTCTCATAAAACTTCTAAAATGTGGTTGTATCCTCTCGTCCTTGGGGTACAAGATAGAAGTTGATTTACTTGGAGGTGACACTGTTCACTTTGATGGAAATGGACATATTTGCACCCTTACAAATATGAGCCTTACAATCATTACTAACAATTGGGATCACCTTAGAAAAATTCCCCCCAATTCTTGAGAAATCTCTTTTGAAAATTGAGCCTGGGGGCACCTGACTGGCTTAGCCAGTGGAGCATGCAACTCTTGATCTCCGGGTCGTGAGTTCGAGCCCCACACTGGTTGTAGATATTACTTTTAAAAGAAAGGTAGGAAGAGAGGGAGGGAGGGAGGGAGGAAGGAAGAAGGGAGAAAGGAATAAGGAAAGAAAGAAAACTGAGGCTGTAAGCAAGTCGTTCTATTTTGGTATTTACACAGTAGAACATCTCATTTTTGCCCAATTCAAATTCACTGTGCTTTTTAGAAGTTAAATTTGGATAGATGATAAAAGTTATTTAATTGTATATTCAGTTCAGTGTTAAATCTAAGACTAAGTGGAGCTTTTTGTCCCTAGCAATCCGATATTGTGATAGATGCCAACTGATAAAGCCAGACCGCTGCCATCACTGTTCCGTCTGTGACAAGTAAGAAAACCGTTTCCTTCTAGAACGTCTGTGTGCTGGTGTTCTTGTTAATTAATATTGTTTCTTTCCTCACTGTTTTCCAGATTTTTTCTTTAATTGTACTTCTGAGAGCTTTATTTAGGAAATAGAACCAGTGTAGTCACCTGCATTAATGTGAGTGTGGCTTGGGCCACAGTGACTTAATGGTCCCTTTTCCCTCCGGATTCACACAGACGTAATTGAAGCACACGAGTTTTGACAGCTCAGACTTGGCTAGTTCTGTTTAACAAATGCTTCTTTTTCATCTTTATAAAGATAGCTCATTTGACTTCATGACAATCAGATATTGTCAGATTCTTACTACACCACAGGGATAGTGCTGTATATCTTAAAGACTGATATTAAAGGAGAAGGCTCATCCAGACTTTCTGTGAAGCTGTTGACATTTTGCACTTTCTGTAGCCCAAGATAATTGTGTATTAACATACTGCATTGTTTGTAAGGAATGAGGTATTTGATTTGTATTTTAAAGCATGTATGTTTTTAAAGTTCTATAATTAGATCATAACTAAAATTGGCTATCGTGTTTATTTGAGCTGAAGACTTTCTCAATTATTCACCTTTTAGATAAGTAAGCAGTCTTGCAATATTTTAGTTGCCACAACTCTTTTTTATATAACTTTTATATTTGCTTTTTATACATTAATGGGGTTAACATTTTATGGTGTTAAGTTTTGCTTGTTTTTTTTTAGATGTATTTTGAAGATGGATCATCATTGCCCATGGTGAGTATAGTTCTGTCCTCAAGCATAGATGTCTCTTGTCCCTTACAACTTAATACATTCAATCATTTATGTGTTTAAATGTTTTTATAAATGAAATCTTGCCTTAGCTGACCCAGGAGGTACTTTCAGATTTAGTTTCTAGTACTTGTTGAGTTAGCTCAAAGGAGCTTTATTCAGGAGAAATGCCATGAAACAATTTCAAAACTAGTAGGTAAACAATATAAAAGTTAATTAGTCACATTTGCTTAGAACAAATGGTTTTCTTTGTATGCACATGCCTAAACACAGAGATTCTGAAACACTTCCCAGAAATTACACCAAATTGTATTCATCAATTATACACAACACTTCACTGGAAGTTTTGAATAATGAATTAATTCATCTAAAGCTTTAACAACATATTTTAAGCAAAACTTGGCATTGAAGAGTAGAATAGCAAATAGACAAATATACACATATGGGTTTCCAGGGACACCTGGTGGCTCAGTTGATTAAGCGTCTGACTTCCGCTCAGGTCACGATCTCACGGTTCATGAGTTCGAGCCCCACATCAGACTCTCTGCTGTCAGTGCAGAGCCCACTTCAGATCCTCTGTCCCCCTCTCTCTCTGCCTTTCCCCCACTTGCGTTCTCTCTCTCCCCCTCTCAAAAATAAATAAACCTTTAAAAATTTTAAAACAAATAAACAAATGTTTCCACTTAGAACTCATTAATATCTTAGAAAATAAGTTTAGATCAGGCAGCTTAACAGAGGGTTATTTGTAAGCTCTAACTAACTAATGAAGGTTCATTTTTTTCTACCTCTCCCTGTAATTTTTCTTCTTAACGTGCACATACCTGTGACAGTTACACTGATGTTGCCAGTGGCTTAGATTTGGATACGCAGCATGATTACTGTACAAGCCTTCTCTTCTTTCAAGCGTGGCCCTACAGAAAGGTGGACATGCTCACCAGTGTTTCCCAGGTGTAGGTAGAAACACACAATGAATGATTCCCTTAGCTGCAGGAAATCATAGGGGAATGGCGGGTTCACGGCATTTTCTCTCTCTAGATTCCTCTTCCTTTTCTCCACCTAGATTTTCTTCTTTTGATGTTAGGGCTAGTTAATGCCTGAGAATAACGTTCTTTCAAAGAAAGGTCTCAATCCATAGCCTCCCCTGATAGTAATTTTCATTTGTAGCCATTCTTTTGCTTTCCTCATCCTTTCATTCATTGTGTTCTCTTTCTCAGCAGGTAGTCCCTGCCCCCCTGCAGTGTCCTGAATTAGAAGTTTCCTTTATCTTTCTTGCACTCCTCTAGCAGCTGATCCCTCCCGCAGCTCATGTGGCCGTGCCTCACAAGTCCCTGGGACCCATCTGGGGGTTCACTGCCCCTGCTGTGAATGGTTCCCGTGCCCGCTGGCAGCTCCCCGCCTCAGGCACCACTGCTTCTTTTCTTCTCTGCCTGAGGCTCGTTTCCACCTGATGGGGTTGGTTCAGCTGCTACAAGGTCCCCAAGTGCTGGGGCTCTCACGCGCCCAGAGGCCACCCTCAACCAGCCAGGGCCTGGCCGGCCACATACGCCTTCCTGACTTTTCTCCCGTCCTTGTTTCAAATACACTGTATCCAAGTTCTTGTCCAAGGGCTGCTCTCTGGGGAGCCTGTTCTGCGATACCCCTCTTTTCTGAATAGCTGTGTATTCCAGGGAGAACTTAGCAGAGTGGGCAGGAGCTCAGGGACCTAGAGTTGACTTTGATTTTTCTGACTTAGAGTACTAGGAGACTGTGACGATGAGGAGTGAAGAGGTAGAAGCAATCGGCATGAATCCCAAGCTTGGCACACCTGTCAGGCTTACCACATCCTCGCTGTTCCCACCACAGCACAAAAATAGGAAATAATAATTTACTATGACAGCAATCTTTTCTGAACCTGCAATTAATTTGGCTTTCTAAGAGACTTCTAGCATATTCTGACAGTCTTTCACATTTTGACAGATATTGTTAAATAAGTGAAGGGGAACAAATATAACCCTTTGGAGGTTTTAAACCATCTTTTTAAAAATAAGTTTATTTACATATTTTGAGAGAGAGAGAGAGGGAGAGAATGAGCGAATCAGCAGGGGAGGGGCAGAGAGGGGGTGGGGGAGAGAATCCCAAGCAGGCTCCGGGCTGCCGGCGCAAAAGGTTCTAGAGGTTTTGGACGTGGGCTCAGGTGGCGTGACTGTGTGCTCCGTGTTATCACGCTCACCTTTCATGGCCACGTGGAGGTTGTTGAATGAACCGACCGCAGTACCTTTCCAACTTCTGTGTCATTACTTCGCGCTGTCGCATCTGCTGTCCCAGCCGCTGCCTCAGCTCCGGGTCCGCCCGTGCAGAAGGCAGTGGCCAGGTCGCCTTGGGAAGGGTTGAGTGCCAAGGGCCTACTGTGCGCCTGGCGCCTGCTACAGGGAGCAGCCACTTTATTTGTGTATTTTAAGTTTCAAAATAAAATTTTAACGTAAAAAGCTTATAGACAATACATACATACCCATGGTTCTAAATTTAAAAATAAAAAAAGTACAAGTGTTCTTCTGAGTGTCCTCTCCGCTTTCTTCTCCTCTTCACAGGAACGTGTTGCTGAGTGTCACGTGCACGTTTCAGACACAGATGTGGGTGTGTGTGTATCACATGTTTTTATACACACACAAAAATATTTTACACGTTATTTTCTCACAAGTGGTTCCATTATGGACTTGAGCTTATGCCTTTCTTTTTTATCTCTTCACTTACTATATCCTGGAAATTTTTCCCTATCCATACCTAAATAATCTTTTTCATAGTCATTATATGAATCCATCACTCATTTATTAAAAGATCTTCAGGATGTCCCTAAACTGGGCAACTTTGTTATATAGACCTTGTGTATAATTTTGAAGTTCAGTAACCATCAACTTGAGCATCTACAAAATCAGAAAAGTATGCTTCTTTGCCGCCAGTGATTTCTGTGTATCTGCTGTGGCCGGTTATTACCCCTCAGGGTGCTGGGGTTCAGACTTACACTTGTGTTCTAACTGAACAGTGATTGATCTTATAGTCAGAAGTGTTTTTTCTTTTGATATAAAATTGTCATTAATATTAATTGTATTAATGATATGTGTTGACATGCTTGCAAAGATTAGGTAACACTAAATAAATTCAGTAATTTTAGCTTCAGTTTATTGAGTACCTATAATGTGCCAGAGACTGTATATACCTAGATATGTAAAATCTGTAATTCTTGTAACAAGGACAGAGATTATAGAAATTATTTGTCCCCGGGCACCTGGGTGGCTCAGTCGGCTGAGTGTCCAACTCTTGATTTTAGTTCAGATCTTCATCCCAGGGTTATGGGATCAAGCCCCATGTCAGGCTCTGTGTTGCCTGCTTAAGATTCTCTCTCTCTCCCCCCCTTCCCTCCCCCCTCCCTCTTCCCCCCAACCCTGCTCCTCTCCCTCACTGTGTGCTCTCTCTCTTTCTTTAAAAGAGTTTTTTTTTAAACAACAAAACTATTTATCCCATTTTAAAGAGGAGGGGTATGTGGGGCTCAGAAAAGTTAAAGAATGGGCTTAAAGTCCCAGGGCAAGATTGTTGGACTCCAGAGGCCACATTCTTCCCTTTTTGTTCTATATTATGTTCTTTTTCTGATTTATTATCAGAAAGCAATTTTTCTGAATCAGAGCCAACAGCTGTTTGCACTGAATCTTAAACAACATACAAAGGGTATTTACCACGATTATGTTTTATTTCTCCATCTAAAATCATTCAGACACAGATATGTTCTCTTCCTTTTCAAATTGAGTCTACAAAGGAGTAGGGAGTAAAAACATTTCACC
Organism: Hyaena hyaena; assembly: GCF_003009895.1. Taxonomy (NCBI): domain Eukaryota; kingdom Metazoa; phylum Chordata; class Mammalia; order Carnivora; family Hyaenidae; genus Hyaena; species Hyaena hyaena. Next base: position 914,278 of record NW_024081198.1, on the reverse strand, counting down.
AAAAGCTATCTGTTATGAAGAGACATTTTATTACCATATTTCTTCAAGTGTAAAGTACATATCCAACTCTAAAATACTTGGTCTTTATTTACTGTCTATTCTCTTTCCCAAGTGACAAAGTTACATTATATCATGCTCCTCAGCAGAAGTCAAAGTAAGTTAAATTTGGTGTTACAAAATCTGTAATCAAAATTTTCCTTTTCATAAAAATGCTATGTATCATTGAATACCAAAGCTGCTTCTTACATTCCCATTGGAAGAGAAACAATCTTTCCTATCCCTTCTTATCTTCCCCAAGCCCACAAAAGAGTCATTGTCTTCGCCCCCATTGTCCAAAGTGTTGTGGTGCCCCAGCTTCCGTCCAACCGTTCTGTCCTCGGGAAACGAACACAAGGAAGCCAAGGAAATATCCTGCATCCTTTGGAGACAGAATGCAATTAGACTAGGCTCGTTTGGAACTCTTTGCTATATTATTTCTTCCCATTATTTCATTCACATGTCACAAAAGGCAATCTCAGCAATTGGCCTGCACTCACAGCAGAGTCATAACTGATTTCATACAATGTGCACCGCAGTTTTTGCCTTCTTTGTGAACTTATTTGCTGAGTGCAATACCTTTATGTTCCAGAATTACTAGATCTAATGCTGTTCTCTTTACCTTAAGGTTTTTGAGGTAGACAAGATAAGCATTTTTCTTTTTTTCCCAAACTTATCATTTATTCTCAAGCCATATCAATGTTTACCTTTTTAATTTTTTTAAATAAAAAAATTTTATTGTAAGAACACTTACACGACACCTACTCTTAACAAATTGGTAAGTTCACACTACAGTATTAGCTGTAGGTGCAGTGGTTACAGCAGATCTCTGGGGCTTATTTACCTTTCATAATTGAGTAAACATTTTTCATACGTACACTTTGACTTTAAAAATCTAAAAAGAAAAATGCCTCAGTTTGTTACAGAGTCAACAGAGAATAAGATCACTTTGCTAACATGAGAGGAAGAAAAAGACATTTGAGGAGAGGAAACCATTTGTGGACGTTCTTTGCACTATTTTTATTGTACTAGTTAAGGAAGTTGACTCACGCATTGAGGATACCAGCCATTTCCACAGGTCTTCTGTCACGTTTACAAGATCATCCTGTAATTCCCTGTCTTTATCAAAAGGAAATTTAAAAAGAAATTTAAGTTTATTTATTTATTTTGAGAGAAACTGAGACAGCATCAGCCCAGGAGGGGCAGAGACAGAGGGAGAGAGAGAATCCAAAGCAGGCTCCGTGCTATCAGCACAGAGCCCGACACAGGGTTCCAGCTCATGAAACTGTGAGATCACAACCTGAGCCAAAACCGAGACTCAGACACTAAACCCACTGAGCCACCCAGGTGCTTGAAAATAAAAAGTATTTGACAGAAAAGAATGTGATTATGAAGTGAGTTGTATTTATATTTGTGTTTATTGATATATAATAACTTGAATTCCTACCTCTTCCCTGAATACACTTTAGAGTAAGAACTGAGAATTCTCGATCTCCTTGTTTAGAATCAAAGGCTGTAAAGCCCGTTCTCCGGAATGTTTATTTTGCAGAGAAGGACAATGAAATTCCTATAGACTACTCCACCTGGTCAGGGCCACATAATGTCAGGTGGCAATTCTACATTATGATCTCAGCTGTGTGGCTCTCAATCCTATTTCTTTTCTTAAACCTCCCCTTGATAATCTGTTTGCTTCAGTGGTGTGCTGCTGGCATGCAAGCAGTTTGTGAAGATTATTTCATCTAATTCGGGAAAACCCGAAAGGTTTGAAGTTACTTACTCATAGTTAGAAATCACATCCAAAGGTAAGAGAGAAAAAGAATGTACTTTGTTTCTTTTATCTGCCTGACTTCATTAGGTTTCTCCCCAGCGCTTTGTTTTTAGGCATGTGCTTCTTTTCATAATTGGACATGAAATATAGCTATATGGTTCATGATTGATTAAAGCAGTATCATATATTAGATTTAAAAATCTAAACAAATTCCTGTTGTGGAGTGGATTTTTTATGTTTGTATGTGTAAAGAAATCTTACAAGTCATGCTTAAAGAAAGGCCAGTGGATTTGAAATGACAGGAAACCAAATACTGTTAGGATGAGTATATGCATACCTAGGCTGAAAGTGTACAACTCACTGAAAATGTTGTTTTTGTTTTGTTAACAGGGTGAACAACTGCGTTGGATTTTCAAATTATAAATTTTTTCTCCTTTTCCTGGCTTATTCTCTGCTCTACTGCCTTTTTATTGCTGCTACAGATTTACAGTATTTTATCAAATTTTGGACAGTAAGTCAATACCTTGGTGACTTTCTGTGGTATACAAAAGTACATAATAGATTTTCAGTAATCGAGTTATTTCAGACACTGATTTATAGACTAGAGTTCATTTATGTACAGTCAGTCCTCATTGTTCACAGATTCCGTATTTGTGAATTCTCCCGCTTGCTAAAAATCTATCTGTAATCCCCAAGTCAGGACTCACAGAGCTTTTGTGGTCATTTGCAGACATGCTGAGAATGGGGGCACATTCCCTGCTGAGATCAAACAAGGCAGCCTGCGGCCTTCGTGCGTGCCGCTCTTGTTCTCCCACACTGTAAACTAGCATGCTTCTCAGTCTGATGAGTGTCACGTTTTTTGCATTTTGTACTTTTTGTTGGTGATTTTGCTATTTCACATGTAGTGCTGGAGTGCTTGCTGTCTGGTGTTTCTAAGCACAAGAAGACTGTTACGTGCCTTAGGGACAAAACACATGTGTGAGAGAAGTTTCCTTTAGCATGACTTCTACCGTTGTTGGCCATGAGTAGTGAATCAACAATATGTATTAAATAAGATGGCAGTACGTTGTCTTTAACCAGAAACGCACATCAAACATGGTTGTGTATTGATCACTTGATGAGAACATGGTGACCAGAGGCTCCCAGAACCTCACCCTGGATTTTGCCATTGGCAGTGGATCTAAAGCCACAAATTCAGTGTTCACAGCATCACTCTAGAACATAACCACTGTGGATAATGAGAATTGACTCTGTTAGAAGACTTTTTTCAGTATTTAAAAATAGAAGTGCTTTCTTTATGTACATAAAGATTATTTTTAAGAGTATTGTGTCTAGAATATCCTGAAATTTTATTAAGTATTGCTTGATAGGCTTTAATTAACTCATTTGTTTTTAGAGACTTCTAGAATGTCTCTGTGTGCCAGTTACAGCCCTAAGCACTAGGAATACACAAGCGTATATATGGACATGCTCCTAACATTGTAAGAATACTCCAGTGTCCAGCTTGAAGAATGGCCCCAAATGAATGTCTGAGGTATTATCATACCTCACTGCTTCTCGTTCCTGTGCATGGTTTTAGTTCCAAACCATATATATGTCAAATATATATGGAATGACCAGTTTTCACTCTGAAGACTCTGCTGTCAAAGCTGTCTGTGAGATCTGGTGACCTGTGCTGATATATTGATATTGAGACAGTGTGACCTTCTGTCGGAAGGGGACATCTCCTAGTAGCCCAGGTGTTTGCCTCAGTGTCCGTAGCCCAGGCCTGGCCTTCCGGGGTGGACACTATGTACAATGGGTGGGAGACAAACCGGTTTTGCTTTGAGATGGCCTGTTCTAGTACATGCGTATTGTAAGGCTTGTTTCAGATCAGTGTCACGCACCATTGTTGACCTTTTCCGTGACGCCGTTCTTTAAACGAGCTCAAAGCGTTATTGTGGGTGTGTCGTTGCGTGTGTCCTTGTAGTTGACGCTGTCATTTGTAGTAATGCAAAACATTGATAAAGATAGTAAGTAAGTGCGCCAATTAACCTTCATTTTCAGGCATTATAAGAAAACTACTTAAACATTTGTAAAGCTGTAGTATGTTAAAAAAAAAAATTTTTGGGAAGTAAATCAAAAACTATGTTTTATAGTTCCTTTTATTGTGCTTCCTAGTGTAATAGTTTACACATATGCTATCACAGTTTTTCTGTGATTCGGTTCTGAAAAACAAAATAAATATCCCAAGTTTTAATATCTTTTCAATATCTATGTAAATTAATAGTGAACATTTTTTAATCTTATGACATACCTTTTTCCTCAACATTTTAACATAAAGCCATGTATCTTTCTCCATATCTAAATTTAAAAAAATAGAGCAAAAAATAATCTTACTTACAAAAGTAGGGGAATACATATCCCTTTGACAAAACATTTTATTTTCTTCCTTTCTTTATAGAATGGCCTACCCGATACTCAAGCCAAGTTCCATATTATGTTTTTATTCTTTGCTGCAGCTATGTTTTCTGTCAGCTTGTCTTCTCTGTTTGGCTATCATTGTTGGCTAGTCAGCAAAAATAAATCTACATTAGGTGAGTATTCAATTGTTGTAGTTAACAGAACTTTAAACTCATCAAAAGTTGCCCTATGATTAAATGCCAACCCGTCCTGATGTGGTAAAAATTGGTTTTATTTCCTACACTGTCGTATGAGGTGGCTTAGCTGCCTACAAGTGCACTTGCTCTGTATATTTATTGACTGTCCATTGTGTGTAAAGCATTGTGTATATACAGTGGTAAGCAAAGGGCCACATAGTCTATGAGGGGCACAGAAAACCAGCAACCAAACATAGAAGTAATTACAGAATGCGAAGTGTTATATAGGAAACAAACAGGATACTGAGGTGTGAATCAAGGGCTGGGATTATGGAAGGGAACCTACTTACAGTGGCCAGGGAAGGGCTTACCAAAACAACAAGTATGTAACCTACGAAGTCAATCATGGTAAGAGCCATAACATCTCAGGCAGAGAAAACAGTATGTTCAAAAGCCCTACAGAGGTGGGATGCAGCTAAAACAGTACTTAATGGGAAATGCATAGCTAGCTATAAATTATTCCGTTAAAAAAAAAAAAGAAATCTTGCAAACCAGTCACATTAATTCTTAAGGAAGTACAAAAAGAAGAGCAAAGAAAACCCAAAGCCAACAAATGGTAGGAAATAATAAAGATTAGAAGGGAGATAATAGAAATAGAGAATTTAAAAAATAGAAGTTCAATCAAATCAATAATTTGTTCTTTGAAAATATCAACACATTTTACAAGTTGTTACCAAGAAAGAGAAAATAGAGAAGACTCAAATAACGAAAATCAGTAATGAAAGTGGGAACGTTACTCCTGTACTGAATTTGCAGAAATAAAAAGGATTATAAGTGAATACCCTGAACGCACAAAAAAATTAGGTAGCCTAGATGAAATGGACAAATGTCTAGAAACATACAAACAACTAATCTGACTCAAGAAGAAATGTAAAACCTGAACAGACCTGTAACAAGTAAAGAGATTGAATCAGTAATCACAAACTTCCCAACAAAGAAAAGCCCAGGACCACATGGCTTCACTGGTGAATTCTACCAAAGGTCAAAAAAAAAAAAAAATTAACATCAATTTTTCTCAAACTCTGCCAGAAATTAGAAGAGAGGATAACCCTTTGTAACTCACTCTATGAGGCCAGGATTGTCCTAATACCAAAGCCAGACAAAGACATCCAAGAAGACTACAGCCCAGTATCCCTTATGAATAGAGATACAAAAATCCTCAATAAAATACTAGTAAACCAAATCCAGCAGCTTATTAAAAGGATTACATATCATGGCCAAGAAGGATTTATTCTAGGAATGCAAAGGTGTTTCAATATACAAAAATCAATCAATAGTAGTTTACCACAATAATAGAATAAAGAGGGGGAAATCATGTGGTTAACTCAGCTGATGCAGAGAGTGTATTTGACAAAACCCAACACCCTTTCAAGATAAAAACACTTGACAAACTAGGGGCCCATGGGAATTTCTTCAGCACAAGGGGCTTCCTCAAGCCTCAAATGATAAAGGTCATTTATGAGAAATCTGTAGCCAATATCACACTCAGTGGTGAAAAATAAAAACCTTCCCCCTAAGACTAGGAACAAAACAAATGTTCACTCTTGCCATTTAATCTAGTCAGAAAAATTAGTCAAGGAAAAGAAATAAAGCCATCCAAATTGGAAAGGAAGAAGTAAAACCATCTTTCTTTGAGGATGACATGATCTTCTATATATTAAAAAAAAAAAAAAAAGCCTTAAAGAATCCACAGTGAAAACTATTAGAGCTAATCATTTCATGACATAGATCAGCAAAGTTGCATGATGCATCAATATGCAAAAAAATCAGTTGTATTTCTTTTTTTTTTAATGTGTTCTTTATTTCTGAGAGAGAGAGAGACAGCATGAGCAGGGGAGGGTGAGAGACAGAGGGAGACACAGAATCTGAAATAGGCTTCAGGCTCTGAGCTAGCTGTCAGCACAGAGCCCAATGTGGGGCTTGAACCCAGAAACCGTGAGATCATGACCTGAGCTGAAGTCAGACGCTTAACCGACTGAGGCACCCAGGTGCCCCAAAAATCATTTGTATTTCTATACACTAATAACGAATCACCCATAAAGAACTTAAAGAAACAATTCCATTTTCAAAGGCATCAGAATAGTAAAATAACTAGGAATAAATTTAACCCAGGAGGTACAGCAGTGGTACACTGAAAACTATAAAGCTTGGCTGAAAGAAATTAAAGATGCAGGTGAATGGTAAGACTTCCCATGTTCATGTATTGGAAGATTTAATATTGTTAAGATGGCAGTATGACCCAAAGTGATTTACAGGGTCAGTGTAATCCCTATGACAATTTCAACGGCCTTTCTTGCAGAAATGGCAAAGCTGATCCTCAATTCATATGAAACTGCAAGGTGCCCCAAATAGCCTAAACAGTACCTACTAAAAATACAAAGTGTTCTTCCTGATTTCAGAATTTACTACAAAGCTACGGTGATCAAAACAGTGTGGTACTGAGGGGCCTAGGTGGCTCAGTTGGTTAAGCATCTGACTCTTGATTTCACCTCAGGTCATGATCCCAGTGTCATGGGATCCAGTCTTGCATCAGGCTCTGGGCTGATGGTGGAGCCTGCTTAAGTCTCTCTCTCTCTCTCTCTCTCTCTCTCTCTGTCTCTCTCTCTCTCTCTCTCCACCCCTCTCCTGCTCACTTGTGCCTTCAAAAAGCAGTGTGGTACTGGCCTAAGGATAGAGATATAGACCAATGGAAGAGAATTAACAAATGTTGCTAAAACAACTCTTAGAAGAATACATAGGGATAAATCTTCAGGATCTTAATAGGCAATGAATTCTTAGGTATAACCCCAAAAGCATGAGTAACAAAAGAGAAAAATAGGTAAAATTGGACCCTATAAAAAATTTTAAAACGTATACATCAAAGGGCGCATCAAAACAACAACAAGACAACCTACATGAGAATAATATTTTCAAATCTTACGTCTGATAAGGACCTAGCATTCAGTATATAAAAAGAAATCATACAACTCAACAACAGAAAGACAAACAGCCCAGTTCAAAAACTGGTAAAGAATTTGAACAGACATTTAAATAGACATTTCTCCAACAAAAATATACAGATGGTCTAAAAGCACATGAAAACATGCTCAGTGTCATTAATTATTAGGGTAAATGCAAATCAAAACTATAGGTACCACTTCACACCCAAATCAGCACAAGAGCTGCCAAGTGTCATTGAGGATGTGGAGAAACTGGACCCTTTGCTTACAGGATTATAAAGTAGTGGATCTGCTGTATACAAGGTGGCAATGCCTCAAAAAGTTAAACATGAAAGTATCGTGTGACCCAGCAATTGCACTCATTGATACATACTCAGGAGAACTGAAAACAAGGACTCCAACAGATACTTACACATCAGTGTTCAGAGCAGCACTATTCATGCCAGCCCAAGATGAAACGATTCAAACGCCCATTAAAGATGAATTGATAGGAAAAAAATGTGATGTTTTCGACACAATGGGATATTCTTCAGCCATATGAAGAAACAAGGTACTGATGCATACTACCACATGCATGAGCCTCAAAAACATGCTAAGTAAAAGAAGCTGGTCTCAGAGGTTAATATAGAATATCACTTATATGAAATACCCAGATTAGGTAAATCCATAGAAAAAGGAAGTATATTGGTGGTTTTCAGAGGAAGAGGAAAAGGGAGAGACTGCTTAATGAGGTGATAAAAATATTTTGGAACTTGATAATTAGTTACACAGAATTATGAATGTATTATATGCCACTAATTTGTTTAATTTAAAGTGGTTAATTTTCTAATCTGTGAATTTCACTCTAGTTTTTTTAAAAAGCCCTGCAGAAAAAAGCTAGAAATGTTTGTGAAACTATCCACATGGCTAGAGCATAGAACGGAAAAGAATGAAAAATATACTATTTGAGAATAGGGACTATGCTAAGATTAGGAGTTTGGGGATGCCACCAGGACTTATAAATCCTTATGATCTCAAAGGACACTTCAAGCTCTGAGACATCATTATTATAGTAGTGAAGATTAATTATAGTATATAGTCTGTGAATGTTAATTAAAAAAATTTTTTTTAATGTTTGTTTACTTCTGAGAGAGAAAGAGAGACAGAGTGCGAGCCGGGGTAGGGGCAGAGAGAGAGCGAGACATAGAATCCGAAACAACCTCCAAACTGTGAGCTGTTGGCACAGAGCCTGATGCGGGGCTCGAACTCATGAACCGTGAGATCATGACCTGAGCCAAAGTAGACACTTCACTGATTGAGCCATCCAGGTGTCCCTGTTAATTTTTAATATTCAGGTGAAATCTGTATCAATATCATTCTGGTGAACATATTGGCATAATAATTTCTAAGTATCTTATTTCAAACTGTATTTTGGATAATTATAATTCATCAGAAGAAAATGGATTATTTCTAGAAGCATGTAATTTCTAGGAACTTCTATATTTAACTGGTAACACTGAAAATACCCTCATGATCTGGTCCTATAATTTTTAAAAATGTTGTATTAAAAAACTATATAATCCAGGGTGACAGATAATAAGGATCTTGCAAATTGCCACATTTTTCATAGTACCCTGACTCTGTTAGAGTTTTGTTTTCTGAATGATGGACAGAAATCATTATATTTCTATATTTGTTCATGTTCCAAAAATAAAAGTTTAGATTTTGCATCTTAGCATTATTTAAATTGAAATCGTAGCATAATGGATACCCTTGTTCAGGTTCCATCTCTGTCACTTCTTTGCTGTGTGATCTTTGACACTTCCCACAGCCTCTCTGAACCTTGACTTCCATTTGCAAAGTAGGCATACCCAGTCACAGTGTTTGCTTCTGCACTGGATCCTGCTTTGGACACACCAGCTTTAATGTAAATTTTTGGTCCAGCTGGGAAAAATGTATGATTGGATGAGATAAAATTTAAGTGAAATGGGAAAATGGAATTTATTGGGAATTTGTACACTGTATGTAAAAGTACAGTATATTGGTTAAGAAAGCTGTGTAGGTATGTATATATCTATATCCATCCGTCCATCTGTCCATCCACACATCTATCTAAAAAAGATCCAGAAGATAAAAACTTTTAATTTATTTGCTTTCTTTGTGTTTTCTAATTTTCTTTTGCACTGCACATGTGCTGCTATAATAGTAAAAAGTTTCTTTAAAAATTAAAATAAATGTAATCACATCTTAGAAAACAGAATAGGTGATCTCTTTTGCAGAGCTGTTGATAGGTACATGAGTATTCACAGGGGGCTAGCCATTGATATTTAAGAGTTTTCTCACCTAGTCCAATAATTTCTAAACATGGGGGTTACTGTGTATGTTACTTATATGATTGCTCTCCCATCTTTTGTAGAGGCATTTAGAAGTCCTGTATTTCGACATGGAACAGATAAGAATGGATTCAGCTTGGGTTTCAGTAAAAACATGCGACAAGTTTTTGGTGATGAGAAGAAGTACTGGTTGCTCCCCATTTTTTCAAGGTAGTTTGTGTTCAGGTTTTAAACTAATGAAAGCAATCCAGCAGAAGAACTACAATTCTGCATGGGAATTCTTTTTTTTTTTAAAGAATTATTTCATGATTCACTCCTACATCAGTGTGGAAGTCAGTTAACTCATCCTGTCCCTTGACAGGCTATATTGAAGCCATTGTCTGTATTCCTGTTTTGTCCATAGTGTAACTGTGTTCTGTGCACCAACATCCCATGGTAACATTTTCGCTCTATTGTCTTTTTTACTGCTCAGTTGTAAGTTTTCCTTTTGATTCTAGTCTAGGTGATGGCTGCTCCTTTCCAACTTGCCTTGTTAATCAGGATCCTGAACAACCATCTACTCCTGCAGGATTGAACTCAACATCAAAAAAGTAATCCTGTATTTTTTTTTTCTATGTTACTTTCACATAATATATTTTCTCCTCCTGTGTCCTTGGGCTATATGTTTCTTTGGAAAAAAAAATTAAGAATGTAAGATACTTTACCACAATCCTTCCCACTTAGAATAAGGAAGATAGGGAAGTAGTACTGGGGAGGGGTACATGGCGAGCTTTAATTATACTTGTAAAACTCTGTTATTACTCTGGGTAAACAGGTGTTAATTCTCCATACATTTTGGCCAACCGAAATTTATTATGATTTTTAAAACGCAGTGCTGAAAAGAAGAGCATGTAAGCCCAAATTAGCTCCCCTAGAGATCAGGTGAGCAGAACGGGAAACATGCCTTCGGACCCTCCAGGCCCTTTCTCTCTGTGATAATGATAACATTATAAAAAGATAAGAAGACCTTCCTCAGATTAGGCTTTTGGATATCAAATGGAATCACAGACACCTGCTTGATAGTGCACCGTATTTCTTAATGCTTGTTAAGACCAGTAAGCATTTTCTGGGCCATTTCAGTGGAAAGAGAAGGAAAGGAGCCTTAGAAATACAGTGTTTGAAGACGGCTGCCCCTGTTTTAAGGTTGTTTTGGCTCCAATCTGTCAAGAATTTGAGGAAGACCTTGAAGTTTGATTCCCACTGCAATTAACTGGCAAAAGTCAAAACTACTTAAACCTTTTAAATGCTATGTATGAATTTTTAAGTTTAAAACACTAATCTGTATATCCTTAAGACATACTTATTTGAATATGACCATACCTCTAATTTTTAAGTGGAAGCCAATAGCAAGAGCATAACTGTAATATTCTTATTTAAATTTTAGAGACTTTCTTCTTTGCTGGAATACCATGTACATAACACTCGTACCTACCCTCCTCCGGTCTCCATTTCTTGTTGATCACAGTACATCCTCTGGGGGAGCCTGTCTTGCCCCCAGAATTCTTGAGGCAGTCACCTTGGTACACATTCCAAACCATTTTAAATTGTCACAAGATGAAACCTCTTTGCTGGCCCATCCCTAGAGTGACGTTGGACAGAGTAGACCGAACAAGGTAATGAGGAGAACATTCTGATGTGTTTCACAGCGACATTCAAAGGCACCAGAGTCCTACTGGGATGTTCCCTGTGAGTTTTGGCTTCAAAATTTGACAGTTCTGTCTTAAAGGTTTCCCTTATATCTTCATGCAGAAAAATCTCATTTTAATAGATTATTTAGAATGTTTTCAAGCTTTTATAAAGTTTAGTCGTTTTCAGTAATTTTTTTTTACCCTTTACGTGGTTTTTGTAGTTGAGGATTTGGGTTTCAGAGGTGGCATCTCTCCTCCTCCTCTGGGTACCACAGGCTTTGGGAGAAATCCGAGATCCGGCCCTGTTGCCCAGCTAGGTGACCTTGAAGAAGTCAAGTAACCGCAATCGACTTCCTTTCCCTTTAAATTTGGGGGTTGGATTTTGACAGCTAAATTACGTTAATTCTAACGTAAATCTGTAATTCCCCCTTGATGAGCCCATACAAAATTGTTATGGCAAGTGAGTGTCCCTTCTCCGTACTCCAGAGTTTTATGTCTGGCTGTTTGCTGAACATTCCCACTTCAGTGCCTAAAAGCCGTCTCCCACCCAACAGCTACAAAGCAGGACTCTTGATTCCCAGCCATCCACACCGTCCCCTTCGGCTTCCATCCGGTTCCCTTCCATCTCTCTGTATGTCAGTATTGGTGACCCTCCTTCTCCCAGGTGCCCAGGCCAGAAACCGTGGAGTCGTTCTCTTTCACTTACTGTGTACTTGCTCCATTGCAAGCCTTCTCAGATGCCCTTCAAAGTATGTCAGTAATCTGAGCACTTTTTACCACCCTCAGCTGCTGTCTGGTCCAAGCCATCATTGCTCACCTGGATTATTTCCGCATCTTCCTTACTGGTCTTTCTGGTTCCATCTTTGTCCCTAACTCCACCAAGAATCAGACTGTGTCACTCCTGCACTCAAAACCCTCCCTTGGCTTCCCATCTTAACATAAATGCAAATAAATGTCCTTACCGTGTCGTGTCCGATCTGGCCCAGGACCTCTCTCATGTCATCCCTTGCCGCTTCCTCATCTCACGGTCCCCAGACACACAGATCTTGCCGGTCCTCAAATATACCTGGCATGTCCCTTATTTAGTGTCTTTGTACTCGCCGATTCCTCTGCCTAACCATTCTTTCTCCGGGTTTCTGAGTGTTCTTCGACCTTCTCCGAATTCACTTCCAGCTCAGGTGTAACTTCACGGTAGAGGCCATCTTTGAAACACCTGTGTAAGATAGCAGCCTGCTCCCCCACTTCCCCTTACACTCTCTTTTTCTGTTAGCTCTTCCTGCCACCCGGCTTAGTACACATTCGCTTATTTATTATTCTTCCTCACTCAAGTGGACTTTCCATGCAGTCAAAGACTTTATTCCTTGATGTGGTAGGTACTCAGTGAATACAGTTGAATGAATGGATCCTTCCTTGCCATTTGTTGGAGTCTTGTTGGCGGTAATGAATCTGCAAGGATTCCCTAAACCAGGACCTGGTTACTATGCTGGACCTGGTATCCGGGCCCTTTCCTGGAGAATAATAAGAATTAGAGTAAAAGACGTGGGTTTTTTTCCATATAAATAGGATACACTCTTTTTATTTTTAAAGATTTACCTCCAAGATTTTAATAAAGGGATGTTAAAGCTGCTGCACAAAATTAAAATATTCTCCAATTTCAGACAGGTAATTATTAAGGAGCAAAAGTATATTTTTTAAAAAATATAGTAGTTATAGCCAACTCACATATGTGAAATTATACTTGGAAGAAATTGAAATTTTTTTTTCTTCCGAACGTGATTATAATTACTTTTTCAGGGTGTTCTAAAACTATACTTACAGTTTTTATGCCAATATTTTTTCTGAGTGAAATGTTATTTTTTAATTTATATATTTTCACACTATCCAGTAGGTTGCTATGTAGCATGCCTACTTAAATTTTAAAACCTAAATTCTTCTTTGAAGACTCTTTGTTCCCCAAATTAAACATCACGCTTGTAAAACCTGATGTTGTCATCAGATGTTTTCAATGCTTCTGCAAGATAGCGCTCAAAATTCTTGTTTCAGTTTAATAGAGGAAGATAGAGAATTCTCTGTTGAAGTCTAGTTAGGCCACTTTAGTAACACTTGGACGATTTTTCTCAAACTTGTCTTCTCCTATCACCTTCACATATTTTTTTCCATATCCACATACCACTTATAAAGCTAATATTTTTATTTAACATATTTATTTAAATTAGCACTGAAGCTTATTTTTAAATCATGCAGTACTTTACTGTCTTAAATGAAACCTACAATAAATTGCCATAAATAGAATATAACTTTAAAAAACAAGATTGATAATAAAATACTATTAAATTCTAACTAGATTTTAGAATTTAATCTGCTAAAGTCAGAGGCGGAGGCCCATTCTCTCTGTTCAAAATGGAGACTTGCCAAAGTTAAAGATTGTCACCTTGTTGTGTTCCGAAGAATGACAAAAGAATGGAAGGAAGGACGGTTTTCTTGTTGTGAGTCAGTGTCATTTAATGCCACATTCCCTGTTCCCCAAATTCTCTTGGGAAGTTGTTTGAATTCTGTACTTTGAGAAACACTCAACAGGATCAAGAATTAACATGATGATTATGATGATGATTATTCTTATTCAGTTCTGAAAACCATCAGTTCCCAGCAAAGCCCTTGAGAGAGTCCCAGAGTCACCTTCTCACGGATTCCCAGTCTTGGACAGAGAGTAGTGCAAACCCAGGAAAAATCAAAGCTGGTAAGGCTGTGCTGATTTGGCTGTTTTATTTAATGAAGGTGCTTATTCACCTTTAATAAAAAGTGAAGGTAGTGAAAAAATTCCATCATATTGCCCTCAGAATTTCGAGGTTGGATTCCCATTGTAAATTTAGAATTATTTTCAGGAACATTTTTTTTGTAAAGTCCTTTGGTTAATGTCTAATGTCAGCTGAAGAAGATCATTTTGTGAAAGATCTACATTGCTTTTATCCCAGTGTAAGAACCAAATATTAACTATTGCCTATTAAATGATATAAGTATACTCAAAATATAAGTATCTGATGGAAAATGTGATCAGCTCAGGCAAAAGATTGAAAAGCATCCAGTGAAAAAGATGTTATTTATGTGATTCTTTTACTCTAGGATTTCCATCCAGTTTCAAAATGTCGAAGTAAAGTGACTGTATGATTACAATAACTTTAGCTGTTAATTCATCATATCCCACTCACATTTCTTGTTTTTGTTGTTGATTTTAATCTGTGTCTACATCAGTAAGTATAGTTTATTGGCAAAGAACATGCAAGGGTTTGAAGTTAGACCTGATTTCAAATCCCAATTTGGACACCTAATTGGTGTGTGAGATTTGCAGTTACCTCACCTCTTTTAGACTGTTTTCTTTCTTTTTTTTTTTTTTTTAATGCTACATATTTCTCAGGGTTGGTGAGGATTAACCAAAGCGTGCGATCATGCATGCAGGCGTGTGTGTACGTGTGTGGTGTCCCTTATAACTGAGTGTAAAACCATACATCCATGATGGAAGCACTATTCGCCAGAAAATCTCTCCTTCATTTCTAGTCCTTTCTTCAAACTCTCTCCTAGTGCTGCCAGACTTTGGTTCACTTCACTTCTTAAATTTTTTTTATTTTTTAATATTTATTTTTGAGAGACAGACACAGAGCACAAGTGGGGGAGGGGCAGAGAGAGAAGGAGGCATAGAATCCAAAGCAGGCTCCAGGCTCTGAGCTTTCAGCACAGAGCCTGATGTGGGGCTTGAACCCAAGAACCATGAGATCATTACCTGAGCCAAAGTCGGACACTTAACCAACCCACATGTCCTGGCTCACTTCACTTTAAAGTGTTTGCTTTATTTGAAATCTCTTTGGGATTTAGTGATTGTGAAACACAAGAGTCCTAAGTAAAAATTTTAAGGTCATTATTTAATATACAATCAGTCATAGTCTCCTAAAACATAGGTGTTCTTTAAAGAGTTTTGTTCCTAAGGAATAGATGTACTCTCCAGAGATCCCCATCCTTTGAGTATTCATGATTTAGTCTGTCTCCCACCTTCACACCTGCCATTCCACTTTCCCACCTATGGGAAGGGCTAGGTATTGCCTAAACAAAAATTGATAACACCTATTAGCCCTTTGAATCCGTCCGTTTCCTTGGAGGCAAAGAAGTGATGTATACTTGGGGGGTCAATTTTTGGAGGGTGGAAAGACAGCCCCCTTTCTTTTGGAAGGGATTCATGCTTCCTCATACAGTTCTGCATTAACATAGAAGGGGTTTCTTGGTTTCTATATGCTGTTACTTATTTGGCATGTTAGATTAATTTTCTGTTACTTGGATAGATGAATTGAGAACTTATTTAAAGTCTAAAGGATGATATAAAAGAAGGAAGAAATGTGAGAAGGATGAGGTGAGAAAGGGCTCAACGATTAGTTTCACCAGAATGAAGGAGGTAAATGTAGAATTAGAAAGAGTACTTTAAGATGACGTGAGAAGTGCCCGGTCCAAAGTATCTTTGATGGTTTTGTTCTCTGCCCCCCTCCCACTTCATCAGATGTATATCTCTTTTTTAAGTGCTATTTTGTGACACTGTTAGTGGTCAACAGTATTGTGTGTGTGTGTGTGTGTGTGTGTGTGTGTCTGTATGATCATCTTACAAACCTGTACTACATGCAAGGCACCTTTGGAAGCATATTAGGGGAATCAGGAATGAAAAAATCTCATCTCTGCCTGTTTGTTCAGAAGCAACATCCCCCCCCCCAAAAAAAACCAAAATGCTAATTTATGTTCTTTATGTTCTTTCTTGAAGGTATGAGCAATCCTGCATTAACCATGGAAAATGAGACTTAACTCTTCAAACAAAATAAATTCATACTTTATGAAAGTAAGATAAGTTTTTTAATTGTTATGTTCTGTATTTTAATAGTTTTCCAGTTCTCTTAGGGCACATAGTTCCCATAAACATTATTATTTATTTTTGAGTGATTAAGATTTGAAGATATTTTAGTTAACCCTTAGGGTCCCATCAATCATGCTGGAGACCGCTGGAGGTGGACCATAGCTTCAGTAGTAGCCAGTATGTAGGTTAACTTGACAAATAATTGAAATAAGTTGACGAACAAAATTCATTTTTATAGCAGTGCACTAAATGGCAAAAATTATTCCTAAAATATTGAACTCTACTTGACAATTTATCTTGTCATAGGGTAGGATCTTGGAGTTTTTTATTTTTATTTTTTTCTACCCTTCCATATTACAGCGGTTATATCCTTGACCATCTGTCAGTAGACTCTCACTGGTCTAAGTGCAAGATAATTATATCTTGTTAGAGCAGACCTCTAGCATCCCTATTTGGGGTTACAGTAGCACCCTGTGGCATAGTGTTAAAGTAGCAAGTGTTCCAAATCATTTTCTCAAGACCATAAAATTTTTTTTAATGTTTTATTTACTTCTGAGAGAGAGACTGTGTGAGCAGGGGAGGGGCAGAGACTGAGGGAGACACAGAATCTGAAACTGGCTCCAGGCTCTGAGCTGTCAGCACAGACCCTGACGTGGGGCTCGAACCCACGAACCATGAGATCATGACCTGAGCCGAAGTTGGACCCCTAACTGACTGAGCCACCCAGGTGCCCCAAAACCATTAAATTTTTTAAACTTGTTCTAAATCAATTTCTTTAAAAGATAATTTATTTATAAGCCTGCAGTTAATATAATAAAAAGCTGCTTTGGGACAAAGCCATAATCATCTAAAAAAAATACACAATTATGTGTACTCTTATAAGAAACACAGTATAGAGTTGAACAGTAAAGTTACCAAGACAAATCTCTATTTATAAAACTGCAATCTAGAATCTTGAAGTCTAAAAAGAAGAGACTGGTATGTAAAACAAAATTATTTGTGTCAGTATCTCCTCGATATCTGCGTGGTTTTCTTTGGTTTTTAACCCATTTTAATCCTCTGAATCTGTTGTTTCTGTTTTTTAAATCCATTTCTTAGTTTTATTTTTCATAAGCAGCTATGCAGTAACAGCAAAAAACTGATCTGGGAATTTGCCCGTTGGCTGATGTTTTGGTTTTACATGACTGTAGAGGATGTTGTAGTAGATCAGATTAATCATAACTATGGGTAGGATAGTGAAAATTTCATTTGGTTAAATAACAAAGAAAAGATGTTAAATTTCTGGAAGGAATTCTTTTTGAAATTTTTAAAATTTATTTTAATTTACTTTTGAGAGTACTCTGAGCTGTCAGCACAGAGCCTGCCTGACTCAGGGCTCAGATTCATGAGCTATGAGATCATGACCTGAGCCAAGGTCATACATTTAAACAACTGAGCCACCCAGGTGCCTCTCTGGAGGAAATTCTTAAAATGTAACTGTGCATACACAATTATTGAATTACTAAATAATACCACAAATAAAATGTTATACTAATTCCATAAAGCATATAAAGTTTCATGGGATGTTTTTTCTGTATTTTGAATCATTAATTCTAATTACCATTTTGTGAGGTCACATATATGTGTTAAATATTCTATATATTAACATAACCAGGGACATTTAAATGTTTCTTTAAAATTTGAACTTTCCCAAAGTAGCTGATACTCCAAATTGTTTTTAAAAGTTTTAAAAATAGTTTTTCCTGCTTTACATCTCAGACTTGCAATTTGTTCAGTGCACCTGATATTGAAGAATATTATCTAATCTCATATATTCTGAATGATATGTTCATTTCTTCTCTTTTTGAAGTATATTAATAAATTGTGGGCTTTTTATAAAACATTTATTAGTTCATCATACTTTGCAGATTGTTATGTACCTAGACTCATGGTAGCACTAATGTGTAAGTAAAATTCAGCCTTTTCAACCCTCCCTGTTATACAAGGAAAAAAATGCTCTGCTTCAGGGGGCCTGGGTGGCTCAGTCAGTGAAGCTTCTGACTCTTCATCTCGGCTCAGGTTATGATCTCACAGGTCATGAGTTTGAGCCCCGCAGGCTCCGCACTGACAGTGTGGAACCTGCTTGGGATCCTCTCTCTGCCCCTGCCTCGCTCTCTCTCTCAAAAATAAATAAACTTAAAAAAAAAAATGCTGTGCTTCGGTGCACATGAAGTTGCAAAATGATTTTCCTACATCCCCATCCACCTCAGCTGGCACTCCTAAACTCCTCCTGGCCTCCGACAAATTGGAACTAGCAGTTCTGCCAGTGGCTTTGGGGCCCCAAACCGGCAGCAGCCACGCCACCTGGGAGGGAGCTCTTTAGAAATGTACGAATTTCAGACCTTCTCCTGGACCTGCTGAATCAGCATCTGCATTTTCTGGATTTTAACAAGATCCTCTGGCCTTGTATATGCATATTAGACCTTGACAAGCACGGATAAGAGGTCCGTATTCAAGAATACATCTGAGTTTTCCAGCATAGAAAACATTTAATTCTGAACAAGGAATGTTATTCAACAAGCATTGAATGAATTGGTCAGCTTTTTGTTTTTTATAGTTAATAGTTTCATGATTTCTGTTTCATTTCAAGGCATCAGCGCTGCAGGTGTATGGAAGAGGCTTCCCATAGGAAGGCACCACAGGCCTGTGGTTCCCACTTCTCGGTGGCTGGATATGCAGAATATGAATTGGTTAGTTCTCTCCAAGCCGTTGCTTAAAATATAACACATTTTTTAAAAATCCAGTATACAGATTGTTTCAACTAACACAGATTCCTGTTAAATATTAAAAGTAATTACAGTTTATGAATCAAGGGCAAAAATATCCTCTATCATAAAAACTTGGAATAAATTCATGGGCTAGTTTTCACCCAAATATTTGGGTAGTATAGTGTATACACATAGAAAGCCCATTAACCATCTGATTTTCTGATACAGAAAATTGAGACTATTAAGGTATTGAAATTTAGAAGATTTCAAATTACAGTATAATGAGAGCTTTACTTAAAACCTGTTAGTTACCAATGACGGGAGGTAGCCTGTCGGACTTGTTTCTTCTCTCTGCTGTGAATCCAGCCCCAGACAGAGTGAACTCTAAGGACTATGAATTCATTGCAAATTTTGAGTGGCCTATGCTTGAAGACTGCCATCATTTTTTGCCAGACTTTAATTCTAGTCTTTGTTCCCTGCTGGAAAATATAAGTGTGATCATTGACTGAAGACTGAGCTCGCTGATAAGCAACTAGCTAGCAAATTTGTTGTCACAACTAATACGTTTCTATTACATCCATGATATATTTTTCATCTCTTCCAATCTTCTTAAACTGGGACAAAATCTATAAAAACAATTATGATTAGTTTATGATGTTTTTTCACCAATATGGCTTTTTTGAAAATCTCAGGTTTTTTTGTTTTTTTTTTTTAGGTTATTTATTCTACTGAACAGAGCAAAAGTATTGAATTTGTTTAGCATTCCCAATGGGCCAATAGATTAATCCTCCGTTGGTGTCTATATTATTTGTGTCCCCCCCTCATCAAAAGTATGACAGTTAAACTTTATAGTTCTTCAAATACTTAAGATTAAATTATGCAAATCATTAAAAAAAATCCTCAGAAATTTAGTTCAGCCTGAACTAAATGGCGCACAGTTCGGAAATTGAGTTTAAGGTAAACTAACGTGGTGTGTGTGTTAATGCCAAAACGCTCGGCTTCAGTAAATATACTAGGAAGCTCTTGTGCCTTGTACGCACTATTTGAAAAGGTTTTAATTCGTTTTTTGAGTGGAGTGTAAGTTTTGTAAATGTTAGAGATTAGAATAAGCTTAAACAGTTTCTGGTACTGCTTTTGAGATTTTAAAGCAGATTATCTTTTAAAACGTAACACAGTTAAGGAACCAGTATTTAATCAAAGAGAAAATGGTATTACACTTTTCAAAATCTGAATTAGACAAAAGTGCAACACTGAAGAGACCAGGAAACTGGAGGATAATGGAGTAAAAAGATCCTTGCCATTACTTCTTTCGAAAAATAGAAAGTTTATATTTGAATGAGTTTATGAAAGGACCAGTGTCAGGCAAGTCCCTTTTATAGATCATTTGAGTGCAATTCTTTGAACAGTAGGGCGGCACTCTTTCAGATTTTTTTGGTTAAACCTAAAGACTTTGATCTGACAATCTGTTTCAGGAAATCTCAGAAGATATGATGCATTTTTACTTATTACTTTCAAAGCATTTTTGGTCATCATTTTTTACCACCTGAAGTGCCAGGTTGGAACCTATAGCTACTGCTACGAGCCTTAAGGGCAACAGCATCACGTGATGTAATAAGAACTACGTGCAGCCAGGTTTTGCAAAGCACAG
This sequence comes from Hyaena hyaena, assembly GCF_003009895.1. Classification (NCBI taxonomy): domain Eukaryota; kingdom Metazoa; phylum Chordata; class Mammalia; order Carnivora; family Hyaenidae; genus Hyaena; species Hyaena hyaena. The sequence goes on along the minus strand of NW_024081198.1, from coordinate 893,637 downwards.
TACTATAGCCATTCTCTTGGGACCGAATTTTGTGAGGTGTTCCTTCTTGTCAAAATAGAAGCTAAGAAAAAAAGTGCGGTTTTTATTGCTTACCTTGCTAGACTACTATTAAAATTCCCCCCCTTTAGGTCTTTTGTGTAATTATTGCTATACATGAAGAGTCGATACACATTAGAATCAGTTGAAAAAAATTTTTACAAATAAATTTTTTTCCATTAAGTTGCAGTGGTTCCCTTTTTGTTTCCATACAGTGAACAATCTTTCAAGGTGTTTTTTTGTTTTTGTTTTTTTTTAATCTCGGTGGTCAGAATTTTTAGAGATGATGGCATATCTCTTTAGATATGCAGTGTAAAGTTTACCTGAGTGAAAAAAGCATCAGATAGGACTACATTTTTGTACATATTTATAAAATGTACCTTAAAAACATTTTAAGCATTTTGCTTTAAAAAACTTAATTGCTCAACTCAGACTTGAAGACATTTATACTTCAGCTGTCCTAATAGTCCACTTGTTAATTTTGATTTTTCCTGTTTTTAGAAATTCTGCCATATAGATAACATTTTTAAGATTTTTTTTAAAAATATTGTGCAAATACTTCATATACTTTAGTTAACTATTTGCCATTGTGCAGTGAAGAGGGTTTGTATTTTCAAAGATAACACTATTGCATCTGTTAATGATGAGACATTCAAGGCAGTGCTTATCCATGAATTCCCTCCTGTTTTACCGTAATAAAGTCTGGTTGATCACCATTATTAGCTGTCTATATGAAATTGCCTTTGCATTGACAATCGAAATTGCTTTCAAGATACACTTTTCCTAATGGTCTACCAGAGCTACTACAGACAAAACTGATCTACAATCTGGCCATAACAAAGGTCGTTTGAGAAGAGGTGGATGACAGCACGAGATCATGATTTATTAGTAAAGTGATTCTGAGGACAATTAGAAACATACTGTAAAACACGAGTACGCTGCGTTCATTTCAACAGCTAAGTATGGGAAATATGGCATGTTTGACAAAAACTACCGTCTCTAGAAAAATCAAAGGATTTATAAAACATGTTCTTGAAAAATGACGTTATTAATCGTGTGATTCATGCTTTGAGAAAACAACCTGTGAAAAACTTGTTAGTCCATTCTATTAAAAAATAGCAGATTTTCCCTCTTTTGAAATACATATGTCCCCTGGTATAATGTTCAGTGTATTTCCATCCTCAAAAAGAGGATGTACATTCGAGGATGTTTTACCGTAATACACGCCAGGTTACTAAGAGCTCATCCCTTAATTGTTCTCCCACCAACAAAAAGTTCAAATATGACCATCTCGGCAAAAGACAACCGCAGATCGCTTGCAGCTTCTTCACAAAAACAAAATTGGGGACAGTGCCCAGAGAGACCTTTGATGTTCTTGTTTGTAGCCAGCATTCGGTCTTTATCAGCTTACAGTTGGGGGAAAATGTCTGTTAAGAGGATGTATCTTCTGAGTGGACTTATTTCTGAGTACTAGGGAAACCAAAGGAGGCCTTGTGAGAAGTGATTTTAAGCTCTGGCTTGCGCTGTGAAGGAGCTCCTCAGTACTCGGAAAGGACGGGACGCTTTTATGATTGATTAAAAACTATCATTTACATTGCATCTTCCAGGGAAGGTTCTCCAGTGTTAGGAGCTCTTCGGATCTGAATTTATTAATACTTAATAGTTCTTGTTTGACAGATAAAGGTGCTTCATTAAAATGAGAAAAAATGTTCCAAAGTAGAATTCTGTTGATGCTGAATTAAAATTGTTGTCACAGAGTTTCAGTTCTTCTGTTTTTTATTTAACTCTGAAAGCAAGGCTGTTGTCAGAGGTAGAGTTCATGTCTTTTTCCGTCAGTAAGGAGAGCTCCCTAAGGCCTGGTATTAAAAGCATCTCAAATGACTTAATCAAACATTTATTGTGAAAGGTGAATATTATTAAAATTAATTACACACTCATCTTAGTGTAACATGCAGTCATGGTCTTAAGTTCTTTAGGAGAGTCTGTACACATATGTATAGCTCAGCTATGATTTTCTTAGTTTACTCTCTTTTCACAGGGTCTTTGCACTGGTCTGAGACACGAGCTAACAATAAACAGCGTTTATTCTCGTTTAGAAAAAAAGGAAACAAAAGGTGCACGACGGAAGTGAAATGGGTACCTGCCACACCAGAACGCTATACGTTTTCACAAGGTCTTAAATTTGGCCAACTAACCGTTTTTCTGTTCCTTGCAGATTTTTACATATTTCGCACTTATTGTCACATCTTAGATTTCAGGTTGTACTAACTTAGTGGTTTCCCAACTTCCTTGAAAAGTCTCACCTGTATTTCCAGACGACTAAAAGAAACCGATGCCTGAATGGCCACATCAAACTTAGCATTGATTTCTCAAATAAAGAATAATAGCTGGTAAAGTACTATAGAACATCTAACCTAAGAGCCAAAGAAAAATACCAAAATCATTTGTTGTTTTATAATTAACTGTTGATGTTGTGCCCAGTGTTCTCACTCTTCATCCAACTGTTTTTCACAAAAGGCTAAGTCTGTAAATTTTCACGAGACACATTTCTTTGGGCTACTGCATTCAAAAAGTAATAACTTTGTTTGGCTAACAAATGGGCCAGTCATAAACATACTGTGGTTATAGTCTCATTTCCATTTCTTACTTTTGTGAAGAAATCATGATGTGATGAGCTATTCCATTTTAGTTTCTAGTTCTGTTGCTTTCCCAGTAGTTGGGTATGTTGTGATGACTGCTTGGTGTGGTTTTGTCAGCATACGGTGTATTTTTTAGTGCAGTTACTGTGTCATTGCATAATAAACAGTATTTGACCATATAACGTGGGAAAGTAATCCACTCTGTGCTTTCTAGGCACATCATTCAAAGTTCAGTTTTCTTGTCTTGACATAATGGATATGAACGGGTAACAGAGGAAATCATAAAATGATGATGTACAGATAAACGAGGCACGTCGATCCGCACCACTGACGCTGCAGCTTACCACAAAGGGATGAGCAATGAGGAGACTGCGATAAGCAGTCTCTGTAGCAGCCCCTCAGGCTCCCCCTGTAGCGCCAAGGTAGCCACAGACAGTGCCGGAATGATGAATGTGGCTGCATTCTGATAAAACTAGTTGTGGACACTAAAATGTGACCTTCATGTAATTTTCAAAGGTCAGTAAGTACTAATCCTTTGATTTTTTTTTCCCCCAACCATTTTAAAACTGTAAAAAACATTCTCCTCTATCTCACTAGCCATTAAAAGAAAAAAAAAGAAAAAGGCAGCAGGCTGGTTTGGGTCCGTAGGCCATGGTGTGCCGACCTGCTCCAGCAGAATTGAGAGTATGGGGAGTCTAGAATTAATGACGCACGAACATTACAAAACTATCAGCCAAATATCTTATACCCAAAAGCTAGATTTAGCAAAGATCTTACTGTTCCTCTTACAGAAGTTATAAAATATTACTACTTCTTAAGAGACAATAAGCAAAATTGATACAAACCATGAAATTCAGCAACTATGTGGCTATTCAAAAGGGAACCTTTGTAATTCCTGTTTTTTTAAGGAGGTGAAGAGCAAAATAAGAAGAAACCAGATTACCTGCTGTATTCTGTCAGCTTTAAAAAGAAGCCACAGTAAGTCATACCAAATGTACTTTGTTTTTCAGAAGAATAAATGCATTCTTGGAAAGGACATAAAAATTAATTCCTAACATATCATTGAGGTATTCATAAATAAGCCAACAGTGTTGCAATACAGAAGGCTCAAGTAAAAGACTAATAATTAGCTACAGTTAAAGAAGTTACTGAGTTGTATTCAGTTGCTCATATTTAAAAAAAAAAAGCAAATATTTTTAAAAATTACCAGTCATCAACATATATAAGAAAACATTTCCGAAGCCTTTATTTACAAAAGCTTTAAAAACAAATATCCTCTGTTTTGCAAATAACGTTTTGTTTAAAAAGGACCACCCAGTTACAGCATTGTAATATCATGAATAAAGAATGTACAAAGGAAACAAACTAATGTAGCTAACATTTGGAGATTCTCTAATATTACTGATTGAAATGTAGATAACACACATCCGTAACTTGTAGTCTATCATTTCAGGGCAGAGTTAATGATTACCAGAATGTCGTCCTACACATGCTCTGGTCTGGTCACATATTCTGCATGGCTAAATATTTCACAGTCTCTTTTGTCAATATATATATAAAATAGATTGCAAAGATATACACAAAAAAATAAACAAGCATTACACTCCTCAGGTAATTTTATTAGCTATATATAGTCATATATATATATATACACACACACATATATATATGACTTTATATATAGAATATATTTTTGTATTTTGTTGTTTTGCACCAAATCTCTCCATTACTTATCTTAGTAACAACTATGAAAGCACAATTTTTTGTCTTCTAATTTAATCTGGTACAAAATATACCTAAAGATTTGCTATCTTTGGACTTTAAAGAAACTGGTTTGTGGAATCAACAAAGCAAGAGCGTCATTAAGTATGGCTATAAAATTTTTTAAAAATTAGAAATAAGGGTAAACAGTGACAGAATAAAACGAAGCAGATCAAAGGGAAGTGTGCTATCATAACTGCAGCTTCAATATCTTGGGTACCAGTTTCCTGGCAGACGCTAAATATCCAATCACAAGGGATTGTTCCTGAAGGGTGTAAAGCTGGTTTGAAAACTTCCTCAGTCAGAGCAGCCTACACATGCCAATGAGAAACTGACAGACACTAGATGTGCTTGGAAGATTAAACACTACGTACAGAAACAGCAGTTACTAAGCTCCTTAGTAGTTTTTTGTCTTTTGTTTTTGAAGTCTTGCTGAATCAACCGTTTGCACAATGCATGTGCTATTTCCATGGGTCAAAAACAAGTAAATACTGTGTAAGATTGGCAGATGGGTCATTTTTCCAGCTAAGAGCAAGAAAAGCCAAAATTTCTGATAAAACAGAGGACTTGAGTCAGAATCACTCTCTAAAGTGCAAAATTGATGGTCCACAATCTCAAATAGCTAAAAGTCCTGTAGAATGGAAGGGAGACATGAAACAGGGAAATAAATTATAGTCAGTGCTAGTTAATTTAGGAAGGGAGAAAAACAAACCAAGCCCAGGCAGGTAAAAGTTTATCAAAATATTCAGTATGATGCAGCCTTCCCCACTCTGTCATACATGCCTGCTAACAAGGATATTAAGGCCAAATTTAACCTGAATGCTTTTCTATTTATTAAGATCTGAGATAGGAATGGTCATACTAGTACTGAAAGGCAGAAAATAAAATGGGCTATGAAAGAAAAAAAATAGTATTATCTATTGCTCAAGGGATTCAACCAGAGATAAAACCTATATACAAGCTCGTGTGTAGCTCAAATAAAAATAAAAGGACTATTTCATGTCATGACTGCTTGTTGGCTTCCTCTTCATATGCATTCCCTGTGCCATTCTGTACATAGGATGAACCAGAACCAAGGCCATACAAATGACCACAATATTTGGCATCATCAATATGATCTTCAAAGAACATCTAAAAAGGAATTTTGGGGAAAAAAAAAAAGATAATTTTAACCAAAAGGTACCACTGGTAACTTATATTTCAGCAATGTAAGTACTGACTGTTCATTAACTAAAATGACAGCTCTTTTCTATGGTGATCCTTTTTAAGGCCACACATGTTCAAATTCAATGAGTAAAACTAATGTTTCCAAGAAGTACAGAGCTCAAAAGAAACCAAAGAAAAAGATTACAAAAAAAAAATGTATAAATGTGTCTTTCCTATTAACATTTAGACAAATTTTATGAGAATTTAGAATCATGGGAAAATGGCAAGCATTTTTATTCCATAAATTTAACATTTAACAATGAAGATGAATGAATATGGCCAATGATGGGAGAAAAGGTCAGGCAAGGAGCCTCGAGTTTACATGCAAGGTTGTGGCTGGAAACAATCAAACCCTAACCATGTCTGGACACTAAAATCTGAACATTCACATTAGGTAACTATTCGTAAAGAAGCCAAGAAAAATAAAGATAACACACTAGTAGCAGAGAATCCACCATTCATTGAATCACTAAGGTATTTCTAAAATGCAAAGCTGAAAATCCAAAAGGTTGTTTTTAATTCTCTAATGTAGCACTGGGAAGAAGTACAAAACAAAGTATTTACTTGTCACGAATAGACATTCCAAATCATTTCTGAATCAATACTTGGCAAACACCTATTACGTTTTCTATTATTAATACACTGCTACAAAAGTTTTAAATTTCAAGCTAATTCTTATTCTTCAGCGTCTAAGAGGATATACTCAAAAGAATTCTACGTTGTATTCTGCAAAAAGGAAAACTTTCTTTTCTTTGCATTTAATTTACACTGAGGTATACCTGCGTGTATCACTTCAATACATAAGCTAGGAGTAGACTTGGGTTCATTCATTTCTGTCTATTGCCACTTATAGGGCTCTGCTTGATACTATTTTTGATTCTACAACTACTTCAGATTCACTTAACCACTTGAGAATTCAGAAACTTTTGTAAGACTCCGTCTACTAAAAGCACTACATAAGCACTACCCTATAAATCCTCAAAATGCTGAAAAACGGCATAAGCAAATGGTATTTTACCAGAGAAGACAATGCCGGGGAAACCTAATGAATAGACTCCTTGACTCAGCAGCAGCAGCACTGATGTGGTTATAGAAAGAATGCTGGCGTTCGCCCACTAGTATTGTGTGAGACCCTGGATAAAAGCTACTAGCCTCTAGCTTCAGTTTTTTCATCTAAGAAATAGTATGATTGGACCTTTAGGACTCCTAAAGTAGTTTAAATTGTTTCATTTTCCAGTTTATGAAGAACTCATTTTTTCATTTACTTCTGAACTACATTTCAAGAGGACTTATTTTTGAATATTTTCATTCAAGCATGGTGGACACAAATTCCAAGGTACCTCTAATTGTATCTTCATTTAATAACACTTACTGCCCAAAAACTTTTGCCATAAGATTTTTAATGTTCTCAACCTAACAACCAACTGAGAAAAAGGCACTGATGTCTTCATACTTCTCTCATTTTGAAAAAGGCCATTCCTGTGAGCAATGAATCAGATCCTGCTTGATGCTGTGGTCCTATCCGTTCCAGCTCTAACTGTTCAGCAACTTCCTGTAAACCACCCTAGAAGAAAGAAAACTTGTCTGTCAAAACAGAAACCATACAATACCCAAATTCACAAAGAACCTCACTTAGACATTAACCAAAACATGAACGGACTTTAGCATGGAAAGCTGGACTTTATGAAGATTAGAAAAAAAGAGACTGAATTACAAATGAAAGTATTTGTGGAGTATGAGGGAAGTTTAGATTTAGTAGGCAATGAGATCCTAACTGGGAAAATTTATCTTCATCATATGCTTTATGGCATGTAACTTTCCTAAAACTATGGGGGGAAAAGATCCTATACAAGGGGACAGGTATACTGGGGACATTTATTAAGTACCTTCAAAGTCAATCCATCCATCGATAGAAAACTGACCATCGGCAGGTCCTATAAAATTTTCTTAAGCTTCTTACCAATCTCTAAATAGTTTCATCTAAGTAATTTGTACAAAACAAAGCTATTATAACTAACCAAATCCTTAAAAATTCACTAAGTGCTTAATTATGGTTTTGTTAACAAGAAGAGCATGCTGTTAAAAGCAGGGACAGAGGCCGTGCAAAGAAGTTTGACAATTGCCTTCACTTGCCCATTACAGTCCCTGCCTGTTAAAAGACTACAAATCCTTAGAAGGGTCTGCTAAGTATCTGCTTATAAAATATTGCCAGGCTTAAAAAAGAAAGGAGTGAAAGTAAGGAAGAGAAAAAAGAATAAAAGAGAAGAAATACAAAGGAATAGAGGGAAGCAGAATAATGGGGGGGGGAGTAGCAGGGGACTAAGAAAAGAAAGATGAGGTCAAACAACAAAAGCAGCACAAATTCCTCTCTACTAACCCTCCTCTGCTTCACAGCTTGAAACAGTGCTGTGCACAGATAGCACTTGCTTCTGTGCTAAAAATAACATGAGGCTTAGGTATCATCAGCAGCTGCTCAGGACAGCAACAGAATAGGGTCATTCAGCATGGCTGACAGTGGGTCAAAAAGCACCTTTGTCATTAACCTAAACTGAACACAGCAGCTCACTTAGGGCATAAGAATCAGGTATACTCAGGGCATCAGAATTATCAGGTATACTCAGAAGTTTTCCAGTATCATACACAGAGTGAGCAATAATTTCATTTTGTTCCTGAAAAATGTCATTGTAGAGGTATGTCAGATTTTAAAAAGTATTTCCAAAGCCAGATTAAAACATTGGGGCCATGGATTCTCAGCATATAATACTTTCAAGGGGTGGACTGAGTTCCTACAGCAATAAGGCCAGCCTACTGCAAGTTCACTTAGAGTCACTCTTCAAACTGCAGAATTCTGTTCCTCTTAGAGATGCAACAAACATGAAGTAATCCTTAAAAATTTCCTCATTTATATGCCATATTCTGTAAAAAAGCAAGCAAACTTCGGCCAGAATGCTACTATTCTTCTGATTTTGAGTTCACTTGTCAAATGCAAGGTTTCCTTACTTCTTGTTTCCTTCTGGCTAAAAGTAAAACTCTGAAAGTTTTTACCATCTCCTAAAAGTCTAACTTTTTTTTGCACTTCTAAAAACCTGGTAAGAAAATGTGATCAACCTTCATGTAGGTTCTATGAAGCCACCACTTTACCGAAATGTGCTTTTAGTTGCAGCTTAAATACAAACACCTCTGAAAAAAAATAAGCCCTTCTACTCATTAGCAGTCTATGCCACCATGAGTGAGTTCATTCCCAAACTGAAGGAGCTTCTACTTGTACTTCTTAAAGTTCCTTTGGGAAGAAATTAATGTTCAGAAGTAGCAAATTATTACGCACTCATTCAGCAGAGTCAGAATGCAAGCTACTGTCTAGACAGGACCTGCACATTACTAGCACTTACTACTAACCACATGACATCTTTTGAGCCAGGGGGGAAAAAAAGCCCTTTTAGCCATGTAAGTTAATCCTAGGAACATGATCCTGTGACTAGATGCAACAAAGTAATTCCCCTCCAAGCTGAAGAGAAAACTCTGCCACCTTACTGACCGCAGCACCTGCATGTTGACAGCCACCTTGGATTTATCTGGCCTGGATGGAGTATGGGCAGGCTGGACAGTGAGAACCTATGCTTCTGTGCATGAGAGCTCACTAGCCCTCACATTTTTGTGCAGGTTTATGATTTTCAATCTGTCAGTGACAAAAATCTGACTTTTGGTTTGAACTTTGTTGAAAACTTATTCTGCCAGTATATATGAAGCTCTGAAAAAGGATTTTCTATAAATTATTTATGCAAGAAATAGAATTAAATGACCAGATAATGTAACTGCATTTCAAAATCCAAAATATGGCTAAAAACATCCCAGGCTAGGATCTCATTTATCAGTCACTTAGTCTAAATAGTGTGTGCATTACACATAAAGCTACTTGAAACCTTACTTTGAGATTTTTGCAGCTCTTCATGAGGTACTTCACATCATATATGACAGGAAAAAATAACCGAAGGATCTCAAAGAAGTCAAGTTCTTCCTCAGGCAAGTTAGAGTTGGTCAGGATTTTGATTAAATAGCCAAAGTCATAACCACTACAAAAGGGTTAAATACAGAACAGAGGCACATAAATAACACAGAGATGAAAAAATTTTTTTCATGATACAAATTTTAAATGACTCTTAAGCATAGTCAAAAAAGGAATCAACCAAAAAATTTTAAAAATGCACACGAGAATAGAGAAAACAGATACGTTTATAATGATAACGGGAAAATGCCATCATCTTCCCAACAAAGATGAACATGCCACTTTCATTCAAAGATACCAATATAAGACCTATACTAGCATCCCGAGCCTGCAGTCGCTAGGCTACAATTTGACGATCTCTGAAAGAAAAACTTTTAGAAGGGTATCAAACGACCCAGAAATGTCTCAAAAAATTAAGTAACTATGGAAATGGAAAAATAAAGATGAATGGAAACCTTAGGCTAAAAAGGTCAAAAGGTAGCAGAACTGGCAAAAATATTACAAATCTTCCCATATTTTATATAAAGAGGTCATGTACTTTAAAATCCAAAGAGTAATTCCCTAATGAAATACCTTATTTCCTTAAGTGACTTCAATCATTCTTTTCCCTCAAAATTCTCTTCCTGTCTCATTATGACTCAAGATATAATAAGGGGAATGTTGTAGACGGAAAAAGTAAAAGTAGTAAACACTGAAAAGTGTTAGCCAGAGATTAAATACTAACTCCCACACTTTCAAATCAAGATTTCCTACTGCAATTGTTCAGCTTTTTCCACAGCCTTGTACCTCCCTACACTCCCGTGCCATCATTACACAGCCTTTTTTCCCCATCCACCTTTCCTTCAAGGACCTCTTACAGGATGCCTTCCCTGCAGAGTCTAGCTCCCCATGATTTCGTATGCAAACTGTTCTCTTGTATTACCCTTTGAAACAAATGTGTTTTCCACTAGTCTAGTAGGAATCACATTTTAAAAAATATCTTTAAAAAAACTTTTATTTCACATAGTTGGAACTCAGTAAATATTTGATGAGAGATGCTATTAATATATCTTTTGGGTATTTTTTAGAAATAAAATTTCTATTTAATGTTCAGAATTACTTCTAATTGTGAAAAGAAGTTTTACCATTGAAAACCATTAATGAATACTAACAGCAGAAACTTTTACATTTCTGGTAATTTCTTAAACTAGTCTTGATCTCCTAAAAATAGGCTACAATATGAAGAAAACAGTTAATGACATTTAGAATAAAATCTTGACAAATACTAGAGTCTAACTTAGACTCCACACTCTAAGAAGACATGAACCCTTTCTGTTTTTGTTCATTTTAATATCCAGTGCCTAACACACAGTATTTGCTCAGAGTACTTTTTGAATCGAAGAATCGGTCATATACAGAAGATGATGCTTTCTGGTCATGACCAGGAAAGTCAAAAAAAGAGCTGAAAACACATTCCTCAAATAACAGAGGCTTGGGTCTGGTCTCCTGTGGCAGAGGCTCAAATGAAGAAGAAAGAGAGGACAGGTAAGAATTGGTATGTTCAACACCCCCAACTCAAAAATTACTGCTTAGTACTAAAGCAGAGTTTACAATACTCCTTCACTATAATCATTCCACACAGATCAGAGCTGGAAATTCTAAAGCACACAGGAGACTCTGACTTTTTAAAAATATGTGTGAAATGGACCCGATGTAAGAATAATACAGTGCTTTTTAAAGACATAGCAAAAGGTCAAAGAAAATCATTCCCAAGGCCACTTTTAGTCCCTGGGCTTCCAGTTTAATTTAGTTCACCTAGACAGGAAAACTCTTTGTCTTACCTGGAAGTCTGTTTGTACAAAATGAACTAATTCACTTCCTAAAAATTCTCTTCAACAATCCAGTTTTATAATAACAAAAAATTAAAAATGACCATTTATTGAGAACTTAATGTGTGCAAAGCTGTTTACTAGATGCTCAAAACATGTTATTATCGATCATTAAAACAAGTTATTTACCTAAGTGATGTCTTACTGATCACTCTATTTGAAAAAGAAAAAAACCCTAAAATCCAGCACACCCATCCACCCCTAGCATTCTCTTTGCTTTTTTCCTCACAGCACTTATCAACATCTAACAAACCACAATATAAATTTTATCGTTAAAACCTGCCAACTCCCACCAAAATATAAACTTCATGAGAATAAGTTTAGTCTGTTTTAGTCACAGCTTAATCCCTAAAATCTTGTATCATTGTGCTTGGCACTGGTAGATATTAAATAATTTTTTAATGAATGGTTTCATTCTTTAATTTTTTTAATATTTATTTTTGAGATGAGAGAGACCGAGTGTGAGCAGGGGAAAGGATAGAAAGAGAGGGAGACACAGAATCCGAAGCTGTCAGCACAGAGCCCGACGCAGAGCTTGAACCCACAAGCCATGAGATCATGACTTGAGCCCAAGTCTGATGCTCACTGAGCCACCCAAGTGCCCCAGGAATGGTTTCATTCTAAGGCTCAGAAACATTAAATAACTCTTGGTAACACTGATTCCACAAGGCACTGATGGATTTAAACCAAGATCGACTTTTCCAGTCTCACTCTTTCCACTATGCAATACTGTCACTCCCATAGGCAAAAATGAATCACATATCTTTAAATTAAACCTTAAATAGACCGATATTAGCTTCTTAAAAGAGGAGACTGCTATGTGGCCTCCAATTCCTTGTAGAACTGAGCCTGAAACTGCGGAAACAGTGACCCACACCAGGCATGAAGCAGCCAGGAAATGCAAATAAAAATGCCATTTTCAGTGCAATCTTTTTACCTATGAAATGACAACCATTTGACCCCTTCGCAGAGGACCACCCCTGATGTCATAAGAAGTTCGGCAAAGTACTGGGTCTCAATTCCTTCCTCCTCATGTTTTTTAAACTGGATGCCGGATGTTGTTAGTAGCTCTATAGAGTCCTGGGCATACATGTCCTCCCTGGCAGGAGAAAAAGAAAGACAACCTTCAAAAGTGCCGTTCTTCAAACAAATTAGTTTTGTCCCACTTACATCTAACTATGGGGCCAGAAAGAACAAAAGAGAAGACAGGCTTGGGTCCAATTATTCCAATGCTTCCCATATATGAAGGAAAATACAATTTAAATGTAAAGCTTATTATTTAGGAAAGTGTTCAGTAAAGCACCATTCAGAAACAGTCCAAGGGTGAGATTTTAATCTTTATTCTCAGCTCAATTTCATCAGCCTTTCACATGTTCAATAAAGTTAACTGAGTTTGGGGAAAAAAAAAAAGGTCTTCTACTCACCAGGGGCTACCACCCAAAATAAAAGACATGTTCTTTTCAGGGGCCTTCAGTCCCAGCAGCCTTTTTATTGCTGCCAGATGGAGCTGCAGCCACAGGGGGCCAACCTGTGTCCATCTCCATGCTCCCAGCAGCACCAGAAAGAAGACCAAGAGGAAAGTATCTGATGTGGCTAAGTTAAAACTACAGTCCAACTTACAGAAAAATGAAATTCCTTCTCTCACTAATGATGAGCCATTCAAATGGCTCCAATAACCAGTAAAAGGTTTAAAATGAAAAGACTTTATGTAACAGCAATAATTTCTTCTAACAATCTTTATCCTAGAAAACTACCTTCCAGAAATGAAGCCAGGAAACCTAAACATAAACCAATCCTTCAAGATTTTACTTAAGCCAAAAAGAAATCTCTAATTTCTTTTTATTTTATTTTTTTTTAACATTTTATTTATTTCTGAGAGAGAGAGAGAGAGAGAGACAGCGTGAGAAGGGGAGGGTCAGAGAAAGAGGGAGACAAAGAATCCGAAACGGGCTCCAGGCTCTAAGCTGGCTGTCAGCACAGAACCCGACATGGGGCTCAAACCCACGAACGGTGAGATCATGACTCGAGCTGAAGTTGGCCACCCAACCGACTAAGCCACCCAGGTGCCCCAGAAATCTCTAATTTCTAAGCACAAACACACAGGTATCCAAAATGTTAAAGGATCAAAACAAAGGTATAGGTTTCAGAGAAAGTATATATGGAAAGTACTTTGTGCACTGCCCATTAAATTTTTATTTACTTTTTTAGTTGCAAGAATACTGGTTTCTACCACTTAGCAAAAGAAAATTCTATTAAAAGCTTTAACAAAACTAATTAAACCAAAAAAAAAAAAACCCAAAAAAACAAAAAACATTACATTTAGTGAAAAAGTATTCTTATGGTCTATTCTCTAGAAATCAGTTTGCTTTTAAATGTCTTCGAAAAATAACACAACAAAATGTGTATGGATGATAAGTGGTAACTACACTTATTGTGAGCACTGCACAATGTACAGAATTGTCGAATCATTACATTGTGCACTTGGAATTCGTGTATGTGAACTATACACCTTAACATAAACGTTTTTTAAAAAATAGCAAAACTAGCCATTGAAACATAAAAAAGAGGAGAACCGCAATCATCACTTTATGTCAAAATTCCTATCTGAATAAATCTAACACAAGTTTTTTCATTAAGCAACAGGCATTATTGGCCTTATTACACTAAAAATATGTACCTTGGGGAGACTTGGTGGCTCCATCAGTTAAGAATCAACCCAGGTCACAATCTCATGGTTCTAGGATGAGCCTTGAGTCGGGCTCTGTGCTGATAGTGCAAAGCCTGCTTGGGATCTTTTCTTTCTCCCTCTCTGACTCTCCCTGCACTCGCACCTGCGCTCACTTAGTAAATAAATAAACTTTAAAAATAATTTTAAAAAAATTTATGTACCTTAAACAACTAACATCTCACTCATCAACCTCTGGTGCTTGCAGGGAGAGGCATGCTTTAGCAAACTGTAACCAACCAACATCATAACAGATTCCTCCCCTAGGCTCAAATTATTCTGGGCCATATGCTCACTTTTATTTTAGTACATGTTCTCTCAGTCAGAATGTAAGCTTCAAGGGGGCAATGGTTCTTGTCTATTTTGTCTAATATATATCACCACATCAAAAAATATGTGAAAGGGAAGAATGGAGTGTTGCACTACCCCAAACCTGCCCAATAACAGCAATCACCCAGAGTTTACCAAAAATGTGGATTTCCAGGTCCTATACCTACACCTACTGAATCACAATCTCCAGAAAAAAGATCTGGGGGGAAGTATCTCAGATGTGTGATGGTCAAATAAGTTTGGTTAACAAAAAAAAGTGTATAAATTATTTCTTTCTCTTTTTTTCTATATAATTCACATAACTCAATTCAGACCAAGTTAATGTACTGTCTTTTAAATTTCTTTGGATAAAAATTTGTAATTTGGGACCAATTTCATGTTTCATAATGCCCGATTCATCAGAAGAGAAAGCTGGGAGCTCCATACAGGTAGGCTAATAAATTCTCTTCTGGTAAAGAAAATTTCCTGCTGGTAAGGCAAACTTCGTAATTGTTACAACTTAATTCTCCAGATCAACAGACTGAACCTTTCCCATGGTATCCATTCCAAGTTTTGAAATCATTCCCCACCCTCAAAGATCCTAGTAAACATAGAAAAATATTAAAATATGCAATTCTTAAAAAAGTAGTTAAAATGTTGTCTCGTTAGATTGCTGCAGGTGCAGGGTGGGCTTCCTGATTAGAGCAATCTGTTCAGAACAACAGTGAACAGTAATGTCACTGCTCCTAACACTGATCAACTACTCAAGTTTAAGATGGCAAAATACCTAGTTTTAATAGCTAAACAGGAATTGAAGTTATGTACAAATCTCTAAAAATGGTTTTCCCAAAAAGCAGATACAAGGCTACTCATATCAAATATTCTAAAAACAGAAACTAACTAGGTATGTTAAATTCAATAAATATGTATCTTCTCACCATTTTTCTTTTTAAAGCAGGCTCCATGCTCAACATGGAGCTTGAATTCATGACTCCGAGATCAAGAGTCGCATCCTCTACTGACTGAGGCCAGCCAGGTGCCCCTAATTTTAGACATACCTACAAGTATAAACTTTACCTACTACACAAATTCACGTTTTTAAACACAGCAGATTAAAGATTCTACAATTTGCCTTCCAACTTCAATCCATTCCTGGCTCAACATGCATTTTACATTTTAACACATACACGCTATGTAAGTTTACGCTAAAACTCACAAGCAAAGGCAAACTAGAATACAGATAGTCACAAATACGTAGATGGTTACTAAACTTCATGTTTAATGAACTCAAACCAAAAACACGTAAGATGCTCCAAAAATCAGAAAGACACTATGAGGAGCCCGCACGTCCATACCTGACAACTGCCTTTTAGGCTTCAAACGCCTGTGCACTATCTGTCAAACAAAACTAAAACCACCCTGTTCGATTCTGTCCTGTCTACTTACGGCTCTATTTGTCCTTGTCACTGCCATTTTCCTTAAATGAATTTTCAGGTTCTTTCTGTTACCACTGAACCCACAATCTCCTATAACCTCTACTACACTATTAAAATGATTCTCTCAAATACCAAGAATTACCACACCCATCAAATTGATGACTTCTTAGAAATTTGTTCCCATCTCCTTTGAGAGAGCTTTCTCTGCACAGTTCACCAATATTCCACTTCAGTTTTCATTCTACATATCAACTCCAAATTCAGTTTGGAGAGAATTTCTGTATACTGACCATTATCTAACAATTTTAACTCTCAGACTTTGGCAAATGGAAAGCAGACAGCAAAGTTACAGGAACACTAAGTTGTAAAGACCACGACAAGCTTCCCTCAACACTGTATCCCTGGTACCCAGCACAGCTGCTGACACACTCTAGGCACTCAATAAAAAAACTCAATTTTCATCTTTCTTTAAAATACTCAAAATTTAATTCATGGTACTCTATTTCCACATGAGGCAGTCCCAGGTTTATCTTCCAATTAATCAGATCTACTTAAATAACATGTTTCACTATATCCTCCTCCTTAAACTTCTTCTCTGATACTAACATTAGTATAAATGGTAGCAAACCTTGATAACAAGCAGCCCTTTCTGTATAAGAAAAAAAAAATGTCCTTCAAAGATTGTAAAAGCAAGGCAGTTGTTAATATAACAAGGATGTTTCTAGGAAAGGAAAATGTCAATTTTACCAAAATGAAGACAGAGATGGGTTACCTCCTACTCATGTATTTACATCACAATGATATCTTAGTTAAAAAACAATGTCCTAATGATCAGCTTGGGAAAAAGGTAACATGGAACAAATGAAATGGCTAAGAACTAATTTTAGAAACAATTATTTTCTGTAGTACTTATAAAAGATTATTACCAGTTTAAATAGACAGGAGTACTTTTTAACCCTTTGAAGGTTCTGGAATACCTTATGAAATCCAACCAAATAAAACAAAAGAGTCAGGCTAAACATTATGTAATTAGAAGTCAGAATACACCACTGACCCTACTCTCTAGCCCTTTTAGATCTTCCATGCTATCACAGTATCGTACAGAGGACAGGAGGCCCTTACACTGGCACTACCATTAAAGGTCCCATGGCTTCTTTTACGATTTTTTAAACCAGATAGAAGACCATATTACACAAGTACAAGCTGTCAAATAGAAGGATATCACAGTACTGTAACTTAGTAAGGATGTATTAAATATTTCCCCACCTTACACTGATTATAAACAATCTGCCCTCACCCAGAAACACTCTAAACTTCCCTAAGCTATCAAGACTACTCTTACCAATGATACAGAAGTACCACAAGTAAGGAAACTAAGTTTTAACCTAAGTCTTGAGTTAGAATTCAGATTCTGGAAGAGAACTGCAGATTCTGAACGGTTTCTTAAAGAAATACCAAGTTCAAGGATCCCATTATCTCCCCTATACGTAAGCTATGAGGTTTCTTTGAGCTGATTTGGGACTGAAACTATTATATAACACTGACTTGAGAGCAAAATGCACCTAAGTTTCCGAGAAATGTCTCAGTACCTCTGATATGTAATCTATTCATAAACTGGAGTTTGACTGTAATAAAAATCTCTTCACAAGGATAACTACGACAACAAAGACTTCTATATTTGAAACTGCACACAAAGTCTGAAAGTAAAATTAATACAAGGTTATTTTTTCTATCAACAGGTATTTTCAATATCCAAGGTTTTCCAGATTTCAAAAAAAGTGATAGTCATACTTTTCGAATAACATCTCTAAAATTCAAAGTATTTGAATATGAAGTCATCTTTATCCTAATTTTTTTGTCCCTTGATAAGAAATCTAATCTTTTGAATTTTAGACTTTAAATATTTATAGGATAACAGAGCCAAATTCAGTTAGCATTTCATTCACCATACTTGAGGGAAATCAATTTCTACAATTAAGCTAAAAAAGTCTGGGATATATTTATTTCCCACTTACGTCAAATTAAATTTAAAATTAAACTGCCAAGTTGAAGTTCCTGGAGGGTATTCTCCTTGCTCATTCATAAATGTCAATCCTAGCTGAATTATCTTTAACAAGTCTACATTACATCGCAATAGTTGGTACTGATAGTCAGCATTGCTCCTGAATTCTCCAATAGGTCTTGCAACCACACCTGGAAATTCGGTGTCCTGTAAAATAGTTTTAAGATTCATTATTTACTAAGTGGTCAAAACCACAATCCACAGATTGTTAGAATAAATCATTTTTGGTACAAGTCAAAGAATCCTGTTTTAGAGAATATTCTGTACACTCATACTCAATTACAAATTACCTTTTAACTATGAAAAGCGTTACATCTTAAAACCATAAAACTATAAATTTAATAGCTTTTTCTTATTTTAAGTATCATCTCGGTAAAAAAATTACTGTGTGTAACAAATGAATGATAAATGTAACCAAGTACTCTATTCCCAAGGAAGGGGGAAAAATCATACATTCATGTTTCTCAAGGGGTATGTAAAACTATGCCCAGATAATGCTAGCATTAAAATCAGTGAAGAACTGGTTATTAAGAATGGAAAATGCATCATACTTTCCAATTATTTCTCTTAGACAAGGTTTGTCTAAACATCAAAACTCTCATTTCTTGAGCTAAAATAAAATAGTACTTTCTATACTCTAGAGAAAGAAAATCCACTTATTTCTGTAGAAGGTCATCAGGTCTCTATTTTGTGAGATAAAAAAACTTCAATTCTAAGTATGGGTAAGTACACCTTAATTAAATAGGGAGTTGTCTATGTTCACTCGAATATCTGTAGTTTACCAGTCAACCCACAGAAACGCAGAAAAAATCTGAATATCAAATCCCTATGAAACTGTGAAGAAATTAAAACCTCTTTAAATTTAGTCCAACTCAACAGCCACTTTACTGGATGCTATGTGTTACGCTAGGTGCGTTGTGGGGGAGAGAGGATGACTCAGACAATAACCCCTTGCTTCGCAGAACTAACAATCTAAAAAACAGTACGATAACTAACAGACGTACAAGGTACAGTAAAGCAGCAAAATAAACACACAGTCTAGGCAGACGGAATAATAAAGGCAAGAGCAGAGATGCTTAACAACATAGTGTGTTCATGCAACTCCAGTGAGGATTCAAACAACAACAACAAAAAACTGCACATCAATGTTTCACTGGGAGATTTTTTTTTTTTGAGAAAGACACGCAGGAGCCCCCAAGCTTTTGGGTGCAGTGCTCATCTGGTTTTTATCAGTTAGGCCTAGTGCTGCTGGCAGCCGGCCTGGCACGCACAGCTGGGTCCTGCTGTTCTGCTGCCTATAAACAGTTTCACACCAACATCAGACAAGACCCCTCCATAATCATGACTGAACACAGACAAAAACATAAACATTGTCCAAACCACAAAACTGATCAGTCTTCTACCTTGGCTAATGTAAGTAACCGTTGCTTCTTTATAGCTTCAGTCTCACTCTAGTCTTCCCTCATTCTAGTTTGGATTTATTAAAATACCCTGTCACAGAATTACCTCAGCATCCCAACAGCATCCAATTCAGAGCAAGGCCCTGCTTCCTTAATCCCTAACACCACCTGACACAAGCCCAAATCCTAAAAGTCTTTTCTAACACTCTTACTAAAATGTCCCATGGTTCTAGTGGTGTGTACTTTTCCTCACTACAATGAGTAATAAACCCAATCTGCCACAGTGCAGATGTGTTCCCGGTAATCTCTGCTTGGACAACATCGACACAATTTATTTTTGTAATTAAATAAATCCCTAAAAGAATCAACCAGATGGGCTGAATTCAAGACTTTTAAAAACCCTCTTCCCCTTTTATAAGAAACATTTTAAGGATTTGATCATAGGCATACCATAGCAACGTAATTGTATTTTCGGATAACTTGACGAATTTTCTTCATCTCTTCATCCAGGTTGCAAGCCCAAACTTCACAAATTCTTTGGCTATGATCTACAGTTGCTGCTGGCATAGTGAGGGCACAAGAAGTCTAGATGCCAAGCATCAAAATGTTATACTTGATTGACGATTTGTTTGTTTCATAAAATACTTTATCCTTTATTTTTGTACCTGTTAAAATAAAAACCAAAATAAAACCCAGAAATATCAGAAATCTGAATCATAGAATATTTGAGTTGATACAAACCTAAAAGATTATTTATTCAAAGTCCCTGACTCATATGAAAATCAGTTTGGGAACTGACTTGTCTAAAAGCACAAAACTAATCAGTAAGAAAAAAAGAAATGCAACATAGTTTTTCTGGTTCTAATGTCAACGTTAAGTAAAAACTATTTTTTTATGTGTACATACTCATCATTTTCAAAAACTTTCCATTAATTGAAGATTGCTTTGAATTCAACTCACTCCCTGGATAAAACTCTTTAAAACACATCCATCTCCAGACAAAAAATGAAAAATTAAATACTGATATACATGTGACGAGATCAGATGTTACTAGGACAAAGGTAGTGTTTGCTTTTACAGAACATTTAAAATCTGATTTGATTACAAAATCTATTTTACTGTCATTTATTCAAGTCAGATTGGAAGGGACTTTTTAGTAAACCAACAACAACAACGAAAACAAAGAAAAGCTCTGTCTGAAAAATAACAACTGCAGGAAACTATTTGAATGTCCATAATGCAGGAAGGAGAAAGAGAGGAAGCAATACGGTGTATGCATTTCAAATGGTTTCTAATTTCCTAAAAACCACCAGCATTTTTTCCCCTGGTTACCAAACACACATCTCACGTTTCTGCTCCATAAACACCGTATCATGGTACACAATGCTAAGAGTACACACCAACGTTTTGATTCTTCGGCAGGAAAATTACCAATGCTCCTTAATTTATCACAGAAGTTTGAAAAAATCTTAACAACGGTAAGAAAGGGAATTCTGATCCCCTCCCCACCCCCAACACTTCAGTCACAAATGTAAGTAACCTCGAGTGCTCCAAGAACGGAAACCAAAGATCCAGGGACACCCCCTCCCCCTCCGCTAAACACAAACACACGCACACATCAGAAAGACCCTGTAGCTTAACGATGCTTTCTCCACCTCTCTCTACAATTCCAGAATCCCCGAGGAGGCACTAGAGGCCCTCTCATTACTGGACAGAATCTCCGTACTGAAGCCTCCCAAAGAAACGAGAGAACAGCACAGAGGCATTCAAGCGATAGATAACTCTCTTCCCTGGCACAGGGCCAGTGTGAAGGTGCTTGGTAACCATTTACTGGAGCCAGACTGACTCCAAAGAACTGCTGCGAAAAGAAATACGAGGAACTGAGGATCTAGGCCACCGCCCTCCACTCCCAATTTCCGTCCAACAACGTCGAAGCCCCAGGTACAAAGCCTTTACGTCATCACCCCGCGCCACCTCTTTGACACACCCTCAGCCCGTTACCCTGCCCCCCTCCACCCGCCGCCTAGCCCTTTCCTTCGCCTGCCGCGTTCCAGCTGGCGCCATCTCTCACCCTCTCAGGTTCATCGTTCCCGCCCCCTTTCTACTTCCCCAATCCGCCCCTCCCCCCGGCAGACGCAAGATCTACTTGTGTCGCTGAGCTCGCGCTCCTCCTCCTCCTCCTCGCCATAGAGACAGCAAACAGCGGCGGTGGCGGTGGCGGTGGCGGTAGCGGCGGCAGCAGCAGCGGGTGCCCCATAGACACCTCACGCCCAGCAAGGGGGGAAGGGGAGCCGGGGCTGCGCCGCACCGTGCTGCGCCGTCGCTTCTCGCACGTCCTGGCGGGGGCGCTAGGTGATGACGCGACACGCAGAGGGGGCGGAGCACGCCGGTGACGGAAGCAGAGGTGGTGGAGCGCGGATCCGTCAGGCTGCCGGGCTGCTTGGCTTGGGTGTCGGGACAGTGAAGGTAGCGCTGCCTGTCCCGGGCGGCTGCTTCCCTCTCTCTAACTGCCCACAGTCAGGGTGGTTCGCCCAGGGCGCAAGGACCCCTCAGCTTGGGCTTGCTTAGCGAAGACGCGGCACCCCCGGCGCTCCGGACCCGGGCGTCCCGGACTGCTCCTCCTTGTCGCTGGGGAACCGCCGGGTTGAGCAGTTGGGAGAAGCAGGCCAGAGCCTTCTAGGGCCTCGGGCCCGGGGCCCCGGGGAGGATGAGCTGGCTCTTTCCCCTGACCAAGAGCGCCTCCTCCTCCGCAGCGGGGTCCCCCGGTGGCCTCACCAGCCTCCAGCAGCAGAAGCAGCGCCTCATAGAGTCCCTCCGGAATTCACACTCCAGGTGACTGGTCGCTGCCTCTCCGACAGGAGGAGAAAGTGGGGCGGGAGGTGGGCTGGTCCTAGACACACTCAGAGCTCCTCAGGCCTACTGCCCGCCAGCTGCCTCCTTTTGATCTACCCTCCTTGGCCTGCTCTCCTTCCCCCTTGCTCTCCTATCCCTGACCCCTGTTCAAGATTTCCTACCGCACTCTTGCCTCAGCACGGCTCAGCCCTTCCAGTTCGGCTTGCTCACCCCCTCCTGACACATCGCTGCTGGCTCTAATCGGGCTTATATCCTGTATCCAGTATCCCCTTCTTTGCTCTGCCTCCTCACTAGCCTTTCCCTTTGCCCACCTGATTGCCACGTTGGCAGAATTGTCCAAGTACTGTACTTGGCTGAAAAGAACTGTAAAGAGTAATCTCCAGGTTCACAGAGTGTAAGACTTTTTGGAAAACAAACTCGTAACAAAAGGAAAGAGAAACCAAAGGGTTTTTTTGTTTGTTTGTTTGTTTGTTTGTTTTTTTAAATCATTGAGTTCTTTTCGGCTGGGAATGACAAACTCAATCGTCTTAAGTCTTTAAGGTTTACCCCTTTCCCACAGCCTCCCCCAGTTTGACAGACTTCCAAGTCTACATCTCTCACATTATTATTCTTACTCCCACCCTCAGGAATTGCCTTACGTTCATGTTCATGTGTCCCCTTCTTGTGAGTTTATCATTTTCAGCACGGTCAGGTTACAAATATTCAGAGGTTTTTACTGTAAACTACAGCCTTTTATATTGCAGATATTTGTGGTTTACAAAAATTGGAACTGCCTCTTGATATGAATTATACAGTTTATTTACTGCACAGTGTCACAACGTGTCTTAATGTAAAGATGTCACCATCACTCAACCCCAAGTCTTCGTTAAATGGATTTTTCATGCATTTAAAAACCATGAGACGATAAAATTAATTCTTTTTGGATGAGCTATTAGGGGCCATTTTATCTGTTACTCTAATAATTTTTCCCAAGCAGGTTACAATGTAGAATACTTTTAAGTTAAATATACTGTTAAAAGAAAAATTCACAGCAAAATTAGTACGGCTAAATTAAGGGCTGTTGCTGATTGAACTTCAGGTGTTTCTCAGTTCTTTATCTCAATTGTTCTGCTTGTTCAGAACTTTCGAAATGTGAAAATGTATGGTATTGAACAGGAAAGAGTGGCATGCTATTTGTTTCAGTAGTGGCTTTCTCAGAGTACTTACAGGTCAGTCTCCCCCTCTCCCCCAAATCAGTCTTACTTGTTCTTTGTTAACGTGTAAGAGCTACTCTTACAAGATATACTTATGAAATGCATTGACTCATTTTGAACAAACCTAAGAAAAACTTGTCCTCTTAGAAGGTATCACCTTGGAAGATTGTTTATATACTGAACTAATACTCCTATTGCCAAAATGTTTTTTAGAACCATATGTTGGGAATTCATTGCTTTAAAGTCTTTAGTGTATTTTGTTAAATAGTCTCACTGCTGGCAAATTTTTATTCTTTGAAGTTGGAGTTGAATTTTTTTAAGTACTCTAAAGCCTCTTGCTGTTAAGGGTAGTAAATAAGGGAACTGACTTGTGTCTTTTTGGTCTCCCAAATAAGGTGACATTCTATAATAAGAACTGCTAATCTAAGGGCTGGAATTGGCTTAAGCTTTTAAGTTCTTTTATAGAAATCCTTGTAGTTTCATTTTATTGAAATATTTCACATTTATTAACTATACTTGGATAATTTTGGAGATAATTAGGTCCTGTATTTACAGTTTTCAAGGAATAGTACAATATCAGAAAAAAGTGTCATCCATCTGTTCTTGTTAAGTCTGTCATTTGAACTCATGACATACATTTTAAAACTAGTTGGTAAGAATGATCTTTCTATGCAGTATGTGACAATATTTTGCTTAAGTAGCCAAAGTCAGTACTGTAACTTATAAAGATTTTTGTGCAGTAAGACAGTGTGATTGGCGAATTTGAAGGTGCCCTCTGCAAAAGTTGGAAAGAGTATTTCAGATGATATTTAATGAATAATCCAAAAGCTTCCTAAATCAAGAATATCAATATCTTGCTGCATGCAGCCCACTTCCCTAATGTTTCCCACTCTATCCCTTCTTCAGACATAAGGTGAGCAGCTCTTTTGTAGTCAGGAAAGTATCAGCTTCTGCCCTCCTCAGTAACCCTGTTCTTTCTTTCTTTCTTTCTTTTTTTTTTTTTAATTTTTATTTTCTTAATTTTTAATTTAATTTTTTTTTCTGAGACAGAGAGAGGCAGCGTGAGCAGGGGAGGGTCAAGAGAGAGGGAGACACAGAATCTGAAGCAGGCTCCAGGCTCTGAGCTAGCTGTCAGCACAGAGCCTGACACGGGGCTTGAACCCACCAATCTTGAGACCATGACCTGAGCCAAAGTCGGACGCTTAACCGACTGAGCCCCCCAGTTACCCCGTTCTTTTTTATACCTTCCACCTTTTACTTCTGTGTGATTCCGTTCCTTAAATGAATGTAAACTCCTTTTTTAGGTACTTTAGGAAATTTTTACCTCATCTTTCTCAGGCCTCTTCTAAAGTTTAGCTGAATTTTATGTGTATTTCCTCATGTTAACCTTACTGGTAAGGCAGGTCAAATGGGAAACTGTCATCGAAGAGAAACAAAAGTTTTAACCAAAGCATAATAGCATGCTTGAGTTGTATGAAAATGGAAACTGGAAGTTATGTAGACTAGGCTCAAGTAATATATTCCACTTTCTGAGTAACTGTAATCACAGTATTCAATGTACCACTAACATTCCTGTCTTTGTGGGCAGGAGTAGAATTAATTCTGTTGTTTCTTCTACTTCCTAAAGAAGCACACTCTAAGGGAAACTCTTGGTTTCCCTCCCTAATCCCTTCTCCTCCCAACCCCCCACCCTCCCCTTCTTGATTCTTGAAAGAACAACAGTTTTAATCTGCTTTCCCAGTGTGCGATCACATACTTAAGAGAGGCTGTGCTCTTTCGACTCCAGGAGGCAACTAATGATTGTTTAAGCCAATCATTTACGCTGCAGGTTATTGTGGAAGACAGACTCTTGACCTAATCTTATTCCATGGGAGTTGGAGAAGTCGGCTGGGGAGCTGCTCAGAACATTTTCTAAGTGGTAGAGGTGTCTAAAAGGAAATTCCTCTCTTAGTGAGACATCTGGAACTGCTTGGCTCATGAAGACGGGCTAACTACCAAATGTGGTAGAGGAGAAAGATGGAATGCCCATGATAACACTGTGAGGCTGAATTTAGCCAGCTTTGGAACCTTTGATGCCTCTGGACTTAACTCTTCTTCAGGATTAATGACCCCTTACTGTTTAAGCCCCTTTGAGCCTGGGTTTTCAATTACAGTACTTGAAATTGAAAATATCCCAAGTGATACTCTCTAATCCCAATATTTAAAGATTCTTTAGGAGTGAAGCTGCTAATTATTTCCCTGCATTGTACTACAATCAGAACACACTAAAAACTGATGGTCTTAACAGTTAACTATTCTAACTATCCTCTCTAAACAATATTTAAGTTAATTAGCTAATTATGTTCTTTAACTGTAAAACAATAATTTGGAGCTGTGTTGGGAACAGTAGTTAACTATGTAAATTCAAAGTTATACAAATAGTAATTTTTATTACCTTTTACTTAGAGATATCAGATCTCTCAAGTAGAAGACTTCTGCTTTCATTTAATAATTACGTGGTAATTATGGTGCTATTTTTATTTTATATTTAATAGGAAAATCTAATTTGGTAGTTACCATGTTTGTCAGAGTTGTTTCTTTTTTCTTTTTCCCTCTATTATGACCGAATAGTCTCGATGAATCTTCTTAATGAAGGAGGCTCTGACCTGGAAGTTAGGAGACACTGCTCTATCATTCAGGGCATTGCAACATCGGATGCTCTCAGAACCTTAATAGGCCTTAGGACCCCTGAAGTAAGAGGATTAACTGCCTGATCTCTTATCGCCCTGACCAGCTGTGGAATTCTGAGGAACCTGGTTCCTCAGGTTCCTGGGTATGAGCACTCTCTTAGAGA
Organism: Hyaena hyaena; assembly: GCF_003009895.1. Taxonomy (NCBI): domain Eukaryota; kingdom Metazoa; phylum Chordata; class Mammalia; order Carnivora; family Hyaenidae; genus Hyaena; species Hyaena hyaena. Next base: position 867,313 of record NW_024081198.1, on the reverse strand, counting down.
AAAGACAAAATGTATTTGAGCAACATAAATGGCAGTACGCAAAAGTTACTGACTTTGTACAGAGGAGCATGACTTAGGTGAATGAAAGCTTTGTAATCAAACTGACCTGGATTCCTGTTTGGCTCTAACACGCAATAGCAGTGTGACCTTTTGGCAAGTTACTCAGTTTCTCTGAGCCTCCAGTTCCCATCTGTAAAATCAGGAATTGTGATTCCTGTCATGAAAGATTGTTAATATTTCAGTGACATATATATATATATATATATATATATAAATGTTTATTATAGTACGTGGTACAACATGAGCATATGGCAAATTATATTCCTTCTTTCCACAGCAGAGAAGCCTTTGCTTCGTAGCCTCCAGGCTTCTCGCCAGCTTATTGTTTGTGGATCCCTCACAAGCCCATCTATAACTCATTCGCTTCTGGCACGAATACTTCTGACTTGCCATTCAGTAAGCCAGACCATTTCGGATAGTTTCCTCCCAAATGAAATGTATCTGTTATGAAGGATTTTAGATAGGATACATGTAAAGAAACTTGTAGGTACTCTGTAAATGGCAATTATTTTAGTTTTGTTTCTTAAAAATAATGGTGCCAATCTACATAGTCTTTGAAAATAATTTTGGATTTTTCTTTGGCTGCCAGTCCCTGGATACCATTATTCTGATTGCCCAAACCTTTAGCCTTATAACTTCCTTGGAGAGCCTGCTACTGCATAGTTTTCTGCCTCATAACTGTTAAGTTTAACTCCTTTCTCACAGTTAATAAGACTTTCTCCTCTAAACTAACTGTTTTTCAAGTAAACCTAAATTCCATAATTTTTTTTCAATAGATTTTACTGTTCACTCAGAAGGACTTATACATGAACTTGGTAACACAACTAATCTGTAATGAAAGGGTATGTGTATATGTTTTCATCTGTTTCAACATTACATATTTTTTGAAGTACGGGTTCATTGCTAGCATTTGTAATTTGAAATGTTTTTATTAAAATACCCGAATTTTTAACTTTAAAAAAAATAAGACTTTATTTAGAGCACTTTTAGGTTCACTACAAAATTGAGTAGCAGGTTTAGAAATTTCCTGTATAGCCACTTCCCCCTCCAACTTTTCTTTTAAGATAGAAAGATCTGACAGTTCTTCTTCCACATAGCAACATTTGCTTTGAGCTGAAGAGTAGCTGTCTCCATTTCCCAGTTTGTAGTTACTCCCTGTTGTACTACAAGCGATGGTACTTTATCTTTTATAAGTACTAAAACTTCTTGTGGAAGAAAATCACCTTAATAACTTGTTGGAATAAAAAATCCTACAGGAATTTGCTATGCTTTAGCCTATTGAAGCTACAGAAATCTATAAAATGTCAACTTTGTGACTCTAAAAAAAATTGAGCTTTTACAATAAACTTTAAAATTATGTACGTCAGACAGTCCCATAATTAACTGAATTTGATATGTTATCTGATATGATCCGTTTATAACCAGTGATTAAAAATTACAGTTGTAAAGTATATGGCATAATCATAATACTCTTAAGAAAATTTTTCCTAAGTGGATCATAACAGCTCAAGTACTACTTCCAGTTAATTTTCCCCTAGTTAACTTTCCCCTTAGTAGCATCAGTCCATACCTGTTTAAAAAAATTAACCACACAGTTTTTTCTCCATTGCTAGTTAAATCCAGCCAGATCTACTCTTCCCTTCCTCCCCCAGAACTCCTTCCCAGCTCTCTACTCTCTGCTACCTAAGCCAGAAACCTGTTACCCTGTTTCCACTCAGTCCATCCCTACTACCGCTGGGTTCTAACTATTTTTCTGACTTCATTTCTAATTTTTTTCTTCCACATGGCCACCGGAATAATCTTTCTAAAATTCAGATTTGACCATGTATTCCTTTATAGTAGTTTCCTAACTCTTTCCCAGAAAAGCCCAATCTCCTTAGCTTAATGCCTAGTTTTCAAAGAAGATGGTGATGTGACTGATGGAAAAGTGTCAACAGACTGTTAAAAAGCAACTCAACTGAGTTTAATTTAAAGATCTAGTTGGCTTTATGAATCGGGCAGCATCCTATGTAGCAAGTAAGTAGAGGGGAGCTCCAAGGAATTGTACAAAACGGAAGGTTTTTATAGGAAGAAGACTGGGGCAAGGAAGGAGCAAAAGGAAAGGATTGTTTCACCTAAGGTCACCTTCCCTTAGTCGGAAGGGCAAGGAGTTTTATTAGATAGATTACCTTAACAATCGTTCCCTTTTTTATCAGATTCTCAGCTTAACCAGGATTTGTGGTCAAAATTTAAGGCATTAGTGTCTCTTTCAGCTATGGCTCTGAAGTTCAGGGAGTTTTTGTTGTTCCTTTTGTGGCATCCATAGGTCTTGACTTTTTTACTTAACACCTTGATATTGTAAAGTGAAACTGGATTCACCTCATGGGTGTTGTCAAAGGATACAACCAACTGAAAGAGCAGAAAAGGAAGAATTTTACTTGTAACAACTAAGGAAAACACTGGTGATATTTCCCAAAGCAGTGTCTCTCTGAACAACAAAATTAAGGAAGTTTTAAGCTAACGGTGCATGTGTATTGGTGGAGGGGCCTGTCAAAGGAGAGTTCAGTACAGAATTTGGAGCAAAAGTCATCCTGAGTTGACAGAGGCCAAGTTGATTGAAGTTACCAGAACCAGCAAGGGTCAGCATCATTAATTCTCTGGCTCCAGTTAGTCTACTTTCCCATTGCTCAATGTGGGAATAAAATACTGCCAAAAGGGGCTCCTGGGTGGCTCAGTCAGTTAAGCATTCGACTCTTGATTGTGGATCAGGTTGTGATCTTATAGTTCATGGGATCAAGCCCCAAAAAGTCTGCTTAGGATTCTCTTTTCTCTCTCCCTCTAAGTAAATAAATTTTACCCCAAATTTTCTCTCTCTCTCTCTCTCTCTCTCTCTCTCTCTCTCTCTCTCTCTCTCGAAGTAAATAAATAAGCTGTAATCCTGTGCGCTTGCGCGAATACACACACACACACACACAAAAGACTCAAGAAAGAATATGCCTTAGGTCAATTTTTTTTTTTACTTTTAAACCAACACTGGGAGGTTGATTTATTGTCTCTAATCTGGTTCAGCTATTTCCTAGCCTGATAGAGAATGTTACTTTTTGCATTCCCTTTTGTTTCCTTAGAATCCTTAACTACTGAGGTTTTTTGCATTTCTTTGCTATCCCAGTGCCTTCTAGGAAGTTCTACAAGAAGTGTCTTTGGGCGAGTAGAGCCAGTTGTTGGTGTACCGGTCATAAAAATAGCTGGGGGCCTAAAATGACTTTTCTTGGGTCTCCAAAGCTCTGTCTCATCTTTTCTTTTTCCAGGGATTCCTAACTTTATGTGTCTATAGTGTTCACAAGTCAGAGGGCATTCTCTTCACTTCTCCAGGGTTCGGGTCTCAGGGAGATCATCCACTTGATACTTAGCAACCAATCATAAACAGGCATTTAAAGCTACAGTTCACCAGAGAGATTTTTATAATGACTGTAAACAGGATAATTCCCAGTGTTTGGAGTGCACTTTGGAGTCATGGCCCCTAAGACCCAAACCAATCAAGGAAAGACCCTGTTGGGGCGCCTGGGTGGTTCAGTAGGTTAAGCTTCCTACTTTGGCTCAGATCATGATCTCACGGTTCATGGTTTGAGCCCCACGTCAGGCTCTGTGCTGACAGCTCAGAGCCTAGAGTCTGCTTCGGATTCTGTGTCTCCTCTCTCTGCCCCTCCCCAGCTCGCTCACGAGTGTGCTCTTTCTCTCTCTCAGAAATAAGTCAAACATTAAAAAAAAAAGAAAGACGTTGTTGAAAGACTCTCCTTTTAGAGCAAGTGGTTTGCTTAGTGATTTTTTATAATTGAGTTTCACCTTCCCCAGAAGTATTAATCCAAATACAACAGGTGATGTTGGCCACAGCAGATAACTTCCTTACTCAGCTAAAAGATAATCATGGGATACCCTATTGTTAAGACTTTTGGGGGGAGGAGGGGAAGAACTTTGGTGAGAGAATGTAAGGATTTTTATTGGGCAGCTATTGCTTTAGCAGTGGATTCTGCAGTTTGCGGAATTAAGAAGCTCGTGATCATAGTCATTTACATTTATCCCTAGCCAGGGTGGTAGGGACCTGCCAAAAGGAGTGAACAATGAATCGTGAAAGCCTCCTAGTAGATCCTTTCTAACTCAGCAGTGTAAATTCAGGGGAGTCAACCAATGAAATGTCTTATTTTGCTTGTTAAAAGTTAGGGGCACAGTTAGGTTTTCTCCTAGACTGAAATAAAAGTTTGTTGTAAATTTCAGAGGCTTATCCCCCCCATAGTAGTAGCTAAGGAGATACAGATGAGGGTATTATCTTTGCAGGCAAATGCCAGAATAAAGGAAATGAAAAGGATAAAGGGTTTCATGGTTTCATGTTTAGTTAAAGTATGAAGTCTTGATTTGTTGTCTTGGGCAGAAGCAGTCTACCTCAGTGTCCGCTACTTCCTTGTCCATTTGATTCTCAGGTCTCCAGCATCTTTTAGTTTTGGAGCATAGGTTAGGAGCACTTAGTAAGGATCCTTCCAACAAGGTTTAAGTGTTATCTTCCTCTGATGTTGTCTTCAGAATACTCAGTCACCATGCTCTATCTAGACTGTGACCGGTAGGATCCACTCTGAATTTGGATCTGGGAAGGATTTTTTAACATGTTAATGATAGGTTGAGCATGAGACATTAGAGACTTATAGTAGTTGGTCATACTAACATGAGACAAGGTCATACTAACTGTACAGAAGGCTGTATACCAATAGGCATTGGTCTACCAGTGACTATCTCGTGTGGAATGAGTTTGTTTTCCAAGTGGGGTACTATGAATAGCCCACAAGATCAAAGGCAGTACCTTAGGTCAGGGAAGTTCAGTAGTTTCAAGTTTGGAAATTTTAAGTTTAAAGATCTCATTAGTTCTTTTGACCTTGCCTTATTGATGGTGAAAATTCCAAGAAGTTTGCAAACTTTTCACGAAAGCTTGTATAATTTATCCAGTGAAATAGGTGCCTTGATCATGGACTGGATATTGTAGAAGGTATACCCTAACTGGGAAATATATTCTTTTTTTCCTTGCCAATGTGGGGCATTAGCCTTGCAACAGAGGAAGGCTTCAACCCATCAGAAAACATGTGCAATAACAAGAACATATTGATAACCCACATTAAGAGGCAGTTGAATGAAGTCCAATTGCAGGTATTCAAAGGGTCCAGAGAGAGGAGGTCTGAGTGAGGCCTTTGAGGACAAAAATTGTTTTTTTCCAGGATTATGGACCTGAAGAGTAGAAGTCTCCCTTTGACTGTTGATTCATATAATGTCAGTCATCTTAAATGCACTGTAGTGCATGAAGGAATGTAAAAACCAAAATATGGGATTTACCTGAGAGCTGGGAATTACCAAGCAGCCAACTTTGGTTTCTCATAGTCCCAGCTGTTGACTTATTTTAGCCATTTTTGACCCATCTTAATTTCTCTGATTCAGGAGCAGACTTTAGTCATGTTGCTAGGTCATTAGGATGGCAAAAATCTGGCAGTGTGGGGCCAGTTTTTACAGAAGCAAAATGAACTTCATGCACAAACGCCACAATCTTACAAATACGAGGAAGACATAATATTCTTACCTGATAATGCTTCCCATGCAATTTAATATATCCAAGAAGCCTAATTCGTTTAATAATTTTTTTTGGAATATTCTAAGGACACTCTGGAAGAACTCCAGAATTTCTTACAGGTCAGAAAAGACATCGTTTAGAATTTGGTGTTGGGAACTTTGTCAAAAATACGATAAAAGAGTTTTAAAGTTTGCTTATATATGATCACAGATCATTATGAAACTGTGAAGAAATGTTCACAATCTGTTATCAAAAGCAGACCAGAAGTCCAAAAAAAAAAAAAAAACCTTTGTTCTTTTAACAGAGAAAACTAAATTCTAATTTTGTATCAGCTTATTGCTATTAAAACTTATTCATTTTACTTTTACGCCTGACCACTCATAAAGTTCCTTTCCAAAAATTCCTTTTTCAGAAGCTTTACAAGTTTTTTGTTTTCCACATTCAGATTTGTCCTGTTCATTTTCTAAACAACCAGCTCTTGAGGACAAAATTACTTTAACGTCGAAAAAAAATACATCTCCATTTCTTATACCTTCTCCATTTTACTTTGTTTACATACAAAGATGTTTCCCTTATTTCTAGTAGCTTTAATAACATTAATTAGAATTCTTAACCCTTAGGAATCTTCATTTCTACTCAAAACTAAGGGATTGTGAACTATATCATACCAGCATTTTTAGATTAAAAAATTATGAAACGTATTCATAATTTGTAGAAGCATGTGCTTTTTTCAGTTTTCCAATGAGGAATTAACAAACCCAAATATCTTTCAGTTTTTCTATAATAAACTAAAAGTAGATAAGCCTCTGTTCAATACAGTATTGGTTTTATGGGAAATAATCTAAATATTCAATACTTCCCAGCATTTAATTTAATTTAGCAAGACTCCTAAAATTTTCAGCCAAAGAGATTTGGAAAACTTTTTTTTTTTTTTTTTTAACAAATAGTTTATTGTCAAGTTGGTTTCCATATAACACCCAGTGCTCATCCCCACAAGTGCCCTCCTCCATGCCCATCACCTCACCTCCCCCTAACCCCCATCAGTCCTCAGTTTGTTCTCAGCATTCAAGTCTTCTCATGGTTTGCCTCCCTCCCTCTCCCCCACTATTTCCCCCCTTCTTCTCCCCCACGGTCCTCCGTTAATTTCCTCCTAATCCTCCTATATGTGCAAACAGAGATTTGGAAAACTTTTTAAGCACATGTACCATAAAATATAGTTATTTTATATGTAAACTCTTCTGCTACTTACATCTAAATCATTTGCTCCAGCAATTAAGTTTAGATTACCCCCCCAAATTTTATGAGACATTAGACAAAATCAGTCGTCATTCCAAGTTTTTTTTGTTGACAAATTACAACAGTGTAATCAAACTAGTAATTCGGGTAGAATAAAACATTTATCTTCATTATAGTCAATGTCAATAACTCTAAAGATATGCCTGTTTTAATTAAACCAATGAATTTAAACTAATTTACTAGATTATCCTAGAACTTGAAAAACATTTGGGTGGTTTCTCTTAGATTTCTGAGAATTTAATTTATATGAGCACTTAATTTTCCCTAACGCAATTAAATAGATCTTTAGACCAATGAAATTTACAAATTAATTTTAAGAATACCATCTGGAGATAGAAAATACCACACATTTACTATATATACACGTATATAGAGAGAGACATGTAAACACAGCTGCAGACCTCAAAGCTTACAGCTGTAAACTGCTGCCATGAATATAAGTGCAAAAACACCAAATTCATTAGTTTATTTTTAAAAAGCTGCATCTCAGTTTTCTTTAATTTTAGGGCTGAATTTTAATATAGTATGCAAGTGTGAATTCTTACACTTTAAAAAAATTTGAGTATAGTTGACACAATGTTACATTAATTTCAGGTCAACAACATGATGATTCAGCTTCTTTATACCTGATGTTATGTACACCCACAAGTGTAGCTACCATCTGTCACCATAAAACACTATTATAATATCATTGACAATATTGCCTTTTATTCTCATGACTTAGTCATTCTAAAACTGGAAGCCGTCCACTCCTCTTCATGCAATTTACCCATTCTCCCGCCCTCCCTCCATCTGGCAACCATCATTTCTGGGTATTTAAAGGTCTAATTCTGCTTTTTAGACTTTTTTTTTTATTACTCATTTACTTTTTAGATTTCACGTATGAATGAAATCATACGATATTTATCTTTCTCAATTTGACTTCATTTACCATAATAATCTCTTGGTCCATCCATGTTGTCTCAGATGACAAGATCTCATTTTTTTTAAGGCTGAGTAACATTCATTGTGTGTGTGTGTGTATATGTATATATATATATAATATATATGTATATACATATACACACGTCTTCCTTATCCATTCATCTGTCAGTGGATGCTAAGATTGCTTCCATATTTTGGCTACTGTAAGTAATGCTTCAGTAAAGAGGGGTGCGGGTGTCTTTTCAAATTAGTGTTTGTTTTCTTTGGATCAATACCTAGTAGCGGAATTATTGGATCAAATGGGATTTCTATTTTTACTTTTTTGGGAAACCTCCATACCCACTGTGGTTGTACCAATTTATATTCCCATCAGTAGTGCATCAGATTTCCTTTTTCACCACATCCTCACCAGTACTTATTTCTTGTCTTTTTGATTTTAGCTCTTCCAACAGGCATAAGGTGATAACATATTTATAAAACCAGTGTAGCTGCTTTTAATTTGTCAAAGAATTAAGTTGCCACCTAAATTATTTCAAAGGACACTCATACTCATCCCCTTATGTTTGAATGTTTTCCCCTGCTCTGGATACATTTAGCTTAGAGAAGTCCTTAAAAAAAAAAAAAAAAAGTTCTTTTCAGGCTCTGAATATCAGCTTCTGATTTGGCCAAATTTCTGATCATAGAGTTAGTAAATCCTTTCAAGTGTCTTGTCAAGTCTCACCCAGGACATACAATTAATTTTTGTGGCAGTTTTAAACAACCTCATGGACCCTAGCCACATCCTCAAAGAAGGCACAAAAGATACTGTCTTTACAAGATGTACAACCTGCACGTTCCAGGCAGGCTGAAAGCCAAGCCACATTCTTCGGACGTAAAACAAGACAATGAAGAAGGCAGTAGCTATCCCTGGGAGAACAGGGATCAATAATCAGTTGCTCTGGGTTTAGAAAGGAGGGGATTTTGGGGCGCCTGGGTGGCTTAGTCGGTTAAGCGTCCGACTTTCGCTTAGGTCATGATCTCGCGGTTGGTGGGTTCGAGCCCCTCGTCGGGCTCTGTGCTGACTGCCAGCTCAGAGCCTGGAGCCTGTTTCAGAGTCTGTATCTCCCTCTCTCTCTGACCCTCCCCTGCTCACTCTGTCTCTCTCTCTCTCTCTCTCCTAGAAATAAATAAAAATGCTAAAAAAAAAAAAAAAAAGAAAGGAAGGGATTTTTTTTTCTCTCTGTACTGGGCTCAGGAGGTAATTTATTTACAAAACTTTTTCAGAATCATCTATGGGTTTAAGAATTTATTTAGCTCTGGCCCTTAGTTTGGCCTTTAACCCAGAGTGAAAGACACCTGTAGGGTTGCCTGCATCCTGGGATGGCCTTTATCTTAAAAAGTAACTAATAGTCTCTTCAGAATGGAAAGGCAATTCAGAAAGAGGATTCCTAAAAATAGTACTCAAATAAAGGAGAGAGGAGGGCCATAGGAATTAATGTCAGTCTTATATGTCAGTCTTTTATTTTTAGGGATGTTTCTTTTTCATCGTCCGTTTGCAGTGAATCAGTGAAACTTTTAGAATTTTAAAACATTTTGACGGCTTCTGCCTACCAATTAAAAATAGGTATCCCATTCTATTTGAGAACACTTTCAAGTGTTCTTCAAGTGCACTTCTTAAAGTATTTCTCTAACTGGAGTATTTACCGTAATGGCCATTGTAATTCTACGTTGGTTTTAGTAAGATCTTGCCATTTGACTAAATATTTGCAATTTCTGGGAAACTACAGTTTTTAGACCTACAGTAAGCAGGTGTATGCCAGAAGGTGGCCTGGTCAACTTTAGATATAAAAGATTCCACTTTTTAGCTAAGCCTCTGGGTTTTTCAGAGTCAAACTGATACCTAAGAGACATGCCATGGGATTGGGAATTGTGGGGTGTTTTACCTCATTGTATAGAAATTGCCTTGAGGTTGGTGGGTGACCTTTTGTCCATTCTAACCCATTAGTGTGACCAACTTATTCTATCCCAGAAGTCTTCTTGAGGTGGCGAGTGCTCTAATAGCCTTGAACTTAAATGCTTGGCCCATGGCCACTAGTGTTTGCGCCTTATTTCTGGCTTCTGAGACTTTCATTATCAATTAGCCATTATTTAAAATAACACCAGAGGCCTCACACTGGACCTATTTTGCTAATAATTTCTTTGCTCCACCATCCCTCCTATATAAACCTTCCCTTTTGTACAACTAATGGCAGTTCCCCTTATTTGCCAGATGGGATACTGCCCAATTCATGTATCATTTAATGAAGCCAACTGTATCTTCAAAATTTACTTGGTTTTGCATCTGAGCTTGGATATAATTGGTTTCCAGTACAGGGTTAATGAGTCAGTCTAGACCGACAAGAGACTGTAAGAGAACTTCAGTCCTTTGCACCTGGTTCAGGCTACAATTTCATATTGAAATCCCTTCTCCAGTTCCATTCTGCAGTCCCCACTGACTGGCGTTGGCTGGTTTGGTACTTTCCCCAATTTCCCACAGTCCCCATTTACCAGAGTTTGCTGGTTAGCCTACATTATGAACTGGTGGTGGCCACTGGCTTGGGATGGACTGGATCTGACTTAAGAGCCAGACTGGGCCTGATTTGAGCTGGACTAGGTCCAGTGGAAGTCAGCACCTTCCTAAGGCACTGTTGCCTCAGCAGCTCCCTCGCCATGTTATCCAGATACAGATATTACTAACTGTTGGATTGGAACAAGCAGGGAAAGGAGAGTGATCTATACTACCTGCTGTTCCACACATCGTCCCATTCATTACCCTGAGAAATGTTTCTGTCCTGCCCTCCACGCTCTGGGTTTGCATTGACCTCTTTCAGGGGCTTGGAGAAACTTCAAACTACTCCTACTTTGCATTGGTCTTGTTTTGGGGGGTTGTCATTACTTCTTTATTTACTGTCTTTTTCTTTTATTACCACCCTTTTCCATAAATCTAATCCCATCTTTTTAAGTTTTAGGGGTTCCTCAGAATTTCTTCTCTGCTTATGCTTTGCCAAGCATCTGAATCCTTTATTTGCAAGGTTTACCAATAAACGTTTCTTGATTTACTCAACATTGGGACATCCATGCTTGAACTGGTCTTTTTTAGTCACTTGATTTTTTTCTTCATGCTTTGTGCCCCATCAAAGACCACACATATTTCTGTTTCTTTGCAAGATGGTGGCTATATGGTAGCTGTTCATTTGAACGAAGTCTTAGGAAGTCCAAGTTTACACCAAATATAAAGTCCAAAATATAGTCAGAGATAAATGATTATTCTATAAAGGAATCTTTTAACCATAACTAGTGCCTATATTGCATTTCAAGGTCTATTATTCTATAGTTTTAGGGACTATGAAAGAAATGAGAATGCCTATTTGACATTCTCACAGTTATCTCTTGTTTAAGCTTACTGTAATCCCAAACCAGTTCAGAGCCAATGAGCCAAAACCATAGTAACTCACTTCTCTCAGAGAACCTAGAACATAAAAGTATTAATGGAATATCATTAGAATTTGCTCTTGTAGTGTGATTACAATATTACTTTAAAATATGTGTGTGTTTATATCTAAATGCTACTACCTGTTAGCTCAAAGATAAGGCTGCAAAGAATGTTTATCAAAGTGTGATTTGTAATAGTAAAACTTAGAAACAATCTTGATAATTCATAAAAAATAGATTATACATTATAGTAGAATATTATGCAGCTATTTAAAAAAAAAGTGTAAAATAACATTTACTGATTCTAAAAGAGCAAGTCCAAATTGTTAGACAGTACAGTTGCATTTTGTTTTACATAAGGCTGTGAATATAGACAGATTAGGTTCTATACCAGTGTGTTAGTGGTTATCTTGGGGATATGACATCCTAAGTGATTTTTATGTTCTCCTTGCTTGTTCTTCTTGTTTTTCCCAGTGAACGAATCGTTTTTAGAATAAGTTTTTTAAAAGTTATTTAAAATAGCAAAAACTTCAAAATCACGTGTGTGAATATTCAGGGAATGGGTCTTGCTTTGCTTAAGCAGATATTTTCCATTTTGCCTAATGCAGCTAGTGCAGGGGAGGAAAGCAGTATCTTCAGCTCTCTCAGGATATCTGGCTAGGTTTGAAAATTAAACTGACAGATTACAGGAGAAAAGTATATAAGGTTATTTAGTAGGAGTTTTACATGAGACGGAAAACTTAATAAGGAAGTGAAGACCCAAAGAAATAGACTTGAGTATTTTATGCTAGGTTTGATGAAGATTGCACAGTAATGGAGAGGTATGATGAGTTAAGAAATATGAGGTAATTGTAGTAAACAAGGTGAGAGGCAGCTTAGCAAAGGCTTGTGACTGTTCTTCCTGGTGCCCCTTTGTCTTTGGAGGCAAGGATTCTCGTTTCCTCTTGATATAAGAAGGGCATACCTCACATGAGGATTTTATGATGTTTCAGGGAAGGAGGATGGGGCAGGGAGTCCTGTTTGTGCTATTTTCTCAAACTCCTTTGGCTGAAAATAATCAAGATGCTGAAGTGCCACATGTTGCAGTAAAATGTCCTGAACTCCAACAATTACCATGACCAACTTGTATTGGAATTTGATAATCACAGTTCAGCTCTCACTAATATTACGACTATTACTCAGTATTGTGACCAGGAGTCCCTTGAAGCAGTTACACCTTAGAGTCCTAAAATAATGTAGAGGAATAGAAAACTGAAGCCATTTAATTGATTATATGGTGTTCCTATAGCTGAGGAGGTTGTCAGTATCCTACAGTCTAAACCTGAACCCCAAAGAGAAACCTCCATAAAACTGTGTAAGTCCTGATACTAAATATCTTTTTGAGTCTCTTCTCAGTTGTTTCTTCTCAATCTCAACCCCATTCCATAGAATGTCAGAGTACAGAGCTTTAGTTGAAACCATCGAAAGAACAAAAAGTAAATTATTATGTAAATGCTAGATCTTTTAGCAGTATTAATGCTTGAAAAAGTTTCATGTCTTTTTGAATATTAAGATTCTTCTTAACCTTAACTCATTAGTACTACTTAACATTTTTCCACTTAGAAATATTATGAAAAAAAACGTGGCGCCTGGGGGGCTCAGTCGGTTGAGCGTCCGACTTCGGCTCAGGTTGTGATCTCACCTTTGGTGGGTTCAAGTCCCGCGTCAGGCTCTGTGCTGGCAGCTAGCCCAGAGCCTGGAGCTTGCTTTGGATTCTTTGCCTCCCTTTCTCTCTCTGGCCTTCCCCTGCTCACGCTGCCTCTCTCTCTCTCTCTCTCTCTCTCAGAAATAAATAAAACATTTAAAAAAAAATAGAAATATTATGAAAAAAAAAGAAATTAGGAATGTTAATTAGGGTTCAAGTAAGCTTCCAAAAGATTTGGTTGCTAGATTGTAATTGTAATAATGTATCCCTGCAATTAATTCTAAGCGTAGAATGTTAAAGTTTAAGGAAATTATATTAGTTGGCAATTCTGTTCAGTAACTAACAGCAAAGACTCCCAAAATACTGACTTACACAAGACAAAACTTCTTCCTGTCACAAAAAAAAAAATTCAGTTTGACAATTCCATAGTCATTAAAGACCCAAGCTATTCTCTTCTTTCTGCTCCGCTCTCTCTGGTGTATGACTTCCATTCTCACACTCACTGACGGCCCAGTATGGCTGTTGAAAGTGCAGCTATCAGGTCCAGGCAGAAAGGACAAACAGACTCTTACTGGGCTTTTTTGTTTGTTTGTTCCGTCTTTTAGATGCTTTCTTAGTAGTTCTACCCCCCAACCTCCCTATATCTATCTTACTGGCTGGAAGTTAAGCCTATAGCAACAACTACCTGCAAAAAAGGCTAGAACCTTGCTACTCAAATAAAACCAGACTTCTCTTACTTAGGAAGAAGGGGAGGATATTTGCTTTTGGAAAATGGCCAGCAGTCTCTGTCATAAGACCATAGGAGACCTCTCATCTAGATTGTTAAGTTTAAGGTAGTAAGACCTAGACATCCCTAGCTGTCTGTATACCTGGGTAGTGGCAGAGTTATAATCAGAACCCAGATGTCTTCTTGACCTGTGTTAACCAGAGGGGTAACAATTGCTTCTACTAATGATGAATTAGATAAAGTGATAGTAAATCGATCTAGCATTAATAGAAGAGATTTTCTTTGCCATCTTACCTCAACATTTATCTGCACTATACCCACTCACACACACACTTGAATATCTCAGAATATTTTGCCTGCTTAATTTGATAAATCTTTCTGTGATCATTTTCACCTCAAGATACAAGTTATATTGGCTATCTAGAGTCTGATTAAAATTAATATTTTTAATAGGCTCTAAAAATATTTACCTTTTTTGACATTAATGGTTTTATAACTTCAGGTAAATTTTTTTCTCAAATTTTCTCCTACAGTATAGCTGAAATACAGAAAGATGTGGAATACAGGTTGCCATTCACCGTAAACAACCTGACAATTAACATTAATATGTGAGTAGAATTGTATCCTATATTTTTATGTAATAGTATGTTTAAAAATCTTTTCACTATTTGGTTTCTTAGTTATTAGAAGTAAATGGTTTAAAGTAACCTTACTTAAAACTTTCTAGTAACCATAACTTCTAAAGTTAATGCAATTTCGTGAAACAAAGATTTTTTTAAAGACATCATTATAATGATATTTCCATAAGAAAAAACTATGTAAGAAGAAAGAAATGTAATAAAGAGATGTAATAATCTTTAGTATGAAAATTATTTTTATTGATTTGCACTTAGTCTTAGCTGGAGGTAGGCTGAAAGAGAAAGAATGATAAGGGATCTTGCTTGGAAAACTATTAGAGATACATTCACTTTTCCATCAAAAACAAGTTAAAATATTCTAGTTTTCAGCAACAGATACACTACATCAGCCAGAAAGTTCAAGGCTGAATTTGATCTGCTAAAATTTAAAAAAATTAAGTTAAAAATCAGTCATGAGAGAAAAGATTGGACATAATGATTGCTGAATTACCCATTTAACCATAAGTGCATTTATTAGTATTTAGCATGAAAGTATTAAATTACCACTATCTCAGATGGCAGTAGGTGACTAGATGCTGGAGAGGCATTTGGGCGAGGGAAGAAGCCCCTACCTGGAAGACAGAAACCATGGCTGATTCATCTTCATATTCTCACTGTCTAGCATAATGCCAGTACACAAAAGGCCTTGTTACATCCTAGTTGAATAAGTGAAAGAAAGTGTGAATGTATAACAGTACCACTTATGATGCTCCTATCTTGAAATATAGGAGCTTTTTGAATCCTCACAACAGCCCTGCAAACTGGGCAAATTACAGACACACAGGTAGTGAACAGCGTAGTCAGGATTAGAAACACAGATTGGTTGTGCTTCAAATACCATTCATTGCCTTTTTTACCCAACTTGTTTAACATCTTTAACTATGTAAATGAAGTAGTTTTGTCTCTCATCGAATGCTTTAGTAGGAAAAGCCAAAAAAGACCCAGTTTTCTTCTTGACAGTACTACAAAGCAAATAGTTTTCTGAGCCAACCAGGGGGACAGAGAGACCATTTAAAGGGTCGTATTCTTCTGAGTTTGAGAGATTTGGAAATCAGTGACCATATCCAGTAAATCCCATTTTTTTAAGACTTCAATCTCTAATTTTCAATTTGTGGTAGTTAAAAAATGTCATCTTTTTTTCTTTCTTTCTTTTTTTTTTTTTTGTATTGAGAATTTACTGTTCTTTACTTGAAACCATGTGATTGACCTCAGACTTGGGAGAGATGTGTTGATGGGCACAGTTAAAAGAGAGCCTTATAAAACCAAGGCATGATGACAGCTACAGTGTTTTAATTGTAGTACTTTTGCTTTTATCTATTCACTCTTTAAAAATTCAGTAGATGTTGAAATAATTCTTGGCAGCATTTCAAACATGGGAAAACCACAAGAAAATTATATGGACAGAACTGTGGTCCACTCAGTAGCCAGACTGGGTTACTGTGGTTCAGTTCACCTCATACAAATAACCTGATCTGACATTTATCTGAGATGTTGCATAACTTGGTTTATTGTGTTTGAAAGCAATTAATTGACTTGGTGTGAAGAATATTCTGTAACTCAGGGTATCCATATTCCACATAAGAAGGTTTTACTGTATTGAATTACTTTATGATCTTATTGCCAAAGTAGATCTTTTTGTCTATATTCAATCAACAACCATAAGAGGTCACTTATTACTGTGAATAATTAATTCAAATTAAAGTATGAAAATTTAATTTGCCTTTAACTAACTTTGTTTTAGAATTAATGACTGTATAATATAACACTTGTCTTTTTGTTTTTCATCTGTTCTACATTTAACAGATTGCTCCCTCCACAATTTCCTCAGGAAAAACCAGTGATCAGTGTTTATCCACCAATACGACATCACTTAATGGATAAACAAGGGGTCTATGTTACCTCTCCATTAGTAAACAATGTATGTATATAGTATAATTTATTTCAGAGTTGTATAACAGATGCATTACTTTTCTACTATATATTTAGAAATCTAAAATGCATTTAAAATCTCATTTGGAAAAAGTAATATTCCAAAAACAGTCACTATATCTAGTAGATAGTATTGATTTGAAGGTTATTTGTTTTTCTGTGATGAAGACCTGTCAATCTTAGAACTTTCATTGAAAATAGATCTTCCATAGTTGTCAGGAGGGGATAAAATTTAAATATGCCTCAGAGTTCTTAGGATACATAAATAATTGATTACTGTGAGGGACTATAACTTAAATGTACTCTTCAGTATTTATCTTTGAACCTTAAAATCATTTTTTAAAGTGTGGAAATATTTTAGCTCCATTATTGGTTAAATAGATTCTTAAACTGATTTATGGTATCGAGTCTATAGGAAAATATTGTTAAGTTGCTAATATGGTCATTTGACACAATATCCTTTGCTTTTCATTTAATGGCTTGCAGATGTGGATTTAACATTAAGTTGTAGGATGACATTATCCTAATAAGACTTAATTCTGAAAGTGATTTTAATCTTCCTCTATTACTTTCAGTTTACAATGCACTCAGATCTTGGAAAAATTATTCAGAGTCTATTGGATGAGTTTTGGAAGAATCCTCCAGTTTTAGCTCCTTCTTCAACAGCATTTCCATAGTAAGTATATTTGTAACAAAACACCCATATGTATATATTTATTTTTACTTATTTTTCTCAAAGTAAGCATAATACAGTTTAAAATTTCAAATGCTGTTAAAAGGCAGTTGTCTTTTTTCCACATTCCCACCTTCATACAGATAAATTTATACTTTTCAGAGGCAGCTCTGTTTTCTTCTTTTAGCTGCTTCTCCAATATTTACTTTCATCTTCCTGAATAATGTAAACATAATATAAACATACATTTCTTAATTCTCTCATTTTGGGTATGATATATCAACCTGTTATGATTGAGAGTTTTAGGTATCTTCATCTTTGACAAATGATTCTTTCCTCTCAACCTCTCAGTGATTGATGTCATGATTTTTACCTAAATTTCATGTTTGATATTTTCATTAATTTAATTCTGTAAATATTCCCTGTTGCTAAGTCATGTACTTGGTCATGATTACATTTCCTTTATGATAGAACTTTTTGCTTTTTTCTGGAGATAACAATTACTTCCATGTTTCCATTGTTTATTTTATCTTTTTAATTTTCCACATCTTTCAGCAGCTTTGAAAAATACCTTTCAAGTCATTTTTACAGCTCATTAAACCTTCATAACACCTATTTTCCTTGTGAATCTGCAGTTTGGTTAGAGACTACTGGAGACACCTTAACTTTGTTTCATCTTTTGCATTAACCATTGTGGTTTGAAATCCAGGGGTTGAAGTCTTCTGAAGGCTGACTTAATCTTCATGTCTGGCAGTTAAAGCAGTCATAAAGTCCCACCCAGCTTCAAAGGGGAGAGGAATAGACTCCATCTCTTGATAGAGTGGCAAAGGTCAAGAAATCTAACTCTAGACATTTTGAAAAATACAAAATGGCACAGTTCTTCTGGCAACGAGAATTTACTTCTCTCCTGTATGCAAAAATGTACTCAGCCCTTTACAACCAGTGGGACTTAAAGCCTAAAATTGTAAAAATCTGTGGCTTTGTTCTGGGAGAACTGGGAGGGCCTTAGGAAGCTGAGTTCCCACCTTTAAGGAGAGAACACTCCAAACAGCCTGAACAGAAACAGCATAGAATCAGCAGTTTGAAAAATGCCTGGGGCATAAAGAAGGAAGAGTGATTTACTCAATCGTAGTGTTTGTCCAGAGAGACAAGGATCTCAGAGACCCTCCTGCCCATAGGAAAAAAGAAGCTGGCACATGCCTTTTCTTTGCCCCTCCCCTCAGCTTAAACATACCTGTGGGAACCAGCATGGCGCCAACACTTGCTATGTAACTGGCTTTTGCGGATGCCTGCCACCCCCCCATGCTTCATTGGATCTGCCCTCTCCAGTCACACTTGCTTCAGTCCCCAGCACTGTGAGGTCCCTCCCCTAGAAGAGCTGCACAGCCTTTGCCAGCACCCCAGTACACACTGTTTGCAAGCATCAGTCCGTGCCGCAGGGGTGACTGTCAGGTGCTGCGAAAACCTGAGATGAAACATGGTAAAAGTGCATGCTCTGCCCAAGCACTCTATGCAGATCCACTTAGGCCATCTCAGTCCCCACCAGAGAGGCTCCAGATATTATTTAGCAGGCAGACCAGTGCACCCCACCTACCTAGGAACAAACACCACCCACACCAGGCCAAGAAAGCCATTGCAGAAAACTGGACTGAAGGGAAAAGCAACAGGAACACAATAGGGCAAACGCAACACACAGAGGCACCTCTCCCCCCCCCGAAGTGCCAAGTTCTGAGGAACAGGGAGCACTGCACTGCAGGGCATTGCAGGACCTCATAGATGTAGCTGACCTTCCTAGCACATAGAGAGTCAGACAAAATGAGGAGACAGAGAAATATGTCCCAAATGAACGAACAAGACCAAACCACAGCAGGAGACCTAATGTCAGGAGACCATGAGTAATATGCATGATAGAAAATTTGAAGTATTGATCGTAAAAATACTTACTGGCCTTGATAAGAGTGGAGGACATTAGACCCTTAATAAAGAGATAAAAAAGAACTACTGAGACATGAAGAACACAATAAATGAAATTAAAAATGCACTTAGTGGAATAAATAACAGGATACATGAAGCAGAGGGACGAATTAATGGTCTGGAAGAGAAAGTAATGGAAAGTAACCAAGCTGAACAAATGAAAGAAAAATAACTGATGCAAATTGGGACTACTCTTAGGGAATTCCGTGACTCTGTCAAGTGTAAGAACATTCACATTGTAGAGATCCCAGAAGAAGAAGGGAGTGGGGGGAGGCAGAAAATTTATTTGAAGAAATAATAGCTGAAAACTTCCCTAATCTGGGGAAGGAAACAGATATCCAGATTCAGGAAGCACAGGGATCCCTTCTAAAATTCAACTCAAGGAGGTCCATACCAAGACACAGTAATTAAAATGCCAGAAAGTAGTGATAAAGAGAGAATGTTAAAAGCAGCAAAAGAAAAGAAGACAGTTGCATACTAGGGAAAACCCATAAGGGTATCAGTGGATTTTTCAGCAGAAACTTTGCAGGCCGGAAGGGAATGGCATGATATATTCAAAGTGCTGAAGGGGAAAAATCTGCAGCCATGAATATTTCTATCCAGCAAGTCTATCATTCAGAATAGTAGGAGAGGTAGTTTCTCAGACAAACAAGAACCAAAGGAATTCATGACTGTTAAACCAGCCCTACAAAAAATAGTAAAAGGGACTCTGAGTGGAAAAGAAAGACCGTAAATGATAGTATGGAAGATAAGTATATTTGTAAAAATCAGTCAGGGGATCAAAAAGGATGTAAAATATGATACCATATACCTAAAACATGTCAGGAGGAGGAGTAAATGGGTTCAAACGTCAACAACCATCAACTTAATGTCGACTGCTATATTCAGAAGATGTCATACAAACCTATGGTTTCTATAATCACAAATTAAGTAATAGATGGGGTGCCTGCACGGCTCAGACCACTAAGCTTTCGACTCTTGATTTCAGCTCAGGACATGATCTCTTGTGGTGAGATCAAGCCCTGCATTTAGATCTCAAGCTGACAGCATGGAGCCTGTTTGGGATTCTCTCTCTCTCTCTCTCTCTCTCTCTCTCTCTCTCAAAATAAACATTAATAACAAACAGTAATAAGGAAAGAATAAAGAGAAAGGAATCCAAGTATATCCCTAAAAAACCCCAGCAAACCAGAAAACAGCAAGACCAGAAAGGATCAGAGAAAAACTGTAGACACAACCACAAAACAATGAAATAGCAATAAATACATATATATTGATACTTAACTTTGAATGTAAATGGACTAGACACTCCATTCAAGAAATATAGGGTGACCAAATGGATAAATCAAGACCCATGTATCTGCCGCCTACAGAAGTCTCATTTCAGCCCTGAAGACACCAACAGATTGAAAGTGAAGGGACAGAGAAACATTTGTCTTGCAAATGGATGTCAAAAGAAAGGGTCCTATATCATAATAAAGGAGACTTTCCAACAAGAGGTTATAACAATTATAAATGTTCATGGACCCATCTTGAAAGCACCCAAATACATAAAACAGTTAACCACAAACATAAAGGGACTAAATGATACTAGTACAGTAAAGGAAGGGACTTAAAACCCCACTTATATCAATGGACATATCATCCATGGAAAATCAGACTGTGTCCTAAATGACACACTGGGCCTGATGAATTTAGCAGATATATTAGATACATTCCATCCTAAAACAGGAGAATACATATTCTTTTCAAGTGCACATGAAACATTCTCTAGACTAGATCACATATTAGGCCACAGAACAATTCTCAGCAAATTCAAAAAGACTGAACTGATACCATGCATCTTTTCAGATCACAATGATGTGAAATTGGAAGTCAGCCACAAAAAAAATCTGGAAAGAGGACAAATACATGGAGGTTAAATGACATGCTACTAAACAATGAATGGGTCAAACAAATCAAAGAAGAAATTAAAATTTACATGGAAACAAATGAAAATCAAAACACAATTGTCCAGAATCTTCAGAATGCAGTAAAAGTGGTTCTAAGAGGGAAGATTATAGCAGTACAGATTGCCACAAGAAGCAAGGAAAATCTCAGACAAGTTAACATTATATTTAATGAAGCTAAAAAAGAAGAAGAAGAAAACCCAAAACCAGGGGAAGGAAATAAATAATAAAGATTTGAGCAGAAGTGAATAATACAGAAACTAAAAAAACAAAAACAAAAAAGAGTAAAAAAGATCAAAGAAACCAGGAGCTGAGTATTTGAAAAAAAATCAATAAAATTGATAAACCTCTAGCCAGACTCATCAAGAAAAAGAGAAAGGACCTGAATAAACAAAATAACAAATGAGAGAAGAGGAATAAAAGCATAAATACAAACAATTCTAAGAGAATGTTATGAAAAAATATTTGCCAGCAAACTGAACAATCTAGAAGAAATGGGTAAATTCCTAGAAACCTATATATACCTACCAAAACTGAAACTAAAAAGAAACTAAAAACTTGAACAGATCAGTTACTAGTAAGGAAATTGAATCACTAATCAAAAAACTCTCACCAAACAAAAGTCTAGAACCAGATGACTTTACAGGCAAATTTTACAAAACATTTAAAGAAGAGTTAATACCTATTCCTCTCAGACTATTCCACAAAATACACGAGGAAGGAAAACTTCTAAATTTATTCTCTGAGGCCAGCATTACCCTGATAAGAAAACCTGAAAAAAGACACCACAAAAAAACTGAACTACAGTTCAGTATCTCTGAAGAACATAGATGCAAAAATCCTTAATAAAATACTGCTAGCTAACCAAATCCAATAATACATTAATCATTCACCATGATCAAGTGGCACTTATTCCTGGGATGAAAGGGTGGCTCAGTATTTAAAACTGCATCAGTGTGGTACCTCATGTCACTAAGACAAAGGATAAAAATGATATGATCATTTCAGTAGATGCAGAAAAAATTTGACAAAACACATCATCCATTCATGATAATAAAAAAAATAAGCAAAGTAGATTTAGAGAGAACATACCACAAAATAATAAACGCCATATATGAGAAGCCAACGCTAATAGCATACTCAATGGTGAAAAACTGAGAGCTTTTCCCTTATGATCAGGAAGAAAACAAGGATGTCCACTGTCAATAGTTTTATTCAATAAACGTAGTATCAAAAACCCTAGCCACAGCAATCAGACAAGAAAAATAAAATGCACCCAAATTGGTAAGTATTTTGTGAATTTGACTACCGTATGCCTTGTTGATGGTTGGTTCATGTTGAATCTAATGGGAGTTCTCTGTGCTTCTTGGAATTTGAGGTCTGTGCCCTATAATAGCTTAGGAAAGTTTCCTGCTGTAATTTGCTCACATACACTGTCTGCCCCTTTTTCTCTCTCTTCATCTCCTGGGACTCCTATGACACAAATGTTTTTCCTTTTGAATAAGTCATTGAGTTCTCTAAGTCCTATGTTAGGATCTTTTGCCCATTTTACCTCCTTTTTTTTTGCTTCATTATTTTCTGTAATTTTATCTTCTATATCACTGCTTCACTGCTCTGCTTCATCCTTGCTGTCACAGTATCCAGTCAAGATTTCATCTCGGTTATAGCATTTGTAATTTTGGCCTGACTAGATTTTAGTTCTTTTATCTCTGCAGAAAGGGATTATCTGGTGTCTTCTATGCTTTTGTCAGCCCCAGCTGGTATTATAATCATGATTTAAAATTCTAGTTAAGACAGCTTATTTATATCTATCTGTGTTGATTAAATCCTTGGCCATCATTCCTTCCTGTTCTTTCTTTTGGGGTGAATTCCTGTCTGGTCATTTTATGGGAAGAAAAACAATAAAATAAAATAGTAAGAAAATTGTAAACAAAGCAGAGCAAAACAATCAAATAAAGGAAGCTAGATCCTAGGTGCATTTCACCTGTTTTTTGAAAGAAGCTTGATAGAGAAGAGAAAAAAAGGAAAGGAAAAAAAGTTTAAAATTTTTTAAAAATAATTAAATAGAATAAAATAAACGATGATAAGTACTTTTAAGAAAAAAAATTTTTCTTTACCTCTCTCTCTCTTTACCCATGAAAGAGAAAGAAAAAAGAAAACAGAAGCAAAAACAGAAGCAAAGAAAAGGAACAGTAGACTAAGCAGTTTGAAGGGATTTGTGCTGGTCTTCTGGGGGATGCGCCTGGAGGGTGAAGATGGGTGGGACTTGGTGTAACGGCTCCCTTGTCCACTTGGTGGCGCTGCTTAGCTCATCTGTGTGTGCACTACAGGTGGAAATGGCTTCAGGCAGCTCTGTAGTCTCTGGTATGGACTTTTTGTGCCCTCACAGACACACAATCAAGCACCCCCTCCTTTGTCTCAGACTTCTGGCCACTCCCCGCCTTTACCTTGTTTGTGTCCAATCTGTCTCCTTCTAGGGTTTTATTTCAAATGGGACTGTGTTTCAAAACCCCATACCTCAGATATCCTCCCTACTTGGACCCACGCTGATTCTCTGGGGGAAGGGTCTCAACAAGCAATGGCCAGGTGCCAGCCTGTCCCAGAAAACATTTGTCTGATCACACAGTGGCAGAGGCTCAGAGTTTATGGTAAATCACAACAAACAGCCGGTGCCAGGATTTGTCTCACTTTGGCATCTCTGTTCCAATATCAGTAAATGTGGCAGCACTCTGGGGTCTGCTGGGACTTTTGCTCTCAGGGAAACCTTATGGCATCTACCCAGTGCATTTCAAGTAAGGGAACTGCTTCTCCCTGTGTGGCACACAGAACCTCAGACCCCGCTGCCTACTCCTGGGTATTGGTCCCACTTCCTTACCAGAGCACTGTCAGGCACTGAGCTCCAAAACTTCAGACTGCACTCTGCTGTTTCTAGAATCCTGGCCCTATTGAAACCCTCATCTTTCTCCCCATCAGTGGCTTTGGGGAACAGAATTCTTGAGTCCCCTGGGAGTCCTTTCACTCTCTCTTTCTCTCCAGCTGCTTTTTTCCTTGATCCCAATGCACTGCACTCTTCTCCTTTCTCTTTGTCTCTGTCCTCTCTCCATGATATGGTTCCTTACCCTTTATGGCTCCGTGGTTTTTCTCTCCCCCAATTCATCTCTCTGCACCAAGTACCTGCCAAGTTCTCTGGCTCAAATTACACAGATTGTTGCATTAGTCCTCAGATCACTTTCCTAGGTGTTCAAAATTGTTTGATGCTGATCTGTGTTTCAGGGAGGAGGCAAGCTCAAAGTCTCCACACTACTCCTCCACCTTAACTCTCTATCTAGATTCAGCCTAATTCTTAAAAGGCACTAAGATTTTTTGAATGGTCAACTTCAGCTTAAAATCACCCACTGCATTAGCCCTCAATAAGAGAGTCAGCTGGTCTTTTGGTTGATACCTTTGAAGCCAGGCATCAACTTTTTTTCCTCTACCTTTGAAAGTCGTAGATGGCATTTTCTTCCAACAGAAAGCGATTTTGTCTACATTGACAACCCATTCTTTAGTGTAGCCACCTGTATTAGTTGTCCTTGCTAGATCTTCTGGGTAACTTGCTGCAGCTTCTACATCAGCACTTCCTGCTTCACCCTGCATTTCTCTGTTATGAAGAAGGCTTCTTTCCTTAAACCTCATGATCCAAAATCTGCCAAGTTCCCACATTTCTAATGCAGCCTCCTCACCTCTCTTAGCCTTCACAGAACCAAAGAGCATTAGGGCCTTGCTCTGGGTTAGGCTTTGGCTTAAGGGAATGTTATGGCTGGTTTTGTCTTCTGTATAAACCATTAACATTTTCTCTACATCTGCATG
Organism: Hyaena hyaena; assembly: GCF_003009895.1. Classification (NCBI taxonomy): domain Eukaryota; kingdom Metazoa; phylum Chordata; class Mammalia; order Carnivora; family Hyaenidae; genus Hyaena; species Hyaena hyaena. The sequence goes on along the minus strand of NW_024081198.1, from coordinate 842,540 downwards.
AAGTCTGTTTCATTTTCTTTTCATTCGTGTGTTCACTACAGTAGCACTTTTAATTTCTTTCTGTCAAGAACCTTTCCTTTCCATTCACAACTTGTCTGTTGGGCCCAAGAGGCCTAGCTTTTTGCCTGTCTTGACTTTTGATATACCTTCCTCACTAAGCACAATCATTTCTAGATTTTGATTTTAAGTAAGATACCTGTAACTCTCATTTGAACACTCAAGAGGCCATTGTAAGAGGCCACTGGCCTAATTTCAGTACTTACATCTCAGGGAAGAGGGACACAAATGGGGACCAGACTGTCAGTGGAGCAGTCAGAACATACACATTTATTGATTAAGTTCACTGTCTTATATGAGTGTACATCATGGCACCCCAAAACAGTTACCATAGTAACATCAAAGTTTACTGACCACAGATCACCATAACAAAAATAATGAAAAAGTTTGAAAATGTGATACCAAGATACAAAATGAGCAGATGCTTTTAGAAAAATGGTGCCGCTAGACTTACTTGATGCATGGTTGTCACAAACCATCAATTTTTTAAAAGATACAGTATCTGTGAAGCACAATAAAATGAGTTATCTTTTATATTTTAGCATTTTAGCAGTTCTTCTATGCACCTATTTTCCTTTAAAATCTTTGAGAAAAGCAGTCATGACTGTCAGTCATATTTTTCTAGATAAAGTGAGAGTTACTATTCAAACAACCTGTCTTGAATACATTTTCTGGATTAAATGTCCTCCAGTCTTATGAAGATAGTGATTAATGCTAACAGAATGCTCAAAATTTACTTCTCTGACTAGTTGGATTGTGTTTTCTAAAACATTTTTCTTTTTCATGGAAACCACACTTCTATTGGTGTGGCGTAATATTTTATCAATTTATATAATATTTAAGTTCAGTTATATGATTACAGTAAAAAGATCCTACCTCTCTTGCGTGACCATTGTTATTTAGAGCCATTTGGGAATAATTTTATAGGTTTACCCCTGAAGTCTAATCTAATGTTTTTTCTGTTTTTCTCTTTAGCCTATACAGTAATCCAAGTGGGATGCCTCCTTATGCATCTCAGGGTTTTCCATTTCTTCCTTCGTATCCGCCACAGGAAGCTAACAGGACTATCACTCCTTTGTCTGTTGCTGACACTATTTCTTCTTCAACAACAAGTTACACAACAGCCAAACCCGCTGCTCCTTCTTTTGGCATCCTTTCAAATCTGCCATTACCTGTTCCCACAACAGACACTTCAGCACCGGTGGGTATTTTCAGTTTTCTACATTTTGTATCCTTGGAATCATCTAGTCAACAAATACTTACTATGTGCCTTTTTGTGGCATCCACTAAGTAAGGCACAAAAGATAAAAAGATTAAATCATACTTTCAACTGAAGTAGCAAACTCAGAAGTGACAGCAAATTATGAAATAATTGCAAATAAGAAACTTGCAGTAGAGTAGAAGAGATAGTATGTAATCATGGTGAAGACAGAGCACTCCTGAAACTGAGTTGGCACTAGAAGGGCCGCCTTGATAAAGAACGTGTTTCTGCTTTTGCACCACTTTGTCCTCAGTGCCTCAAGAACACTGATAAATTTAGTAGGCGCTCAGTTAAAATGAGACAGATAACTGAATGTATTTGTTAATGTTTGAGGCCAGATTCTGATAGATGGTTATGAATTTGTCAGGATGAAAGGGGTTATATAAAGTTTTCTGTGAAGAGCCAGTTGTATTGACAGAGTCATGGAGGCATAACCCAAATTGCATTTTTGTGAAATGCCTTTCGAAGATCTCTCTGGCTGACATGTAGGAAATGGTCATAAAGGCACAAGATGTGACCGTGGGAGAGAAGTAGGTCTCAGACTGTGGAGGATCTACTGTCTGCCTTGCCAGGGGCTTCAGGTGCCTCATTGGTTTAGCAAATAGTATGTTCTTCACTTAAGTGGTGACTGTTACTGTGTGGGATGCCATCGAGAGACTGTGTGAATAAAACATCTAAAATAATTGAAAAACTTTCATTTTAACCTTCAGTGAGTATCACCCATTGTAACACTCAAATATTGTAAAACCTTATTATATCCCACTGCACTAGTTACAGTGTTTGTAAATAATCAAGAATATAGACCCAAGTGGACTTTGTTTTTCCAGTACCTTTCATCATTATATTAATGAATATTATGAACAAATATTATGAATATCATGAAAATTATAATTAGCATTAACAAAATTACAAGAGAACTTTCCAAGGGTCCTCAATTTTAAAAAGTTATTTTTGGGGGGGAGGGGATGAGGGGTGATGGGGATGGAAGAGGGCACTTGTTGGGATGAGCACTGGGTGTTATGTGGAAACCAACTTGACAATAAACTATATTAAAAGAAAAAAAATAAAAAGTTATTTTTATTTAAGCAATGGATTACCTATTATCTCCCCTACTGTCTTGTGGAACTTAGTTATGCAACTACTCAGGCTTTTGCCAATTTAATAAATTTTGTTTATATTCAGTATCTTTCACATGAGACAAATGTATTTTTATGTATCAGTGCAGTATCAATTCTCTGCACTTGTCAGAGATACAGTTAAGAGTTTTATTTAACAGTCATATACTTGCCCAGGAAATAGCTAACATAGGTACTCACATGATCCCCACCAAAAAAAAACTAAAAAAACCCTATGTATATATAAAGTACACTGAAAAAAAAAAAAAGAAAGAAGGGGAGGGCACCCGATGACTCAGTTGGTTAAAGGTCCAGCTTTGGCTCAGGTCCCAGTCTCCCAGTTCATGAATTCAAGCCCTGCATCAGGCCCTCTGCTGACAGCACAGAGCCTTCTTGGGATTCTCTCTCTTGCCCTCTCTCTCTCCCCTTCACCTCCCCCTGCCCACATTCTTTCTCTCTCTCAAAATAAATAAACTTTAAAAAAAGGGATAGGGGAGAATCAGGACAATGTAAAGTACAAAGATGAAGGTGATAATTACAAGATGTGATACATTAAAAATTACTTTTCTAAGTAAATAGGAGCAATCAAAAAGATGGCTAAAATATAATCATTTCACACTCTCTTTAGATAAGCCAAAATGGTTTTGGTTACAAGATGCCAGACGTCCCTGATGCGTTTCCAGAACTCTCAGAACTAAGGTAAAAATCCTGGAGAGTAACATCATCTATTTGACAGTGATAAATACAAACCATCTCATCATTTTCATGTCCATGTTAAAGAAAAAGGGTTTTTTTTTTAATCCTCATTTTTTCTGTATTGTGGTTATCTTAGTGGGAAAGTTTTATAAATCAGTTTTATGTCTTCTAGTTTGTATTTATTGAGTAGTATGTACCCAGGGATTTTTCTAGATGCTGGGAATGACATAATAGTTACCAGGATAACAGTGTCTTTTCTCTTTTGTGGCTTACATTATTGTGAAAATTATTTCTCAGTACGTTATCTCCAGTGATTTCAAATATTTCTTGGCCTATTTTAGATCTTCTCATTGTTCCTTTTGTAGGTAGAACTTAGTACATAGAGAAACACATTAATGTTCTCAGAAAGTGGTAGCACAGTGTTTTTTCCAGAGTCAAATTGGTGGGAAGTTTAAGGTCCTGTTTTTCGTGGAACACTGCTTCTCTAAGACACATCATGAAAAATTATTCTCTGGCCACTCAACTTTGGGAAGCATTGCATCCTTTACTTCATTGAAGTTTTATGGTACACATAAGGCTGTTATTACTAATGCTTCTGAATGTAATTAAAAATTTTGTTTTTGTAGTACTTTTTGTGTTTGGGATATATCCTACCAGGGATGTGCAGCCAGCTACCCATGAGAAATCCTACCGTTAAAAAAAAAAAAGTTTAATTGACTCAGTGTTCTACAGTCATTTTTAGGAAGTAATGATTTGTTATTTTCTAGTAATAGTCAGTGAAGGCTTATATCATGTACATGTTAAGGTTTTCTAAGCACTGTAATGTTTGCAGCAACCCCGTAAAATAGGTACTGTTCTTTTTCCCATGTTATAAAGGATTGTCTTTTTTCTTCCTTCTTTTAAAAAAATTATTATGAAAATGTCACAAATACAAAAAGGTGAACCTCTTTGCATCATATACCCTTCTTCTAACCCTTTTTGGGAAGTATGGGTATGAGTCAGAACCAAATCCCAAATATAACATCATTTTCACTCATAGTTCTTCACTAAATTTCTCTACCAGGTAAGGACTTTCTGTGTACCATAACCCCAATCATCATCATACTTAACAAAGTTAATGATAATTCTTTAATAGTATCTGGTTACCCCAGGATCTTAATAATTAAATCTCTTCATTGATAGTTTATGTGAATCGGGATCAAAACAAGGTTTACCTATTGTATTTGACTACTGTATTTATTACGTTTCTTTTAGTTGTGAACCATTTCTCCCCATCTTTATTAGTATACATATAAGTATATATACACACATATACATATGTAAATACAGATATGTGGTAACATAAATTATATACATTATGTTATTATAGATTTGTTGAAGAAATTGGTTATTTGTCTTGTAGAATTTCCTATATCCTGTTTTTGCCTAATTGCATCCTTATAGTACCATTGGAGATATTTGTCTGTCTCCCTATTTCCTTCTATTGGTAGCTAGATCTAGAGTTTTAATTAGACTTAGGTTCAGTTTTATCCATTCATTGAGCTGTATTCCTTAAACATACACAGTGTTATATGTCAATTATACCTCAATGGTGAACAAAAAAGATTTAGATTCAATTCTTTTGGCAAGAATACTTATATCGGAATTAGTACATCCTTTTACATCACATAAGGCAATAATGATGTCTGGTTGCCCTATTTTTAGAGACATTAAGGTTGAAATAGGTTGAAACACCTAACTCGTTGGCTATCCATTATTTCATTAAGGCTTGCAAGTATGATTTTCTATTTCTATTTAGTTTTATCGAAATACACTTCATATAAAAACAGAAAGACAAATGCTTATTTGATTTTTTATCAATTTTTAGAATATTGTGTTGATGCACACGCAAGCTCCCAAGTTTCTGATATGCAAAGGTTTTGGTTTGTTTCTGTAGTTGTTTCTGTGTTACTAAGAATTTGTAGATTTTTTAAAATTGTATTTGATGTGTTTCAGTCTATTGCAGTCATTAGTCTTTTTGATTCTGTCTTTAGTCACGAGCAAACTTTGGACATTGGCTTCTATATCCTTTCTCACAAACGATGCCATGGGCTCATCATGGAATTTATTTTCTCTGCCCTAAAGTCCTTTCTCTGAAAGGCAGCTGTTCTTTTTCAAAACTACACCACCAAGATTATTACTGTCATTGTTGAATTCAGGATAAGAGTTTGTTTTTTATACTTTTATATTTCTTTTGTGTTTTGGCTGAAATGTACAGCCAAATGCTATTTTTTTAAGTCTGAATAATACTTCTCTGGATGGTACGTAACTTAGAAAAAAAAAAAAGCCAGCTTCATTTATTCCTATTTATTCTGAATTTCATTGATTTCTTTTAGTTTAATTTTTTAATTACATAATGCTTTTATATGGATCTATAGTCAAAACTAATAGGTATTTTCAGAAAGGATTAGCTTCCATTCCTCTCCATCCATTCAGTTCCCTCTTTTACCCTGTGGATATTGACTTTTGGTTTTGGTTTAGTCCTCCGTGATAGCTTTTCTTTAAATATTTTATGAATATGTATACAGACACATATCCATATACTTATCTTTTATTGTGACAGTCACACACATTTTAGCTAAACAGGTACCAAAGTTAACTTGTTGTTACTGTTCATGAACCCTACTCTCCTTTCATGATTGGATGCTATACTTGGACGGATTTATGTTCCATTGCGGTTGATGTTTTATTTTGCTTTTAAGGTTATAATTTGCCTTCTTACATACATAAAAATTGATATGTATAAAAATGGTTAGTTCAAAAATTATTTAGAGCCCTATCAACTGAATAAAATGGAAAAATTGTGAATATTTATCATCATGGAGAGAAACAAGATGACTGATATTCAATAACTTTTCTCTTGTGTTGCTAGTGTCTCACAGCTTACAGATATGAATGAGCAAGAGGAGATATTACTAGAACAATTTCTGACTTTGCCTCAACTAAAACAAATTATTACCGACAAGGATGACTTAGTAAAAAGTATTGAAGAGCTAGCAAGTATGTCTTTCCTTACTTCTTAAATTTCCCAAGAAAAATACAATCTTTACCCAGAAAAAAACCAGACACTTATCTTACAGGAAAAAATCTTCTTTTGGAGCCCAGCTTGGAAGCCAAAAGGCAAACTGTTTTAGATAAGGTGAGTTAGTTGTCATTTTTAAAAAATCCGTATCATTTAAAAATAAACTAAAATAACATTTTTTTAAATCTTTTAGTATGAGTTGCTTACACAACTGAAATCTACTTTTGAAAAGAAGATGCAAAGGCAGCATGAACTTAGTGAGGTAAGATGTTTAGCTCTTCCTTTACCATAAAATTTGTTTCTATATTTAATTTATTCATTTATTTTAATTTTTTAATGTTTATTTTATTATCTTTGAGACAGAGAGAGACAGAGTGTGAGCTGGGGAAGGAGTAGAGAGAGGGAGACACAGAATCCAAAGCAGGCTCTAGGGCTCGATGCAGGGCTCAAAACTCAGGAGCTGTGAGATCATGACCTGAAGCAAAGTCAGATTCTCAACCGACTAAGCCACCCAGGTGTCCTTATTTATTTATTTTAGAGAGAGAGAGAGAGAGAGTGCAAGACTGGGGAGAGAGGCAGAGGGAGAGGGGGAAAGAGAGAGAGAGAATAACTTAAGCAAGCTCCACGCTGAGCACAGAGCCTAACATGGGGCTTGATCCCATGACCCTGGGATCGTGACCTGAGCCAAAAATCAAGATTCAGATGCTTAACCAACTAAGCCACCCAGGCGCCCCATAAGAATGTTTAACTAAACTCAATATGCATGAGCCACATTCTTACTTTCATTACCAGAAAGCATTTATTAGGCAACTTCCTTTATAAGGTTTAATACCTTTAAGTGAGATGAATAGCTGTCAGTAATGGGAGTGTTAGATATGATTTGTGCTCATGCAGGAGCATCTTTGGTTTCAAAGTAGAAAAATACAAAAAGCCCCATAAGTACTTTCCTGGGAATGTTATTATAATGCCACTTTACCTTCTATAATAAAATCTAACAACAAAAAACTTGAACTTCATGTCATTTCTAAGCTTATGTACAGATACCTTAAATGAAAACTTAGAAAATTGAAAAACATAGGAAATTATAAAGTTTAATTCACACAAATAATGGACTTTATGCTAGAAATCCAATTATTAAATATAAAGCACTTTATAAAATTATTTACAGCACTTATAAAATTCAACTTACGCTGCTCTAAGCTCTTTTCATATATTGCCCATTATTCCCTCAGAATCCTAGGAGGAAGGCGTTGTTATTACTTTTTCATAGTACAGATAAGTATTCTGAGGCACACGGATATTAAATAACTTCCCTGAGGCCATATAAATAGAAAATATCAGAATCAGGAATCACATGTAAGCCATCCTCCCTCTTAACCAGAAAATTCCAAGGGACTCAAATGAAATACTCTTAGATGCACATTAGAGTTCAGTAGATAGTGAATAAGCTTTTCACAGTATTCACGTGATTCGTTATAAACTCTTAGTAAACTGAGAATAGAAATTAATCTCTTAACTTGATAAAGAATATTAGAAACCAACAGCAAAAATCAGAATTGCTAAACATTTTAAGATCTCCTTAATATTAGGAATAAGACAGGGGTGCCCCAGTGTAACCCCTGCTTAACAGTGCTGGGAAGCTTCAGGCCGCTGCAGCAAGACCGGGAGAAAGAGGCACAGTGTAAATGAAAAAATAAAATCGTGGTTTACCAGAAACAAGCAGAAATCAAATAAGCAGAAATCCTAGCAGATTGAGAAAGTTTTCCTTGGGTTTCAGCAGCTGCTAATGCAAGGTGAGGTGCAGAAAAAACTCATTTACAATAGCACCAGAACTGTCAAGACACTTAGAACTGAACCCTGTGAAGTAAGCTAGGAAACTTTACTAAATGACAAAAAAGAACACTTGAGTAAATGGAAAAACCTAGATTATTGATGGAGTGAAAGATACACTAGTATAAAGATTTCATTTTTCCCAAAATAACTTAAAATTTTAATTTCAGAGAGAGTGCATGAGTAGGGGAGAGGAGCAGAGGGGGAGAGAGAGAGAGAATGAGAATCCTAAGCAAGCTCCATGCATGCGAGATGTCTTTCTGCACTTATGACTTCTTCAGTTTTTTCAGCAATGTTAGTATAGGTCGTTTACCTATTTGGTTGAATTTAATCCCATCACTTTTGCCCTGTTCATTAGAAGTGTGTCCCTGTGTCCAGCCCACACTCAAGTGGAGGTGACTTATACAAGGGCAGCAACACCAGGAGCTCGGGATAATTAGGGCTCCTCTTAGAGGCCGCCTACCGCAATGACGTAATTCCTAAATCCCTCATTTAATGGTTCACAGCGAATGGATTGCGTCTATTTATGTTAGGTATCTTCTACCTCTATATCCAAAAGCTGAGGACTTGGGTAGTAGCAGATTTCCTCAGCAAGATGTGGTATAAGGCATATAATGAACTGCTCCTCCCTACCCCTGTCTCATTTCCTTTGCCTCTCAGGAGCTCTTTTGAGCAGTGTAAACTAAATTAGTGCTTGATTTTCTTTTTCAGAGCTGTAGTGCGAGTGCCCTGCAGGCAAGATTGAAAGTAGCAGCTCTTGAAGCTGAGGAAGAATCTGATAATATTGCTGAAGATTTCTTAGAGGGAAAAACTGAAATAGATGATTTTCTCAGTAGCTTCATGGAAAAGAGAACAGTACGTAATACTCTTCAGTTGAGGACAAGGGACAGTATACTATCCAATTACTTAACTGCGTTCGTGAGGAAAAGAACATTAGCTCAGTACTGAGCTGGAGATTTGAGTGCCCTGAGAAGGGCCGAAAGAGCCTCTGTTCTTTACGAATGACGGCAACATCTTCCTATGATTTTGTACAAAAGCTAGTATCTCAGCTGAAGTCTAGTCAGTGGTTGTAGGAGTGTACACCTTCTTGTGTTCAGCAAGTTGTTTAAAAAGGGAACAGTGGATACATAGTTCTTTTAAAACTTCTAAATATTACTGACAACATACTGGAACACTTACTTTACTGTTCTGATTTCCATTATATTTAAAGAAAAATCAAGAAAGTCTATTTAATAGTATCTTGCCTTTCAATAAAGTTCTATACATTTACCTAATTTCTCTGAAACCTCACATTTTAAAAGTAACCCATTCTTAATGAACTTTATAAAATGTGTGTGGTATATCTGCATATCCTATTAAGGAATGTGGCCAGATTTTATTATCTCCGTTTACCGTGAGAGAAAATTGTTTAGGGACATGAAACACTATGGTTATAGCATTAGCAAAGCATTGATTTCTAGTTTATTCTTTGGTATCATATAACTGTACCTTGAAGTTTTTATTATTCTTTTATTAATCTTCTGGTTAACAACCGTAGGATTTTTATATTTTTAAAACACAGATATTTGAAATTACATAAGCAGAGAATCGATCTAAAGAGTCAGGTTTATTTTACACTCTGGAAGTTTACAGGCAAAGGTTCTCTTCCAGGTTCTCTTGTGGGGGTGAGGATTTTTAAATTCTGAGCTACCTTAAACATTAAAAAGTACAAAATGTCATCAGTTTAAGGGATTCTTACTTAGAATTCTGTCCTGATGTAGGAAGCAATAAGTAAATCATGGGAGAGGTGACTGGTACTTTCAATCATTGACTTTCCAGATCTGCCACTGTAGAAGAGCCAAGGAAGAGAAACTGCAGCAAGCACTCGCGGCACACAGCCAGCTTCACGCTCCCCTCTAGGTGAGCGGTTTCCCAGTGCCCATTCAGTCAGCTGACGGCGTAATTCTGTCCTAGCTGTTGTGTTATATGACATATAAGGTGCTCTATAGTATACAGTAGAAATCTTTTAAATGTTCTGTCACTGTGCTCTTGCCTTAAATGAAATTTTTCTTTTAGTGTTTAATAGCTACATATGTAGAATTGTAAGCTCTATGATTAGTACATTTTTCTTACCTGGTATGTGGAGTAAACCATATCACTTAGTTGACATTATTTATTTCTGAGAGAGAGAGAGAGAGAGAGACAGCATGAGCAGGGGAGGGTCAGAGAGAGAGGGAGACACAGAATCTGAAGCACGCTCCAGGCTCTGAGCTAGCCATCAGCGCAGAGCCCGACACGGGGCTCGAACCCACGAACCATGAGATCATGACCTGAGCCTACGTCGGACACTTAACTGACTTAGCCACGCAGGCGCCCCAATTTCTCTCTGGTTTTAAGCCCTCTCTAACCTGGCGTATATTTGAGAGCATTCACCTTAATTTTCCATTTTCCCCGTATGTTCTCCATTTCATGTTCTTTCTCTTATCACTGTATCTTTGTTCCGGCTCTTACCTGTTCTCAACACTCTCTTCCTTTTCCTCTCCTTCTGTCTAGTTTTAGGAATGATTTGGTTGCAAAAACTGTTGTCCACCCCACCAGATTTAAGTAAAAGTTTGTGTTGTTGAACAGTGCAGAGATATTTTCTAGAGCCAAAATGTAGGAAAGGAGAGCTCGGACGCTGAGCGTTAAAACAGGACAGGAAGGCATGATAACCGAAGGTTTCTTCTCACACCCTTGCCAAGCCTGCTTGTTTCTCATTTCCGCATCTCTGTTCTGTTTGGTTTTTTTTTTTAATTGTCACCAGTTTTTTATTTTTTACTTTTTTTTAATAGTTTATTGTCAAGTTGGTTTCCATATAACACCCAGTGCTCATCCCCACAAGTGCCCTCCTCCATGCCCATCTCTGTTCTTTTCTGTCTCTCACTCTCATGTGCTTCCCCCTCTTGCTCTTCAGAGAGCCTTTCTTTGCTACACGTTCATATGCTCCACCATTGCTGCCCACAGGCCTGATTGTATCAGGACGGTTCAGGTAGCTCGTGGCGACTAACGTTTTCACTACAGATCCCTAGCAAGCAGGCTGGCTCCGTAGCAGCTTGGCCAGCAGACTGGGGTCATGTCTTTGATCCTGTGCTCGTTCAAGTGGGCTGACGGAGTGCACTTTGAGAAGGGAGGGAAATGGCTGAATTTCTTCTACCTCAAACTCATCTGTCCCTTCTCTTAATCTAGTCATACGTAACATTAGTGCCAGCGTTGAATTGATTCATATCTTGTTTTTTAAGTCATACTGTCAATCCCTTGGGTAAGGGTTGGTTTATCATATCACAGTTTAGGAAGAAAGTGGGCACTGAGTAATTGTTTATATGAACATGTTAGAATCCTTTCCCCACCTCTTTTTCCTCATAGCCAAGTTATCTTCTTATAGACATAACTCAATTGGAAGAGAATATGAAGAGATGAAAAGTTACCATCTTAAGTTAAATCTTAGGGTTTTCTATATTCTTTTCTTTTCAGATTTTCCTGAAAACATAACCTGCCAAGACAGAAATGACACAAGACTAAGCACATTTATATGTATGATTTGCAAATTGGCATTTCATCACAGTGGCTGAATTCATGGATACCCTGTCCAGATTGTACACAGAACTGAGACTGATTTTGTATACATGAGAATGATTGCTGTGGTCTTTGCTTTGAGAAATTTTTCTGCACGATTTGCACTATAAATGTTTATTTATTGTGGATAAATCCTATCATATTTGAGTTTCACTGCTGGTCCTCTGTTATTATTAAGTACCTATGCATGTGATTTTAGCTAGTATCCATATTTTATGAAGTTGCTTTATTTGAATTTATATTTTTAATTTGAAACTGTCTCATTTGTCAAGAATGGTTTTAGATATTGTTCCTCTCAACCTTTTTGAAAAATTACTATTTTCAACTGTAGAAAGCCTTATTTTTCCTTCTCTCCAGATGATAAAATTTTCAAAAAAAAATTTGTTTTTAAATATTCATAGTGTCAGGAAACACCATTCCCTACAAATGTGTCATCTCAAAACGGTAACTTTTAATAACAGTAAATCAAAAGAATACATCAGCTGCTGATACATGATTTAATTTTTAAAATTAAAGATACATTTAAGAAGCAATACAGGTAAATAAATATTTACCTAATAGAAAAAGATTGCCCTGTGCTTCATCTCGTTCAACAACGTTTCATACTAATTTTGTTACATAAATATCTGATAGGTATGTGATTGAATAATAATATACTTTCTAAATTCCTAATGTTAAAAACAATCTTGTTAACAAATAGTAATTCTAGATACAGAGGTCAATGAATTTTTTTGATCTTTACTGTGAGTTAGCTTTTCACAGAGAACAGCGCTAGTAATAAAATTAATATTTAACTTTTAGGCAATCTAGTTTTTATTTAATTTTATTGAATTTTCTTTTTAAATTGTGTTATGTTCAGCAATTTGCTTCTATACAATGTTATAGAATGAATACATAGGTAGCTGTAAAAGCTAATAAAGGAGAAAATCTTTAACTATATGTATCTGAGGCTTTGGTAAGGGTATCTAAATCACAAAACAACCTAATGCATATTTTTGTTTAAATTTCATCCCAATATGTATTGTCATTCCAAACGCCAGCACTTGGTACAGGTTTTTTTTTTTCTTCATTCTTTTTCTTTCCCTACATGTTCTTGGCAATGGAACTTTAGAAAAAACAAAATTATTTTCTTAGACTTGAAAAATACTTAATACTTAGTCTGTGTTTGTGGAAAAGCAAGTATTCATATGGACTATAAATATATAATTGGAATAAATTAGCTTTCATTAACTGCCTGTCTCACTGGCGCTGTACTAAGGGGCCTGCTGTTTAATCTTCAAAATGACCAAAATGTTTATGGTTTGTAGATGAAAGAACTAAGGTAAGTGTTTTAAATTTGTGGCAGAATGATCTGGGTATTTAGAAACCTTTTCTTACTGCACAGACCAGCAGAACTTCCAATTTTCCCAGGAGTCACTGCTGTGGAGGACGTCATAGTCCCAATCTCTTGCAGACAATCAGGTAGCTTTCTTTTTTTTTTTTTAAATGTTTGTTTATTTTTGAAAGACAGAGAGACAGAGTATGAGCAAGGGAGGGGTAGAGAGGGAGACACAGAACCTGAGCTGTCAGCACAGAGCCCGATGGAGAGCTTGAACTCATGAACCGTGAGATCATGACCTGAGCTGAAGTTAGACACTTAATCGACTGAGCCACTGGGCGCCCCAGCTTTCTCAGAAACTGTGTAGAACCCATAACAAGAAACCAGCAGATCACAGCCATTCTGAAGGGACATCAATTCATTTGATCTACTAATTTATTCAAACATATATTCAAAATAAGTCACTGTGGAAATACTATAAAACAATTAAACATGGTTTAGGTGTTTAGGTGCTTATCTCCTTTCCCCTCCACAAAGAGACAACAGCAGCAACAACAAAAAAACAAAAAAAACCTCACCCAAATTTCTTAGTAAATTTCTTCTACATAATTATATAATTCATCTCAGTGTTTTTTATTCTTTAAGCCAAACTGTCTTATTTTCATTCTGTACCAGTTAACATAGCTTGCTTTCTCCTTCCAAAATTAGCTTCCTTACAACCCAATCATTAAAAAGAAGTTTAAACATGAATACCTGCACTTAACCAACGGATAATTTAGTTCAGATATAGGTTGTATAAGTTGTCCAAGATAGAAGAGAGTGCATTGGAACAATTCTCTGTGAATTTTGGTTTCTATTTGCAGTAGAAAGTAAATTACTTTTGGGGTAGTTTCATGGCTATTTTGTTTTCTTCCAAAAATTGGTCATTTGGAGAAGCCATGACAGAGGAGAGCAAAAATGCCTGCCAAGGCAGAGATTCTGGCTTTGCTGTAACCCATCATAGAAGACCAGATGGAAATAAGAAAATAAGGAAATCTTAGGAGTTATTATTCAAAGTAGAGGTTTTTCATGGGTAGAAATTTAAACACTAATATCTCAAAATAGAAGAAAGTTTTCTAAGTAAATAGGATGTACAGTAAAGATATTGGTTTCAAAGTTGGAAGATTTTCTAGGAATAAAATAGACTAGGAAATTTATATTGGAATAGAAATTGTTTAACAGGTAAATTTGATCATAAGATACATATGCTTAAATTGAAGAAATTTCAATGAAAATTGGAATTCATCTTTAGGGGAAGAAAGTAAACTGGTCTTAAAAAATAAAATCATATGCCAAGGTTTGCCTGGTCTTCACCTACCTTTATTCTAAAAATAGTTCCTTTGTCTATTGCTGACACGTGATCAGAGTTCTTACCTATTTTGTATCATTAAATTTTCCTGAGTATCACTAAATAACAAGTCACTTGAATTCTAAATATTACTAGTAGGGAAGCAGTCTGCTTTGAGTCAGTTTTACATTGGTTTATTACATGTGCTTTAAAACAGTTGCCCTAAATAAAACTCTTCATGTTTTATTTAAAACGAAATTGTGCTGTTAGAGAATTTAGTCTTCTTAGATTGGCCATGCTCTCTCAAGACCCTATGAAAGCAAGTTTTAATATGCAATAAATATAACCTTTTTTATAAATAACGTGTTAGATCAACTTCTAATAAGTAGTCTAAATGAACATATGTGTAAATTAGAGTATCTTGTAAAATGTTGGGGGAGTCTGAAAAAAGTTTGTGTCTGATGTCAAATACATCACATTGAAGACACTTTAAAATATCAAATACTTACACTATTTGTATTTTAAGATAAATGCATAGCTTTGTATATTTACTCTCATTTTTTAAATTTTTTAAAAATTTATTTATTTTGAGAGAGAGAAAGAGAAAGCAGCGGAGGGACAGAGAGAAAGGGAGAGTAAGAAACCCAAGCAGGTTCTGTGCCATCAGCTCAGAGTCCGATGTGGGGCAAACTCCAGGATCATGACCTGAGCCAAAATAAAGAACCAGGCACTTAACTGACTGAGCCATCAAAGTGCCCCTGTTTACTCTCATTTTTAAAATGTCTTTATTTCTGGGGGCACCTAGGGGGTTCAGTCTGTTAGGTGTCTGACTTCGGCTCAGGTCATGGTCTCACAGCTAATGAGTTTGAGTCCCGCATTAGGCTCTGTGTTGACAGCTCAGAGCCTGGAGCCTGCTTCAGATTGTGTGTGTGTGTATCTCTCTCTCTCTCTCTCTTCCTCCAGCACTCAGTGTGTCTAAAAAATAAAAACATCAAAACAATTTTCTTAAAAATTGTTTTATTTCTGTATTTTTGTAGATAGAAACTGCCAAACGGAAGACTCTAAAATCTCATCCTCAAATGTTAGGCAAAGAAGTTTCTAAGAGTTGAACTACAAGAATGGCATGTAGTGAGTTTTTGCAAAAATGCAAAGTCCATTTACAATATATCCTAAGTATCATTAACACATTATTCTTACTACGTACAGTAAATTGCAGAAAATGAACAAGTATTCCTCAGTAGAGAATGCTCAAATTTTATATCTTTAAGGAATTATACTTGTTTTATTTATATTAACAGTACTTTTATAAGCCTCTAATATATTAAAGTTCTGTTTTTAAATGATTAATACATAATTACAGTTGACCTTCGAACAATGTGGAGGTTAAGGGTGTTGACTTCCTGCACAGAAATCCACATAGAATTTTTGACTCCTCAAAAACTTACCTATCAATAATCTACTATTGACTAGAAGATTTACTGATAACGTAAACAATTGATAACTGAAAACGTAAACAATTGACAACCACATATTTCATATGTTATACATATTAAATACTGTATTCCTAGAATAAAGGAAGCTAGAGAAAAGAAAATGTTAAAATTATAAAGAAAATACATTCACCCCACTTTATTTATAGAAAAAAATTCCACATATATGTGGAACTGTGCAGTTCAAACTAATGTTCAGGGGTCAACTGAATACTGGATTATTTTATTTAAGTATATTGCTATACCCCCTCCAAACCTTTCCTGCTAGAGATTTCAGACATGTAGCTTTATTGCCCTTTCTCATCTCAGTTTTTTGGGGATGTAGTTGACATACATCACTGTTTAAGATACATAATGTAATGGTTTGACCTACATATGTGGTGAAATGATTACAATAAGTTTATTTAGCATGTATCACCTCATCTACAGTAGATAAAAAGAAAAGCAAAAGTTTTCCTTTTGTTGTTAATTGTTAAGGATTAACTGTCTTTAATATATTATCATGTACCAGTATTTGCTATACTCATTATGCTGTGTATTACATCCCTAGTACTTCTTTATCTTGTAACTGGAAGGTTGTACCTTTCCACCACCTTTCGCCAATTCCCCTCCCCACACCCCCACCTTTGGTAACCATTAATCTGACCTCTTTTTCTATGAGTTTTGTTTTTTTAGATTACACATAAGAGAGAGATCATACGATATTTGCTTTTCTCTAACTTATTTCACTTAGCATAATTATGCCCTCAAGTCTATCCCATGTTTTCACAAGTGGCAGGATTTCCTTGTTCTTCATTGCTGAATAATCCTCCATTGTGTATATATACTCACCATTTTTATTCATCCATCATTGAACAGTTAGGTTATTTCCATGCCTTGGCTATTGTAAATAATGCTGCTGTGAACATGGGGATGCAGATACCTTTTAGAGTTACATGTTCTTGTTTCCTTTGGATATTTTTCCAGAAATTGAATTGCTGGATCAGATGGTAGCTCAATTTTTTTTTTCCCCAAGGACGATTTGTACTTTTGTTAGTTGATGATAATTGACAGGCAGTACTGATGAGTTTCAGGTATACATGGTGATTTGATATATATTATGAAATGATCACTACAGTAAGTCTCATTACCTATTTGTCATTATACAAAATTGTTACAATATTACTGTATTCCCTATGCTGTACATTATATCCCATCTTATTTTATAATTGGAATATTGTATCTCTTAATCCCCTTCACCTATTTTGTCTGTCCACCTCCTCTTCTCTATAACCATCAGTTTGTTCTGTGTATCTGTGAGTCTATTCCTGTGTTATTTTGTTTGTTCATTTGTTTTGCTATTTAGATTACACAGATAACCGAAATCATACAGTATTGGTTTTTTTCTGACTTACTTCATTTAGGATAATACCCTCAAGGTCTATGCAAATTGTCACAAATGACAAGATTTCACTCTTTTATGGCTGAATAATACTCTGCTGTGTGTGTGTATATAGACATATACACACGATACACGCGTGCACATAAACACCACTTCTTTAATCCATACATTATGCATATTTAGGTTGCTTCAATATCTCTGCTGATATAAATCATGGTTCAGTGAACGTGGGAGTACATATGTCTTTTCCAGTTAGTGTTTTTGTTTCCTTCAGGTAAACACCTAAAAGTGGAATGGCTGGATCTTCTGGTAGTTCCATTTTTATTTTTTTGAGTAAACAGCGTACTGTTTTCCGTAATGGCTCACCGCTCTACATTCCCACCAACAATTCAGCAGGGTTCCCTTTTCTCCACAGCCTCACCAACATGTTATTGCTTGTCTTTTTGATAATAGCCATTCAGACAGATAGGAAGTGATACCTCATTGTGGTCTTGATTTCCATTTCACCATAGTTGCTGATGTTTAGATCTTTTCATATGCCTGTTAACCATTTCTGTGTTTTCTTTGGAAAAATGTCTATTCAGGTCCTCTACCCATTTTTAACCAAAATTGTGTATTTTTTGATACTGAGTTGGAAGAATTTTTTATATATTTTGGATATTAACCCTTAATCAAATATGTCATTTGCAAATGTCCTCTCCCATTCAGTAGGTTGCCTTTTTTTTAAACTTTTTTTATTTGTGTTTATTTTTTGAGAGAGAGAGAAAGAGAAGACAGCGTGAGTGGGGGAAGGGCAGAGAGAGAGACAAAGAACCCTAAGCAGGCTCCAGGCTCTGAGCTGTCAGCACAGAGCCCATCGTGGGGCTCCAACTCATCATCTGATCACCCACCACCTGAGCCCAAGTCTGACGCCCAACCAGCTGAGCCACCCAGACACCCAGTAGGTTGACTTGTTGTTCTGTTGTTGGTTTCCTTTGCTATGCAAAAGCTTTTTAGTGTCACGTAGTCCTCTTTGTTTATGTTTGCCTACAGTGTCCTTATTGAAAGAGATGGATCCAAAATATTGCTAAAACGGGTATCAAAGAGCTTACTGTTTTCTTCTAGTTTTGTGGATACATACTGTACATTTAAACGTCTTTAGTATGTTTTGATTTTATTTTTGTGTATGGTATAAGAAAGTGGTCCAGTTTTCTCCTCACCATTTATTAAAGAGACTGTTTTTTCCCCAGTGTATGTTCTTGCCAACTTTGTCAAAGCTCATTTGACCATATAATTGTGAATGTATTTCTGGGCTCTCTGTTCTGTTCCTTTAATCCCTGTGTCTTTCGTTCTGCCATTACCATACTGTTTTGATTACTGTAGCTTTGCAGTATGTTTGACATTCAGGAGCAGGATCCCTCCAGGTTTGTTCTGTCTCAAGAAATCTTTGACTATTCAGGTTCTTTTGGGATTCCATACAAATTTTAACGTTATTTGTTCTAGTTTTGTGGAAAATGCCATTGGTATTTTGATAGGGATTACATTGATTCTGTGTGTTGCTTTGTGTAGTATGGACATTTTAACAATATTAATTCATCTAGTCCATGAGCATGGTATGTTTTCCCATTTACTTATGTCATCTTTAGTTTCTTTCATTACGTCTTATAGTTTTCTGTATAGCAGTCTCTCACCTCCTTCTTAGTATTTATTCCTAAGTGTTCTTTGTGGTGTAAATGTCATTGAGATTTTCTTATTTTCTCTTTTTGATAGTAAGTTATTAGTGTATAGAAATGCAACAGGTTTTAGTGTATTGATTTTGTATCCTGCAACTTTACTGAATTCTTTTATTAAAATATTTTTTGGTGGAGGCTTTAGGGGTTTTTTTTATGTATAGTATCATGTTACCTGCAAATGGTGAGTTTTCCTTCCTCCTTTTTAGTTTGGATACCCTACCTTTTACTTCTTTCTCTTGCCCAGTTGCTGTGGCTAGTTCTTCCAATACTATGTTAAATAAAAGTGGTTTGTTCCTACTCCTAGAAGAGCTTTTCACTGTTGAGTACGATGTTAACTCTGAATTTATCATATGTGGCCTGTATTACATTGAGGTATATTTCCACGATACCCATTTTGTTGAGACTTTTTATCATAAATGAATATTGAATTTTTATGCATCTATTGAGATGATCGTATGATCTTTATCCTTTGTTTTGTTGATGTAGTTTATCACGTTAATTGATTTGAAAATATTGACCCATCCTAGCATCCCCAGAATAAGTTCCACTTGATCATGATGAATGATACTTTAAATGTATTTTTTAATTCAATTTGCTAATACATTGTTGAGAATTTTTGCATCTCTGTTCTTCAGGGATATTGGCCTGTAACTGTTTGTTTTTTTCCTAGTTTAGGTATCAGGGTAATGCTAGAATTAGTTAGGAACCATTTATTCCTCATTTTTTTTGAACTAGTTCGAGGATAGGTATTAACCCTAAATATTTGAGAGAATTCACAAGTGAAGCCATCTGGTTTTGGACTTTACTTTGTTGAGAATTTTTAAATTACTGATTCAGTTTCATTACTAGTAATTGGTCTGTTCAGATTTTCTGTTTCTTTTGGGTTTAGTATGACAAGATTCTCTCTAGGAATTTATCCATTTTTTCTAGGTCTTCCAATTTTTTGATTGATAATTATTCATTGTAGTCTTTTATGACACTTCTCTTTCATTCCTGATTTTATTTATTGGACCCTGTCTCTTCTCTTCTTGATGAGTCTTTCTAAAGTTTTTGCAGTTTATCTTTACAAAGAACTAGCTTTTAGTTTCATTGATCCTTTTTATTGTTTTTGTTTTGTTTTGTCTCTGTTTCATTTATGTCTACTCTGATCTTTATTTCCTTCCATTAACTGTGGGTTCTTTTGTTCTTCTAATTCTTGGAATGTAGGATTAGATTGTTTATTTGAGATTTTCCTTGAGGTAGGAACGTATTACTGTAAACTTCCCATTAGAACTGCTTTTGCTGTGTCTCAAATTTTGGATGTTGTATTTTCATTTTCATTTGTCTCAAGGTATTTTAATTTTCCTTTTTGATATCTTCATGGACCCACTGATTGTTTACTAGCATGTTGTTTAGGCTCCATGTGTTTGTGTTTTTTCGTTTTCTTCTTGTAATTGATTTCTAGTTTCATACTTTGATGGTTGGAAAAGATGCTTCATATGATTTCAGTCTTATTAAATTTATGGAGACTTGTTTTATGGCCTAACACGTGATTCATCCTGGAGAACTTTCCGTGTGTACCTGAGAAGAATGCATACATAATCTTGTTGTTTTGGACAGAACATTGTGTATATATCAATTAAGTCCATTTGGTGTGTCATTTAAGGATAATGTTTTCTTAATAACTTACTGTCTGGAAGATCTATCCTTTGAAGTAAGTGGAGTGTTGAAGTCCACTACTATTATTACATTACTGTCAGTTTCTCCCTTTGTGTCTCTAGTATTTAGGTGCTCCAGGGTTGGTCCAAGGTTTATACGTGTTAAACGTTCTTGCTTGATTGATCCTTTTATTATTATTTAATGCCCTTCTTTGTTTCTTGTTACAGCCTTTGTTTTAAAGTTTATTTTGTCAGATGTAAGTATTGCTATTCCAGCTTTAGTCCTTTATTGTGAAGTATCTCTTTTCTCCCTTCACATTCAGTCTGTGTGTGTCTTTTCATCTGAAGTGAATCCCTTGTGGGCAGCATCTTGTTTTTTTATTCATTCAGCCACTAAACGAGCATTTAGTTTGTTTACATTTATAGTAATTACTCAGTTAAAGTGTACGACTTCAGCTCAGGTCATGATCTCACATTTTGTGAGTTTGAGCCCCATGTCAGTCTCTGTGCTGACAGCTCAGAGCCTGGAATCTGCTTCAGATTCTGTGTCTCCCTTTCTCTCTGCCTCTCCTCTGCTCATTCTGTCTCTCTCTCTCAAAAATAAATAAACATTAAAAAAATTATAGTAATTACTGATAGGTATGAATTTATTGCCTTTTTCTTAATTGTTTGATTGTTTTATATTCTCTATTCCATTCTTCTTTTCCTCTTTCCCATTGTGTTGATGACTATTTACTGTGACCCTAGGATTCCTTTTCCTTTACTATGTATTTATTGTAGGGTTTTATTATTACCAGAATGTTCATATATAACAACCTATGTATATAGCAGTTTTTTTGAAGTTGATGGTTGCTTAAGTTGGATCACGTTCTGAAAGGAATACATTTTTACTCCCCTGTTCCACATTTTGTTTTTGATGTCATACTTTACATCTTTATATTTTGTGATTCCCTTAAATGATTATTATAGATAAAATTAATTTTACTTCTTTGGTCTAGATTAAAAGTCATACTGTCTTTATAACTGGTTAATCCATTATCTTTATGTTTGCTTTTATCAGTGAGATTTTTTTTCTTTGATATATTTTCTCATTTCTGGGCTTTTCTGCATAAAGGATCCTTGTAATATTTCTTACAAAGTTGGTTTAGTAGTGATAAGCTCCTTTGGTTTCTCTGGTCTGGGAAACCCTTTATTTTCTCTTCAATTCTGAATGGTAACCTTGCCAGGTAGAGTATTCATGGTTGTAGGTTTGGGGTTTGGTTTGGTTGTTTTTTCCTGCATTTGAATATATTGTGACACTTGGTCCGGCCTGCAGTGTTTCTCTTGAAAAATCAGCTGCTGGTTCTGTGGTGGTGGGGGTTCCCTTGTGTGAAACTAATTGCTTTGCTCTTGCTGCTTTTAAGATTCTCTCTTTAATTTTTTGACCCTTTAATTATATACAGTGTATCTTGGTGTGGATGTCTTTGTGTTTCTCTTGTTTGGGACTTGTGCTTCTGGACCTGTACACTGTTTCCTTTCCCAGGTTAGAGAAGTTCTTAGCCATTATGTCTTCACATTAATTTTCTGCTCTTTTCTCTTTTCCTTCTGGGGTCCCTATGACATAATTGTTGATATCCTGGATGTTTTCTCCAGAGATCCCTTACACTATCTTTTTTTTAATCTTTTTTTTTCTTGTTCAGTTTGTGTAATTTCTATACCACCCTTTCTTCCAGATTGTTGATCCATTCTTCTTTATCATCTAATCTGTTTATTCCCTTGAGTGTAGTTTTCATTTCTGTTATTTTACTCTGCAACTCGGATTGGTGCTTTCTTCTATTTTCTATCTCTTTGCTGGAATTTTCACCTTGGCATTCATTCTTCTTCCAAGGTGGGTAAGCATCTTTATGACCATTCCTTGGAACTCTTTATCAGTCAGATTAACCATCTCCATTTGGTTTTGTTCTTTTTCTGAGGCTTTGTCCTAGTTTTTCTTTTGGAACATACTCTCCTCTCTCCTCATTTTGCCTCTTTGTGTCTTTCTACATGTTAGGCAGTCCTATGTCTGTCTTCAGGGAGGAGCTTTTTGTAGGGGAAATCCTGTAAGGGCCCACAAGTGCAGTGTCCACCGGCCACCAGAGTCAGGTGCGCTAAAGGTGCCACCTATGTGGGCTGCATGCTCCCTCTTGTGATAGGTCCGTCACCGCCGTGGGCACCATGGTAGGCACGAATGGCCCCTGGCCTGAGTGGTTGCCAGGGCCGACCACAAGTCCTGTGAGTCGCTGGTCGGCAAGGGGGACGCCCGGCCTGTAACTGCGGCTGGTGTGGACTCTTTTCCATGGTGGTCGTGGCAGTGTGCACTTCCGCCAGCAGTGCCCAAGTGTTCCCCTTCGTCCACATCCTTACAGCATTTGGTAAATCCTGTCTTGTTGAGGATGACCCCTTAGCAGGCATAAGATGATAGATATGTCAGTGATTTTGATTCACATCTTTTTTGTGTACCTGCTGCCTTTCTTATGTCTTCTTTGGGGAAATGTCTAGTCAAGTCTTTTGCCCGTTTTTAAATTGGATTATTTTTACTTTTGCTGTTGAGATTTTATAAGTTCTTTATATTTTTTTACAAATTTTTTTCCCTTTTCATAGGTTATCTTTTCACTTTGTTTCTTTTGTTGTACAAAAGCTTTATAATTTGATGTAATCCCAGTTCTTTATTATTTTATTGTTTGTGCTTCAGGTGTTTATATCTTAAAAACATCATGGTCAAGACCCATGTCAAGGAGCTTTTTCTCCTTTGTTTATTTACCGGAGTTTCAGTCTTTTTATTTTTTAAATGTTTTACTTATTTTTGAGAGTCAGAGAGAGCGTGAGCAGGGGAGGGTCAGAGAGAGAGGGGGGGACAGAATCTGAAGACAGGCTCCAGGCTCTGAGCTAGCTGTCAGCACAGAGCCTGATGCAGGGCTCGAACCCACGAATCGTGAGATCATGACCTGAGCTAAAGTCAGACACTTAACCAAGGGAGCCACCAAGGCGCCCCCAGGAGTTTCAGTCTTAAGTTTTAGTCTTTACTCCATTTGAGTTAATTTTTGTAAAGAGTATAAGATTGGTGTATAATTTCATTCTTTAACATGTGAATATTAGTTTTCCCAGAACCATTCACTGAAGAGACTTTCTTTTCTCCATTGAGTATTCTTGGCTCCCATGTCAAATGTTAGTAGACCGTACAAGCCCAGATTTATTTTTGAGCTCTCAGTTCTGTTCAGTTGATCTATTTGTCTGCTCTTATGACAGTACCATACTGTTTTGATTACTATAGCTTTATAGTTTAGCTTGAAATCAGAAAGTTTGATGCCTACCACTTTTTTCCTCTTAGGATTTCTTTCGCTGTTCAGAGTATTTTGTTGTTATATATATAATATGTTGTTTCATATAAATTATAGGATTTTTTTCTCCTTCTGTAGAAATATACCATTGGAATCTTGATAGAGATTATATTGGATCTATAGATTGCATTAGGTAGTATGGACATTTTAACAATTCCTCCAGTCCAAGAACACAGGATACCTTTCCATTTTTTGTGTCTTCTTCAATTTCTTTCATCAATGTATTATAGTTTTCAGAGTAGAGATCTTTTACTTCCTTGGTTAAATTTATTCCTCAGTATTCTATTGGTTTTGGTATTATGATAAGTGGGATGATGTTCTTTATTTCTTTTTCAGGTCATTTTTTATGGTTAATTTAATGTTAATTTAATATCCTGCAACTTTACTGAATTCATTGATTATATCTAACAGTTTTTTGGTGGAGTCCTTAGGATTTTCTGTTTATAAAATGATGTTATGTACAAATAGAGACCATTTTAGTTCTTTTTATTTCTGATGCTTTTTATTTCTTTCTTCCTGATTGCTCTGTAAGGACATCCAGTACAGTGTTGAATATGAGTGGTGAGCGTGGGCACCCCTGTCATATTGCCTTAAAGGAAAAGCTTTCAACCTTTCACCATTGGATATTATATTAGATGTAGGCTTGTCATATATAGCCTTTATTATGTTCATTCCTTCTATACATAATTGTTAAGAGTTTTTATCATGAAAGGATGTTGCATTTTTTTTCAAATGCTTTTTCTATGACTACTGCAATGATTATGATTTTTTCCCTTCATTAATGTCATGTCGATGGGCACATGTTGAGCCATCTTTGCATGCCAGGTATAAATCATGCTTGGTCATTCATTGTAAATGATCCTTTTCATGAGCTGAATTCAGTTTGCGGTATTCTGTTGAGAATTTTTGCATCTCTATCATAAGGGATATTGGTTCATAGTTTTTTTTTTTCTTTCTGGTAGTATCTTTTTCCGGCTTTGGTTATTGGTGATGTTGGCTTGTAAAAAGAGTTTGGAAGTGCCCCTCCGCTTTGATATTTTAGTTTTTGGAAGAATTACAGAGGGGTCGGTATTAATTTTATTTTAAATATTTGGTAAAATTTACTAGTGAAGACAGTCTTGGAATTTTCTTTGTTGAAAGAGTTTTAATGACTGATTAAATCTTCATACTAGTAAATGGTATAATTCAGACCATTTCTTCTCAATTTAGTCTCAGTAGATTGTGTGCTTACAAGAAATTTTACATTTCTTCTAGGTTTTCCTGTTTGTTGGCATGTAATTGTTCATAGTAGCCTTTTACGATTCTTTGTATTTCTCTAATAGCCTTTATAATATCTCCTTGTTTCATTCATAATTTTTTTATTTGGTTCCTCTTTTTTTCTTCATTTATCTAATAATTTGTCAATTTTCTGTTTTCAGAGAACTACCTCTTAGTTTGGTTAATGTTTTCTACTGCCTCTCTGTTCTATCCTTCATTTATTTCTGCTGTAATCTTTACTTTTTCCTTTCTTATTCTAACTTGGGGTTCATTTTGTTATTCTTTTTCTGCTTATTTATCTGGGAGGTTTATTGCTATGAGCTTCCCTCTTCAAATTGCTTTTACTGTCGTCTCTCATAAGTTTTGGTAGGTTGTGTTTCCATTGTCATTTATCTCCAGATACTTTATTTCCCCTTTAATTTCCTTTTTGATCCATTGGTTGTGCAGGAGAATGTCTAATTTCCTTTTTTTTTTTTCTCTGCAGTTTTCCTCTTGTTATGGTTAGAGGAGATATTTGGTATGATTTCATTGTTCTTAAATTTGCTAAGAATTGTTTTTTTGTCCTAACATCTGTTCTATCCTAGAAAAATGTTTCATTTACACCTGGGAAGAATATATTCTGCTGTTCAGATAGAATGTTCAGTATATTACTCAAGTCTCATTTTGTCTGTAGGTTGTTCAAATCTGCTTTTTCCTTACTGATTTGCTGTCTGCATGATCTACCCATTGTTGAGTGGAGTATTAAAGTCCCCAACTCTTACTGTACTTTTGCTTATTTCTTCTTTGAGGTCTGTTCGTGTTTGCTTTATGTTTTTATGTGCTTTGATTGTAACACTGGATATGTAAGTATTTACAATTGTTAAACTATCTTGTATAGACCTGTTTACCAATGACCTTCTTTGTCTCTTTTTATAATTTTTAAAGTCTATTTTGTCTGATACAAGTATAGCTTCCCCTGCCTTTTTGTTATTGTTGTTGATATTGTTACCAGTTGCTTAAAATGACTTCCTTCACTCTCAGCCTTTAAAGCTGAAGTGGGTCTCTGGGATGACAGAATATTGTTGGGTATTGTTATTTTAATCCACTTAGCCTGTGTCTTTATATTGGGGAATTGTTGCAGTTTACACATTTTCTTATTGTGTAATAACAGACTATTGAAGATATGGTTACTTTTACTATATTTAACTTTTAAACTAGAGTCTTATGACTTACCACCATCATCCTATTACAGAATCCATTTTTATCTATCAATACCAGTGAGTTGTACACTGCCTACTTAATGTTTCTGTGCTATTAACTAGTGATCTTTTATTTTCACTCAAAGAACTCCCTTTAGGATTTCTTGTAAGGTAGGTCTAGTGATAATGAACTCCCTCAGCTTTTGTCTGTCTGAGAAAGTCTATCTCCCCTTTATTTCTGAAGGACAGCTTTGCCAGATGTACAATTCTTGATTGAAGCTTTGGGTTTTTCTTTTTTTCTCCCAGTATTTTGAATATGTCATCCCATTGTTTTCTGTCCTGAAAGGTTTCTTTGGAGAGGTACACCTTTAGCCTTATTTGGAGTTCCCTTTTATGTAACCTCTCTTTTCTCTTGCTGCTTTCAAAATTCATGGTCTGTCTGTGATTTTTGCCATTTAAATGTAAAGTGTCTTGATTTAGCCCCATTTGGGTTCAATCTGTTTAGGGTACTTTGGGCCTCTTGGATCTAGATGTCTGTTTCTCTACCTGGGTTTGGGAAGTTTTCAGCCATTATTGCTTTAATACACTTTCTGTCCATTTCTTTTTCTCCTAGAATTCCCATAATGCAAATATTACTTGCTTTCATTGTGGCCTGTAATTCCTGTAGCCTCTTTTCACTTTCTTTCATCCTTTTTTTTACTTTTGCTCCTCTAATTTCAGTGGTTTGGTTTTTGTTTTTTGTGGGTTTTTTGTTTTTGTTTTTTTTCAGTTCACTCCCGTGTTCTTCTGCATGGTTGGGTCTGCTTTGGAAACTCTTTATTGAATTCTTCAGTTACATTTTTCAGCTCTAGGGGTTGGGGGGCGGGGGGATTGATGATTTCTCTTTTTTTGTTAAACTTGTTCATGTATTGTTTTCATAATTTTATTTGTGTGTTCTTATAGTCACTAAGCTTTATGAGAATTACTCTGAATTCTTTATCTGACAGCTCACAGATCTCCATTTCTTTTGGGTCAGTTACTAGAGCTTCATTCCTTTCTGTTGGTGGTATGTCACACTTACCTGATTTTTCAAGATCTTTGATTCCCTTATGTTGGTATCTGTGCCTTTCGTTGAGTAAGTGGCCTCTTTCACACTTACCATGTTTGATTTGGCAGAGACATTTCCTCACTAGCTTAGTCTGGGTTTCTGGACATGTCTGCTGGTAACATCATTCTTGGGTACGTGGGGCCTCCTTTTAGAGTCTATTTTTAGGCAAGGCAGCTGTTAACTGCTCAGGGGTAGGGGGTTTGCCACTGGCTAAGAATAGCTGTGTAACACTGCTGACTTGCTTCCCTCCTGAAGTGAGGCTGTGAGATGATTTCTGTGATTTCCTGGAATTTGTGGTCAGGCTTGCCAGAAGGTTGGGACTGGGTACTACATTCGGCATTCAGAGGCTATGAACTAGCTTCTCTGCCCTTGCAGGGCAGCAGGCTAGGACCCAGGACCTGCACAGCTTGTTTGGGGACCTGATTCAGGCAGGTGTGTACACTTAAAATCCTAATCAGAGGAGGCCACTGGCTTTCCTCTACAGACTGGAAAGCCCAGAGCTATGCTCTATTCAAGTGACGGTGTAAATGGGGCCGTGGGATGAGCTATGCATTTTCCTCTGTGCTCTGGTAAGGTTCCCTGTGTGGGTAGCTTGAAGGCTGCATTCAGCAACAAGTGAGCTACAGACTACTTTTCTTGGTTGGGTGCAGCAGGAAAAGCAGCTCAAAAGTCATCATTGCTCTTTCCTTGACTCCAGCCAACCCATGCCTCACAGTCCCTGGCCAGACAGGGCCACTGGATTTGCTCTCCGTGCCGTCGTTCTGCCCACCCACTTCTTGGCTCAAGAGTTGCAGGGCCACACAGCTCCAGGTGTTCTAGCCAGCCCTTCCTGTCAGACGGGGTGGGGAGGGGGCTAGGTCTCTGGTTCCCACGTAGACAAGACTGGAAGGGCCCACTTTAGGCAACTCCAAATTTTCCTGACTAGATTTTCTGATCAGGAGGGGCTGGGGGCCATGATCTGCAGCAGAGGGAGCTGTGGCTCAGCTCTTCTGCCAGGGCCTGGGCAGAGCAGGCACCAAGGCCAGCAGAGCTTCTTTGGGGACCCAAATGTGGCAGGCCTGAACCCCGCCGGATTCCCTGGGCAGACTGCGCCACTGACCTGACTT
Source organism: Hyaena hyaena (assembly GCF_003009895.1). Classification (NCBI taxonomy): domain Eukaryota; kingdom Metazoa; phylum Chordata; class Mammalia; order Carnivora; family Hyaenidae; genus Hyaena; species Hyaena hyaena. Next base: position 814,080 of record NW_024081198.1, on the reverse strand, counting down.
GCAGATGGGCACACCCACTGGTCAGGACTGACTACTCCTTGTGCTGCACTCATAGAAACTCCCATCTTCGAGACCCAAGTGCTGGTTGTTGGAAGCCCCTCTCCCCTTCTGTCTCAGGCTCCTAGTGGTTGAGCCCCACAGCTTTCCCTGAAGTCCTTGTGGAGTGAAACCAGAGTATGGGCTCCAAGTAAGCACAACACTGGGAAGGTCGGGGCTGGATATCACCCATGGGCTCTCCCCACTGGAGGAACCATAGGCTCGGGGAAGAAGTCTCCACGTAGTGCTCAGCCAGCATGGGGGAGGGGCAGTGGGGTCAGCATGTAGCTGTTGCTCTTACCCTTCTGGTGCCTTCCGTCTCGGTCTCTGTTGTGCTGAGGGGTGCCCTAGCCTCACTCCTGCTCCCTAGCATCCTCTCGTCGGTGTCCCGTCCAGGAACAGTTGTTAGTTGCCTTCTTGTGAATGGGAGTCAAGTCAGAACTGTCACCAGCTCGGTGATGTTACTCCTCTCCCCTCTTACCTTGTTACCATTCCAGCAAAATTTAATACATTACCCTATTAACAGACTTCAAAATATTGAAGTAATCCTAGAATGTACTGATAATTAAAACCTGCACAGTTATGTTATTTATCTCCGTCCAGACTTTCTTCAGATCAAACATGTATCATCCAGAAAAGTCCCATTTTTTATCAAAAGACAGAGGAGAATGATTCGGCTTCAAATGTGCATTTTAGCAAAACAAAGTCTTCAGAACTTTCAGTAGTCAGATGTTCCTAATGTTAAATCATATTAACCAGGTACACAGTATCTACTGTGATCGGTGATAAAACAAACTTTTTCTATTAGTTAAGTAGACAGGACAACCAAGTTCTCTAGTTTTTAACTGATACTTTTCCTTATCAAAATATTACACGACTGTTATACTTCAGGAATCAAGCGGTGGTAATGCAGTCTCTGGAATAGTAATAAAAGATTCTTTTAAAATGTTATCTTTTCTAACATTTACAATTTAAAATCTTGTATTTAATATGACCTCATTTCCTGTTTAAGAACCAAAGGTAAATGTTGCTTGTATTTTATTAGGTATTAGACCCATTAGAGAAAAGGTGAATTATAAGTTTCAGCATTTTTTAAATGATGAGGCTGCAGAAGAAGGCAACACGATTATTATAACAATTCAAAATATATCACGTAAGGAAGAGTTAAAGTGATCATTAACCCTGAAAGATAAGCTCAAGCAATTACAGAGACATCTGCTAACCACACAGGGTACCGTTCCACCGTGCGCTCCGTTACCAGAAATAGTGATAACAGAGTCAGGGAGGAAGACAACATCAAGTGTTTTAGAAAACAAGTATCTGGAAGTGAAATAAGGGGAAAGACTGAGACAACAGGTGGGAGACAGCGAGGGGTCGGCACTCTGAGCAGATGCATGCTATGAAAGGAAGATTTGTGCCAATAACTCGGGACGGAAGAGGTCAGCTCTATGTGGGAAACAAAACTCTCAGAACCTAGAACAACTTAAAATGGGGAATGTAATAACTTTTCTTATATATGTTTGGTAAAAGAAATGGCTACTTCCTGTTCCTCAGCATCTAAAGAAAGTAAAAGCTGAACATTTTTCTCTCTTCATTGCTATGTTTTATAATTCTCAAAGACATTTCCCATTTCTTGAATGACTTTTTATTTTAAATTGCACTGCTCCCTTATTTTTGGAAAGTGTTTCCTGTGTGTCCTTTATTTTGGAGCTCCGCAGAGCACGTTCAGGCAGTGAGAAACACAGCTTCGTCAGAATCACGGTCCTTGCCGCTGTCTTCGCTGGGGGCGCACTCCCCGCCACTTGGGGAGCGACAGCTCAGGTCCTCCACCCCGGACTCTTGATCACTGTTGGCCGACAGATCCGGATCTGAGCTTTTCAAATTGTCTTGGGTTAGAAAGAGAGCAGAGTCTTCGTCACCTTGTGAAGGACTCCTGGATGGAAACGATTTCATGTTCCCGCTGTAATCCTGGGGCGTGTTGGCTGTGCTGTTGTCTGAGGTAGAAAACCCTGAGTGTTTGCTGGGTTCACTTTGCTTACTCCTCACTTTAGTGTGATTTAACTGGACTTTCTGAATTTTTTCCAGCCTCTAAAAGAAAAAAAATTATTTTTCAGGGAAAAATCATAAATAATTTAGTATTTTAGTATTTATTACTTTCCACCTGGGTTTAATCTTAAGAACACGGGATTTAAATGGACTTGGGTTCAAAGCTAGACTTTAGGACCTTGAACAAAATAATTAGATTGTATGCTTCATCTCTAATTAAGGAAGGTAATACCTGCTTTACTATAGGTTTTCTATGAAGTGCAAAAAAAGGAAAAAAAATAACATAGGTAAAGCACCTGGCACTCAGTAGTCATCCTTCTTTCTACACCTGTAAGGTTTTATATAGTGGGTTTCATCCTGTGAACTCAAAATGCAGGTTTTCAAAAATCAGGAATGAGGTATGTACTATCTAATTTTTAAATTAAGAGAGGTCACTTAACCATAAAACTCCCCCTTTTAAAGTGTTCAGTGGTTTTCGTACGTTCACAAGGTTATGCAACAATTCACTACTACCTAATTCCAAAATATTCTCATCCTCCCCAAGAGAACCCCATAGCCATTAGCAGTCACTCCCCACTCCAGCCTCCCACAGCCCTGGCAATCACTAAGCTACTTTCTATCTCTATGGATTTGCCTAGTCTGGACATGTCCTATAAATGGAATCATACAGCACAAAGAACCTGTGTCTGGCTTCTTTCCCTTAGTTTATGTCCTCAGGGTTCATCCTCACTGTAGCTTGTTATCAGTACTTCAATCCTTCTTATGGCTGAATGATTCTACACTGCGTGAATATCCAAGTTTTCTCTCTTCAGCAGATAATGGACATTTGGGTTGTTCAAAATACATTTTACCAGATTTCATCCTTTAGTGTCAGCAAGGGAGGTGTTATAAGAGCAAGTATTACATATTCATTTAAAAGCATTCATTTTCAGTTGTTATGTACAGAGAACACTGTAGTGGGCAATATGAGTAACGGAGATAAATACAGATCTAGCTATAAATTAGAACTTGGAGTATGGAGGCAGAGTTCAGGTGATATAAGAATTTGGAAGAGGTAAACTTTATGTAAGAAGGCAGGTGGGATAGCTAGAGGGAAGTAAGCTTCAGGAATGGAGCATTTTAATAGGACTCTGAAAGAGTTAAACTTTAAGGTACTGGTGGCGGTTAGAGCATTTATGGCAGGAGGGACAGTGATAAGAAAAACACCCAAGTAGGAAGATGTCATTATGTATAAGAAGCAGAGAGCAGTTGAATTTGAGCAAGAGGAAGAGTAGAGAATTAAGTTGAAAGGTTTGATTAGGCTGGATTGTGGGGAAATCTTAAATGCCAGGCTAAGGGGTTTTGATTTTGTTATAAGAGAAAAAGAGCCAAAGCCTTTTAATTCAGGTGTTTTCAGATTGTCTAAGTAGGGCTTTTTTTTTTCTTTCATTTTTTGTATTTTAACAAAAAATATTGGAACAGACTAGAAGAATCCTAAGCTTTTTGTAAAGTTTGGGTATCTTCAGGAAGAATAAATAAAACTGGCTGAGTAATGACATGGTTGGACTTGAAAATGGCCAAACTCCCAGAGGCTTTACCAGAGCTCCAGAATTCTAAAAACCTAACCTGTGCCTAATTTTACTTCTCTGTGTGTGATTTTTAATTCAAGGTGTCTCCCGCCCTGGTGGCAAGTCACAGTCATTCACTGTGGCATTCTAAAGATTCGCCATCTGAATTTCTAGGCTTAGAGCCCTACATTAGCATTTTTTTTGGTGAGGTGGTGATTTTGATACACAGTCAAAAGCTATTCTCCCAATCATGTAAAATTAAGGTAGAGCTCTCCATAGGGGTCCAAAGAGAATTTATTTAACCTTTGCAGATTTATAATAGAGTAAGATATATGCTTGATTTCAAAAGTTCTCAAAACCAATAGTTTAAGTTCCCAAATTTGTTTTATCCACCAGGCTCCTGTATGTCCTGGAGTTACAACCCTAGACCTAAGATGGGCCACTTCGATCTTGGAAGGTGAGGTTTCTCAGTAATGTTACGGGAACATCAGAGGAGTCTGCCTCACCAGCCACCTCCAAATGACTTCTTGTTGATGGGGTCCCCGAACTGTAATACATGTCCTCCAGGCCATCATTTTAGGGGTGACCTCCAGGTGACTATTCGTTAGGTAAAGGAAGGAGATCCTGTTGGAATTCATCGTGTGAGATTTTGCTGACTTCCATTTATACATTTACCAATCTAAAGGTAGAAACCTGGAAGTTCTCCCATCACATTATTGTGTTATGCACTATAATGGGAAATCTTAATTTACTGACAATTTCCCAGCCTTCATCCTAATACTTTTATCTGTAGTACATAAGATCTCAGGGGCATAGAAGGCTTTTCATCCTATTTTAATCTTTAATCTCAATTTAGAATTCAGGTTCAGACAACAGCAGTTGGTTGCTGATTCTTGAACAAGTGAATGACGTGGTGATGACGTGGTGATGCCATGAACTGTTAACAAAGTGAATGAAGCAGAATGAAGCAGAGAATCCCTGTGGTTTCAGAGAACAGCTAAACAAACCAGTGTTATCACTGGAAGCAAGGTTATATAATTAGCAAGAATATGTACATTATAACTGTCCTGGCCAATTACTGGGAAATTATAAAAGCACAAAACTAGGCTGTGGGTAACTCGATCTCAGCTATTATCATTTATAGGCTAATATTATTAAAAGTGGAGAAATTTTTACAAGTGCATAAAACAAGTGCAAAATCAGATAAATTTTGTTCTTTCACTTTGAATCCCACTTGTTTCACTTACTCTCAGGAAGAATTCCTTTTAGTTCTCTCAAATAACAGTGACAAAATAAAATGTGACCTATATTAGGAGTAACCAACTCGTTGTGCAAACCCTGTGAGAGCGCTCCTAGCCGGACGTCGGAAATGTGCTACGTGCCTGGCCTTGGGCTTCGGTTATCTGGGCGCTCACCTGGGGGGATTCTGTTTCAGGTTATCCACTTGGCCAAAGATATAAAATGGCCCTGTTGCCGCATTTCACATACCCCAAGTCACGGAAGGCCTTCACGGAACAGTGGTTGTTGGGAAATAAGGACAGAAGACCGGTGAACAAGAGGTGTGTCTTACCTCCTCCAGGGCCTCACGTTCCTCCTCCAGCTGCTGGGTCTCCTCCTTCACCGCCATGAGGTAATCTGTCACAGACTGTCGGGGCTGCAGCCCCTTTTCGAAGCGGTTGTACATCCCACTCCAAAACCTGGGAGAGACGGCACAGCTTTATGATGCCACCATCTCAGTCTGTACAAGTCTTCCCAAGGGACCTTTAAGGCCAGAGGCCCAGTGTCCTCGTAATGACAAATCCCAGGCTCAAAGCCACTTACATTAGGTGATGATTTCATTTTAGTACTTTCTTTCTCTTGGGAAGGTAAATTCATGACGAGTCTACTTGTACATATGGTCCTGAGTAAGGCGGCCTGTATCTTTCTTAAATAGACTGAAATAGCACACGTTACTATCTTTTTTAAGAAAATGGCTCTTAATTTTGAAGTAAGCTTGGAAAATTAGTGGTTGTGTTCTCATTTAGAATCTCTCAGCTGCAAAGGGAACCTTTTAAATTTGAGGGTTTGGGCTGGTTTTTATTACAACCACCAAAAATTGATATTTCCATTTGTAATACATCGTATTTTTTAAATCCTCTACAACAGAGCATACTGGAATGCAGATGAGCATGGACAGTATTATCACACGGATGTGTGCAGATCAGCACTTTACTCAGAGAAGTACTCTGAGGGCGGGGACTCGTTACCCGTCTCTGTTTTCTCCACAGTTGCTGACAGCAGTGCTGGCCCCTCAGTAACATGTTTGTTGACTGGCTGTTACTCACAAATGAGGAGCATGAGGTCCCTCAGCAGCTCTCAAAACTGCTATTTTACACAAGCCACGGAAGCCTTTTTTTTTTTTCTTTCTTTTTAGTATGGCAGAATTAACATTTCTTTAGACTTCTGGGGAAATAATTAGATTAAAATAGTAAGATTAAAACAATAACAAAAACAAATTGAGGGGAAAAAACTATAGAGGAAGAAACGCCACTAGGTGTATGCTGGGGGTGAGCAGGGAGACGGAATGTAGTTTCTCGGTTTATTCTGTATATATTTGTCTTTTTTGCTGATCTCTGAGACATCAAAGGCTGAAATGTAACACACGGACCCATCCGAGTATGTAGGATGCCACCCTTCTCTCCCCATCCCAGTATATACGGTCTTAAAAAAATTGATTTCCACAAGGAAGTAGTTCCAGTAGGGGGAGATTCAGCAGAGAAAGGAGGTAAGTCAGGGTCGTGGTCACTACCTAAACTTGTGATTCCACATCTAACTTAGAAGGCACCTGGTTTATTCGATCCATCCTTCCTTTCCTCTGTCCTTTCTTGCTTCCTTCTTTTCTTCTTCCCTCACTGTTTTTTTACTTTTAAATAATATTGGAACTTATATTTTTAAAGTATCATTATTATAAAACACCAACTTCTAAAGACATTTCCATATTTAGGGGGAAAGGAGAGGAAGCAGAGACACTGGCAAGAATATCAGATCAGTTATTTAATAAGCATCCTCTTCCTTAGGTGTGTTTTATGTCCCCCCCCCCCCCAAAAAAAAAAGCCTTGAAGCTTAGTATTTCACATGCTTTGGCCTCCAAATATTCATCAGTGGCAGAATCTCGGTTCATAACCAAACCCTGAGGTTTACATACTTGTACATGAAGTTGCACGGCGTTGTGGGGAGATGAAGGGCTCCCCGGGTCTGACTATGATCAGCTCGAAACAGAGGATTCATGTAGTCGGCCCGATTCTTCCACAGGTGAGCCCATAAGGAGTATGTTCTTTCTTGAATTCTGTAATAAAGAAAATAAGCCTGAAAATGATCTATCTTGGTTCACAGAAATCGTAGATAATGTAATTATTAAAGCCGGAAGGAGACCAATAATTGTTACATGAATATCTAGTGTCCCTGTTCTGTAGCAGGGAAATTGACAGTCTGAGTTTGTATCTTCATGACTCAGCAGGAGAGCGCTGTGATAGTCTCAGCTTCTCTGCTGGCCTGGACCAGATGGTTCACTCCTCTAAGTGTAAAATAAAACTGCTACGTAATTTGGAGGGGGGCAGATTTTTCCCCAAATGGTCATTGAAATTTTATTGTTTGCCAGGTACATTTAAATGCTTCACCTGTTTTCTCCCATTCAGTCCTCACTGAATTCCTATGAGATCTGTCCATTGTACAGATGAGGAAAGTGAGGTTACGAGATTAAGCAGTTTCTCAAAATCACATAGCTGGTGAATGGAATAGCCAGGATTCACACCCAAGCAGACACCATTACATTGACTGGTCCATCGCAACAAACCCATCTACGAAAACAGGTGAGCTTGAAGGATGTACTCCGCTACGTTTAAATCATTACCATTTATTAGGAATCACCCTTGAAGCTCCTGAAAAATCACCCAATATTCACTAGAAAAAGCCATTTTCTGTCTGTTTGGACAGTATAAAACCAGTGGAGTCTGTTTTACTTGAACTGATCACTGCCAAAATAAAATCTGATTATTACACACACCACAGGTAAAATCATTTTATCTTATGAAAATTTGAAAACTGTTCTCTCATTGCAGTTCATAAAGCACTTCACTGTTAATTTTGACTTTGTAATTTATTTTAAATTCTACATTTCACTGACTTTCTTTCTTGATAAAAGTAGTTTTAATCTGAATGAATGACTTGAGTTTCAAATCTGCTTCTTTCCCAGTTAGATTTGCACCTCTTATTATGAGAGTATGTCCACTGAAGATGTCTAACTTTTTCCTTTTAAATCCAAAGATCACTTTCTCTGACTCCAAAAAGTTTGTTTCCTTGCAGTATTTGTGTGTCACGTCTACCACCCTGTCCGTGGCTATCACTGGGACAGATAAGCTCGTACCTCACGTTGTCAGTTGCTGGTATCAAACCATGTATGAAGTAATATCACGAAAAGGAAAGCAACTTTAATCTGTCAGTATGATATGTAGCTAAAACAGTCTTCAGAATTTTAAAAGGCCATCTGAAATTCTCACAGTCACAGAATCCTTAGATAAAAATTAAACAGCAAAGAAAGCACTTACTTGAGCTCTTGTCGCTCCTTCTGGCTGTTACATAGGAAGTTTCCAAACTGGCAGGAATAAATGTGATGTTGAATGTGAATCAGAAATCTCTCATTGAACTCAAAGGCACAGGGAAATTGTTCCATTAACTGCCAGACACACTCAATGAACTGATCGATAACTGGAGAGATTTCTTTTGGATCACCATCAAGATTGCCGTATCTATAAAATGAATTATCAGAGACTTTACAGCAAGTTGGGTTTGGTGAATTAGACAGCTATAAATGCAAAAACAATCAAAAAGAAACCCTAGTTTCTAAATAAACCTTGTAAACCTAGAGCACGGAAGTGGAAAAAACAACTTGAATTCCACTTTAAGAGAAACTTAGTATTGAAGGTCTGGGTAGAGAAGGAACATACTCCTAGTTATGAAAGACAGCATTTGTGTAAGAGCTGAAATTCAAGGGAACTTTCCATGGCAAAAGAGCATTCTTTAATTCAAGATTTAAAAGTACATCAGAACTTCTGAAGTAAATCTTCCATTTCATTTTAATCAGTGACTTGTGGGAGGGTGGGAGAAATGTCTAAGCAACTTTAGAGTTTTTTGCTTTTGCACTGATTTGTTGGGAAAGGAAGAGGAGGAAAGACAACTTGAAAAAATTGTGATTTTCCAAGTATCTCAGGGTATTTCTAGAGCAATGTGAAAACCTATCACAAAGTTTATGTCCACGTGGCCAGGTTCCCATATACCTTTAGATCTCCCGTCTTTGTTTTCCAAGAGTACATCAGAGATCTCCTCCCTCACATCTGTATTGACCTTAAATGAAGACTGTCTAGTCCTTTACACCATTATGTGAATTTTAAAATCCAAAAGGATGATTTGGGGGCCACCAGATACACAATAACAATTTAGAAGCTCATCTTCTCAGCAGTGGATAACCAACTTTTGGAACAGAAATGAGCAAAGATCAGTTTAGGAGTTTTTCTAAGAGTGAAAACATTAGAAATTGTCTGGAAACTTCAAAAGTTTTAGTTCCACTCAACCTAGTAGCTTCAAAAAATGTAGCCTGGGGTGCCTGGGTGGCTTTCGTTGAGCTTTAGACTTCGCCTCAAGCACTCTGTTGGGGTCTGTGCTGACAGCTCAGAGCCTGGAGCCTGCTTCAGATTCTGTGTGTCTCTCTCTGCCCCTCCCCTGCTTGTGCTCGCTCGCTCTCTCTCTCTCTCGAATAAACCTTTTTTTAAAAGGGGGGGAGTGCCTAAATATTCTTTCCTCCTAAAACAGTCTTCAGCTATTTCCACCTTATTTCTAGACAGAAAAAGGGGACATATTCTCTGCCTCAATGATGCTAACTGCCTAGAAGACAGTAGAACCCCCAAAACTGAAAATAACAATGTGATCTTCAAAAGGTTACTTAAGGGGCACCTGGCTGACTCAGTCTATAGAACATGTGATCTTAATCGGGGTCATGAGTTCAAGGCCCACATTGGGCTTGACACCTACTTAAAAAAAAAGTTACTTAAATGTTGGGGGCTTTAATTTTCTCTTTTGTAAAACAGATTCACTGTGCATTCCTGGAAAAATAATTATAAAAATAGAATTCCAGAAAACCACAGAATGAATGACTAATGCTAACTGCAAAGATGAGAAAATTAAAAATGGGCGGCTCCATGAAATTAGAATTTACTTAAGGAAAACACATTGAAGCAAAAGTGTCTGTCAGAAATATCTAACTTATTATTATCATGTTGCCTAAAATTTAATTTTTAGCACCGAAAGACTAGATTACACCAGCTACAGCATTCAGCATTCAGAGATTAAACATCAGGCATTATCAACAGTAACCAAAAGGACAGTGGTGGCTCTAGAAACAGCTTCTGTTTACTGAAAGCTTATTACACAGGCTTAGTTGTACAAGGAGCTAGACAAGTTACATACACTTTTTAAGAAGCCTCGTTACAACCCTATGGAACAGGGAGCCTATCCCCATTTCACAGATGGGAGACCCAACACTAAGGATCAAGCCCCACAGCTTGTAAATGCCACAGCCTGGGGGTTGGGGCTGGATCTGTCTGGCTCCAAAACCTGAGCTACGTTCCCTCCACAGACATCTGGGACAAACTGCACCTGTGACACAAATGCCTCAGGACAAGCCCGATTTAGTTTCCCGTGTGTGAAGAGAAAGGTCAGAGAGAGACTGTTCTGTAGACATTTCACATCTTCCTGCCCAGAGTGAATGTGCACTTCAAAGATGGAATAGTTTAATAAATCAAATATAGGAGGAAGAGAGAGCTCATCCTTTCTAGCTCAGTGAATGAAGAAGTATTCTGTCTTTTCTGCAACAATTTAACATTAATTAGTTCTGCCCAACAAATAAATAGGTGAGTGCTCGAAATTCATTTATCTGTGATACAATGTTTACAATAAAGCTTTAACTTTTTGAATAAAATCCACAAAGAAACTTTAAAAATAAGACTATTTTCCCCACCACTCAAATGAAAACTTCAGAAACAGATTTTTCTATCCTAAACGTTCAAAACAACAGAATTTTTTTTTACCTGTGATTAAACTTATGACCAAAGGAAATCCAGTCCTTTTCAATTAATACCTACACAAAAAAGAATATAAATATCATGGAGACGGAAACAAGGAAAAATAAGAGACCCCAACCAATAACGTTGAAGGATTCAAAGGCTCTTGGAGTAGTCACCATCCTCCGGTAACCTGCAAGTGAATGAGCACTCATTACCGACCAGTACAGAAGAAGGGCAAAGTCGAAGGTCATCCACAGGGTTTTCAAAAAATGGGAATGGATATTTGAAATGGTGGTAACAGCACCAGTGGGTGCTTCCTACAAGCACTGTTCATATTACTTCACACATAATCTCATTTCATTGGGGGACAAGCATAATCACTCATTTTTCAGAAGGGGGAACTGAAAGAGAAGGTAAATACTGGTAAGGTCACGCTCGTAGGAAGTGGTTGGTGCTACCTCCTAACCTCGATCCTTCTACACCAAAGCCTCTTAACATTATGTCTCAGCTATAATATCAAATACCAATCCCCTTACAAGAAACAATTAGGAATACTTTCCTTTGATCTTTATTACACATGAGAAAACCTGTAAAATGATGGGTGTCTGCAGCATAAGAGGAGTTTCAGCCCTGCTTTGGAGGTGGGGTAACATGAGTTTATAATCTCCAATTGCCTGGATTTAAAAAAAAAAAATTAAATAGAGAACAATCCTATCACTATCACCAATGCTCTAAAATGGCCAGAGATTGGGGCACCTGGGAAGTTCAGTCGGTTAAGCGTCCAACTTTGGCTCAGGTCCTGATCTCACGGTTCGTGGGTTGGAGCCCCTCGTCGGGCTCTGTGCTGACAGCTCAGAGCCTGCAGCCTGCTTCACGTTCTGTGTCTCCCTCTCTCTCTGACCCTCCCCTGCTCACGCTGTCTCTCTCACAGTAATAAATAAAAACATTAAAAAAATAAAATGGCCAGAGATTTCCCTTAAAAACAATATGGAGTGGGTGCAATTTGCCCGTGATGACATAAATTTAATGGGGCAGAATCAGAGTCGGTGGTGGAGGATGGCGTGAAGGAGCGTGTGCCCCAGAAACCCTCCGCTCTCCTAATGGAAATGAAGGAACCCTAACCTCGTTCCGGGGGAGGGGTCTGACGCAGGAGTACCCCTGAAGTCTCAGCGTTATCACAGGTCACCGGAAGTTCTCAGACACTTTGAAAAACAGAAGCGAAAGCCCATAAAGCAAACCGCCTCTGCCTCTTCTGTCCTGTCCCCCGAGTGCCGGCTGATACAACTCGATGAAGGGGACAGAGCAGTAGAGAGAACGCGTTCAGGCTTCTCTGTCCACATCCATCCCAGCACGGATTCAGGACCCACTGGAGCACTTTCTACCAAATCCTGGCTCAAGAGGCAAGGACCAGGCGTCCTGCCAGGCACTAGGAAGCCCCTGCTGTGATCTGAAGACAAGGGCTCCGCCTCGGCCAAAGCGGCACAGCTCCAGGCAACTACACAAATATTCTGCACCTGGATGTAGCGTCACGCTGTGACGCACACCTAAAAGGTGAAAATCTAGGAAAGGACAGACTTGATAATTTCAACAAAGAACACAAAAACTGAAATTCTCAATACTCTCCTCCAGAGCTGTGAAGGACTACCTAAAAAATGAAGGCAGTCAATGACAACAGTTCTTCCTCCCAAAGACTTTGTGTGCGCAACACAGAAAATGCTTCCTCCGAGCATTTTCTTCCGAAAAGTGTTTCCTGTTAGCACATGTTCACGTGTTACCTCAAACATGAAATATTTAGGAGCAAAGAGGATATAAAACTCACTATTTTGCAAACCACTGAATAGCTTGTATATTCACCCCCAAATTCACATTGAGTAGCACCAATTTGAATGGGTCCCGACATCCCGGAAACTCATTTCCCTTCTTCACTCTGAGACCGTTCTCCACCTTTTCCCCTTTAACTTTGCTGATGCACTAAGAGAACGATGAGAGGCGAAAAGCCTGCCAAAAGCTGCCCACCCCGCCCGGCCGTGCGTGGGGCGCGAGGCGGGCTGCAGCACTCACCATGAAGCCCATCAGGGTCCGGTAGCGCGGGTCCAGCAGGAGGCTGGCCACCGAGCACACCTGGGCCGTCCGGTCCCAGCCGTCGGAGCAGTGAACGAGCACGCTCACCCCTTCCTCTGAAACCGCCTGAAACACACGGACCGGCGAAGAGTCGGAAAGAATGGCTACCAGAGAAATGTCTCATCAGAACTAGGGTTGGTTTTATACCCACAGAAAGAGAAAGCTAAAAAAAATAAAATAAAAACCCACCTAACTGAAAATGGCTCATTAATTTAGTGTTCATGCCCCACCCAGTTAGGAGAGAGCAGGGGCTGGTTTGGGGCTTCCCATCACACCCAGAAGCCACCCTCTCTTCCCCTCTGGGTTCCACCTTGACTTTCCCAATACTGAAATTCTGCCGTTGTTGCTGGCCATGATCATTTCCGAAAAGGGAAAGATTGTACACTGTACTCTGTTTGGCAAAATCAGAGGGTCAACTTGTGGTCTGCCAAGCCAGCTCTCCGCTTGGCGAGCACAGCTTAGCATGGCGGCCGCAGCCGATGAGATAAAGCATGATCTCCGTTCTGAAGTCCAAGTGCCAGTCTGCTGGCTGCTCCCCCCTTCTCACCCACCTTTGCTATGAAGATTCCTGCATCCATGATGGCCTTAATGTGCCTTAACCAGCCAGAGTTCTCCAGTCCCCACAGAAAGTCACTCATCGAGGGAGATTTAAGTTCACACACTGCAAGATAAATCATGTTACAAAAGCAAAATAAAGGCAATTTCGTATTTTACGTCTGATCATATTTGCAGGTAGTTGGTGAATGGTTCCTTCATTGTAATATTTTCTGCAAGAAATTAAGTCAAGATAAATGCCCATACTTAATAAAATGGATTCCACTGAACTACTTCAAGTAAAGCTCTTCTACTGTCTCCCGTCATCAGGGATGTCGCATTTGTTCACAAGTATTATATGTGTAAAGTTTAAATCCTAATATTAATGAAAATCATTGACTGTTACCATAGTAAGTGTCCAGCAGAAAAGATGGATTTATGCTACTCGCCATGGGCCACTAAGGCGTATGTGAATGCACACACTAGACAAAATTCTCCTAACGCCCCCCCAGCACCCGCCCAGTTAGAACTCTACAACACCCAACCACTTGGGTTTAGGACCACTGTGAAAAAATGAAACAGAACTATTCAAAACATCTTAAAAAGAAATGTTCCAACTTTTCTTGCCAACAACCCCCACCCACTAGGAGTAAAGCCTGGGGTGCCTGAGTGGCTCAGTCAAATAAGCATCTGACTCTTGATCTTAGCTCAGGTTGTGATCTCAGGGTTGTGAGTTCAAACCCTATGGGCACCTGGGTGGCTCAGTTGGTTAAGCATCTGACTTCGGCTCTGGTCATTATCTCATGGTTCATGGGTTCAAGCCCCGCATGGGGCTCCATGCTGACAGCTCAGAGCCTGGAGCCTGCTTCGGATTCTGTCTCCCTCTCCCTGCCCCTCCCCTGCTTGCACTTTCTGTCTCTCAGAAAATAAACAATAAAAAAGAAATTTTAAAAAATGAGAACCTGTCCTTCTCAACTGCTTCTGCAGCATCAAGTTCAGGGATTTCCCTGGACTGAAAATAAAGATAAGCTAGACTGACACTGATATCTATATATATATACACGACTAAGGCGGGCATCTCAACACTTCTATAAAATTATCACAAGCAATTTCATCTCTAGAGCTTAGAGTTAACACAAAGCATGAAAAAGCTTTAGAGCTAGTATTCTGACTATGGATCAGAAATTACATTCCAAAGTTTATAGGTTTTGTACCTAGGAAGCCATTTTGAGAAATCCTATAAATCAGTCAATGACAAATCATGTTCCATAGATTAACGGTTGTTTGCTTCAGTCTATTTTTTCGTACTCCGTGATGCAGTGACACATGGAGGGAGCAGCAAGCGCTTTTTCCTACCCCGCCCCCCGCCCCGCCCTGCTTGCTGTCAGGAAGTGGCTCTATGGTCCTGCACCAGCCATTTCCACTTTGTGAGCCTTTATTTCTTCGTGCTTAAAACAGGAAAGGTGTATTACACTGTATCTAAGTGTCCTAACTCTAACCTCCCACATCCACCTCTGTTAACTCTTCCAAAGTATTACACATTTGAATACAGATAACCATTAACTATGATATTTAATTTACTGGCTGTCCTTTCCTCAAATATGCCAGGTAACAGACAGCTCACTCTAATTTCCTGCAATTTGAGAGCAACAATACACACACACACACACAAGTACTTAAATTCTGAGTCACGAATGGCAGCAATGATGAAGGAACTAATACCAAAATTCCCAGCAAAAGCCCTACTTAAGAAAACCGTATTATAAACACGTTCAGGCAAAATTCCCAACTCCTCCTGCTGGAGGCACGTCTCCGGTGACCAAACATGCAGCTAGAGAACGGAGTTCATCACTAATCTTTCCTTGTGAAGGTGAGGGAAGAGCCTTCAATGGGCAGCACAGGTGAGGGAGGAGGCTGGATGTCTAAGGACAGACATTCAGAGGAACCTGAATGTTCTGGAGCTTTCTGAGGGTCCGTGGGAACTTGTGGCTTGCTTCTGTGTTTCACACCACTCCCACTATAAATTTCAGCCTTTCTCTAGTTGGTTAACCAGTTATTATTCATCCAGTGTTGACATTTTTTTTTCTTTTTTTTGTTTGTTTATTTCTGAGAGAGAGAGACAGCGTGAGCAGGGGAGGGTCAGAGAGAGAGGGAGACACAGAATGTGAAGCAGGCTCCAGGCTGTGAGCTAGCTGTCAGCACAGAGCCCGATGAGGGGCTCAAACCCACAAACCGTGAGATCATGACCTGAGCCGAAGTCGGATGCTTAACCGACTGAGCCACCCAGGCACCCCTGTTGACATTTTTTTCAGTGTTGAAATTTTTGTTGCTGCCACCTCCTCTCCCATTCTCCCACTGTCTCACTCTTTCAGGTCTTAACTTTTTTTTTTTTTTTTTTTTACCATTTCTTTATCATTTTTAGTGGGGGTCAGGGGAATGTGGGGGACTACATGCATCAGTATGCCAAGTATAACTGGAACAGAGGCTAGATCAAGTTCTGGGTCTGTGTTCTGGACAGGGCTTGGGACTGAGATTCCCTATATCAAACTGAGCCATTAAAAATAATCCATTGTAGGGACTCAGGGTGATGACCAGACTACCTGGACTCCACATGAAGAAAAAAAATTTATCCTAAGAGGGAAAAATTGTCCTGAGATGGTGAAACCCTAGGTCTCGTCTCATACATGTCTGGGATCCAAAATGATATTTTCTGTATATGCAGGATACCCCAGTTGATAAATTTTCATATTTGGGCTGGAGTCTTAAACTAAGTGGCAGAAGCAAACCAAAAACTGCTCAGGAGCAACACTTCCTTAATTCTGTGGAATCCCACAGCAAATCTTCACTGAAGATGAGTATACAATAAAAAATTACAATACACCAAGAAACAGTGTTCTCAGGTAACAAAGAGTCAGAGAAAAAAGATACAGGATTAGCACCCCAAGAATATGTCCTAGCAGAACAGTAATCTGGGACTGAGTTTAATATAGAGTAAAGCCTTGGTTGGCAAGTATAATTTGTTCCAGAAACACATAATCCAAAACAGTCGTATATCAAAATGAATTTCAAGAACCACTGGCTCAGCTGTGATCCTGTGACACTCGGCATCACGTACTACTCGTACTGCAAGGCATCCCTCGTTTATCAAGTTAAAATGTATTAGACATGTTTGCTTGTCTTGGGGAACACTCGCAGAACAAGTTACTCGCAATCCAAGGTTTTACACATTTGAAATAGAGCAGAATAGAAGGCTCCCACAACACATAAAATGGATTGCTCTCCCCATCCCCCATCCTTTCTTTTTGGCACCTGGAAATTTCTTCTTTTCTTTCTCTAACAGTTTTGTAATAGAATTTAACTTAAAATTCACTCACTTAAAGTGTATGATGACTTTTAGTATATTCACAGAGTTGTGTATCCATCATCATAATCAATTCTGGAATGTTTTCATCACTCCTAAAAGAATCCCCCTACCGATTACAGTCACCCCCATTTCCCCCAATCCCCGCCCTAGACAATCACTAATCTACAGTCTTTCTGTATAGATTTGCATATTCAAGATACTTCATACAAACGGGATCATATGATATGTAGTTCATTGTGAGTAGTTTCTTGGTATGTTTCCAAGGTTCATATAAGTTGTAGCACATAAGTATTTCATTCCTTAAGGCTAAATATGTCACTGGATGGATACACTACATTTTTTAATCCATTCATCAGCTGGTGGACATTTGGGTTATTTCTACTTCTGGGCTATTATGAATAACTTTTCTATGAACATTCATGTACAAGTTTCATGTGGAAACATGTTTCATCTCTCATGAGGACATACATAGGAGCGGACTTGCTGCGTCACAACGTAACACCAGGTTTAACCACTTGAGAAAATGCCAGAAGAACATTTCCCACAGCAGCTGCACTGTGTTACATTCCCACCTGTAGTGGAGAGGGTTCTGACGTCCCCACATCCTCAACAACACTTGTTATCACTGGTCTTCTTGATCACAGCCTCCCTAGTGGATGTGCAGTGGTGTCTCCTGTGGACTTGAGTAACTGATTTGCTTATTCCTCTTCTTACGAGTTCATTTATTCAAGTAAATTATTCACGTAAATGGTTGCTGTATTTATCTGGCATTTCTAGATGTTCTTATCAGAAGATATTTCATATTAGCTTAATCTGACAACTTGGGAAAATGGTAAGGCCTTAGATTTTAGTTTTACGTGAACTAACCTGTACATTTTAGTAATAATCACCATGTGTGCATGGGCGACAGCATGTGGTACTGTTCAAAGCCATGGGCTTCAGAGTCCAATCTACATTCAAACTCCAGCTCTGTCCATCAATGCAACCTGGGGCTAGTTACCAAGCCTTGATTTGCTCAAGGGCGCAACGGGGATAAAACCTTCCTCAGAGAGTTACTTGAAGGGTGCAAAGAGATAATACATATAAATTATGCCAGGAGACAGAAGATTAAAAAATGGGAGCTATGAGATATATACATACATATACATAAACATACATACATACATATGTATGTACACATACATATATATACGTATGTATGTTCATCCAGCCTAGGTGTCCTGACCAGTAGGAGGTACAGACTCATTCACACCCAAATCTCAGAGCTGAGGCTCTTAAAGGTTAGAACACTCTGACTCGGCTCAGGTCATGATCTCAACGTTCGTGAGTTCGAGCCCTGTGTCAGGCTCTGTGCCGACAGCTCAGAGCCTGGAGCCTGCTTCGGATTCTGTGTCTCCCTTTCTCTCTGCCCCTCCCCTGCTCATACTCTGTCTCTCAAATATAAGTAAACATTAAAAAATTAAAAAAAAAAAAAGGTTAGAACACAAAGTGATCAATGGGAGAAGAACACAAGTCTTGTGACAAACAAGTGTCAAGTTTCTGCCATCACACCACAGCTACCTTGGGTTTAACCATAACTAGTACCAGTACTATTAATAAGAGCAAAACTTAAACAAGTACTTACCAGATGCCAGACATTCTTCAGGTGTTTTATATACAATAGCTTGTTAATCTTCCTAACAATCATATGAAGAAGGTGCTATTATTATCTTTATTTTATAAAAGCGGAAACCAATGCAAAGAGAGGTTAAGGAATTTGCCCAAGGTCACCAGCTGATAAACAGTGCTGCTGGGATTCAACCTGGCTCCAAAGTCCATGCTGTGAAGCAATGACTATCGACCTCAATTGTATTATTTGTTTGTAATTCAAACATGAGCCACCCTAAATGCTCCTGGGCTTCCACATACTAGCAACTTAAAGGTGACATGCATTTTATTACTTAGAGCCGTACTATCCAGTGTGGTGTGGACACTAGTCACGTGTGGCTGCTGAATATCTGAAATGTGACAAGTCCGGACTGAGCTATCCTGTGAGTGCAAAGTATATCCTAAATGTCAAAAACTTAGTATGAAAAAAAAAAGATGTCACTAATAGTTTTTGAAATGCTTACATGTTGAAATGATAATATTTTGGATATAAGTTAAATACAAGTGTATTATGAAAATTCATTTCTTTTTTTTAATGCAGCCCTAGCACATGTAAAATTACAATGTTGTCCACACCTGTGCCTTCCATTATACTGGTCTGGTACAGCAGTGACCACGGAAGACGAACCTGATTAGCAGTCTCCAAACTTTTTGCACAGGTACCCCTGCAATGATGTTTTAAATTGTGAATTCCCTCACACACCCTGGGATAATACATCAGAATAAGACTGAGGGTGTGATCAGGGATGTGTCTGTCTTTTATAACCTTGGCAAAAGGGCTATTAGGAAGGGGAGGAGGCAAAGGGCAGATGGCTCCAAGCCCGGGCCAAGGAGCATTCCAAAGCACATCAGGCAGTTTTAGGAGGAGAGCACATCACAGTCGATGCCGTCAAGCAAGCCAGCCAGGGTGCACCTGCTAAATCTCCCCTGGTGCTCAGGTGTGTGTAGCCAAGGTGAAGTCAAGATTGCGGAATCTGATGCAAAGGCAGATGGCCAGCCTCTGGTTCAAACTGAGCAAGCCCTGCCTTCCCTCCCGCGTGACCCTGCCCAGCAGTACCGCTCATCTCCTGCAGGGGGCAGGCTCACCCATGTCACCACACAGAGCCCAGTGGGAATCGAAATTCCAGCACTCTGGGGCCTCTCGCCACTCCCAGGGGTGCCTGCTGTTTGATCTTTCTGTTTAGCCTCAGGACATGACCTAAAGTGTTCAACTAAATCCTAAAATACACACATTCCACCACGTAGAGTCTCAGGACTCCACTGATTCCTTTAAATCTTCCACAAGATAACATTACCTTGCAAACTTTTTTTTTTCTTTTCACTAACCAGGCCAAATGTTCCGGTTGTTATTATAGGAGGGCTTAGGGCTACTTGGCATTCCCATTTATTTCAAAAAGTCCAGGGAGCATGAGGAATATCCCGGCATCCAAACCCTGAGGCTCAGCCCAAGAACAAATGATCCTTTTCACCTTCTCTTCCCACAAGGCATGGAACTGACAGCAAGTTTAAAAATAAAGACAACAGGCTTTCCAGCTAACCTGGAGATGGTCTGTGCCAAAAGCAAGAGAGGAACAGACAGCTCACAGAAACAAGGCCCTACGACGGCCTGCCAGAGAGAATGTTCCATTTAGCTCACTCAGCAAGGACACAGACAAGCTGCTCTGTCTTCTGCCAGGCCAGCCCCTTCCTCCCCACGCGGAGAATGGCTCTTTGTCTAACGTTTCTGTTTTCAGGGACATTAAAAACTGCACTCGCACAGTAAAATAACCTCAAGCAGGTTCTCAAACAAGGTAAGCGCCGGGAGAGTGTTCTCCCAGCAAATGCCGGGGGCAGGGTCAGCGCCATGGGCTCTGCAGATGATTAATACACACGGACAGATGGGGGAGCGCTGGAGAGTAAGACGACCAGTGCCTACATTTTTAAATATAAAACTGGCTGGCCTGTTCGAATAAACTCGAGATAAGGCAGAAATACTGATTTGCTCACTCTTGTTGCCAAACCCAAACCAATATTTACAAACCATTTGGCTGAACGAAGTTCACTGCAGCTGACATCAGAGGCATATGCCACAGATTACAGAGAATTGTACTCTTACCGAGAGTTGAAGGGCCAGGTCTAACAGTATTTGTTTTACATAACGGGGCATCTGTATCCAATAAACATATATAAACAACACTAAAAGAAAGAAAAGATATAGAATTATAGGACCTGGAAATAAATTTTTACTTGGGAGAAAATAAGACTTAGATGATCTTCTGTAGATATTTCCTAACACCAATCTCCTCTCTTCGAATATGACTGCTGGGTGGCATCCGCGAGGATGCGAACACAGTCTCTGTTTGAACCCTGTGGAATGCTGGTCTTTCTGGGCTTCTGGATCTAGATCTTAAGTTGAAGTGTACGTGGCCTTCCCTTAACTATCAGCCTTACGGCCACCTGAGTTCTGCTGATGTTTGATTTGTCCCTGCCGCATTTCACAGTCAAAAGACAAGGCCACTGCAGTGATCTTCAACAAACTGGCAAAATAGTAATCAGCTGCCTTCATGGAAAATCCTAGCAGGTGAGACTGTTCCGAGAGAGGCTTTGATGATGGCCTGCGAGAGGGAAATGTTTGGTTGAGTCTGTTTTATAGTCTGCCTTTTACCTAGAGCCTGCCATGGTGACCCGGAGTAGCTTCTGAGGGCCACATGAACTGTGTTCATGTTATTGGCGTGAGTGCTCTGCTCCTCCCTAAGCAGGCCAAACAGCACGGGGCCTCTTTACAGAGAACTTTACATTCATTGGAGACTTCTGTATATTCGCTTCTCCACAGGATGCCAACAACACTAGTGACTTCTTTAAATAAAACGATTCCAGCCTTGTGCATGATGCTGTTTTCTGGAATCACTGTACAATAATACCATAAAAGCCATGTTTGTCTAGCCTTGGTGTTTTTTTTTTTTTAAGAATTGGATGATAATATAAATTTGTAAGGTCCAGTCAGGTCTTAAGTCTTTTACCTGTGAGCACTACCTTAATCAGTAGCACCGAAAACAGTATCCATGAGCACACATGTGTGAGTATGTGCGGGTCCAGCTAGTAATCAACAGGAATGGCTGTACAAATCCACGTACGCACACACACACACACTCCAGTAACACTAATTACCATTGGCCTAAAGGAAATCAAGCAGCAAGTTCACAAAAAAAATGCCCTCAGCACTTATCATCTTTGCAAGTGAATTCTGTGTCTAAAAACACAATGTGTGGCAAAGAAATACAAAAATACACGTGCACATTTATACTACATCTACACAACCCCCCATCCACAGGTCTAATTATCCCAGCTTCTAGAAGAGGACCAGGTTCACACACTAGCGGCACAGTAAGTACACTGTGATGGGAATCGAGTTCCCTGGACTCCAGTTTCCTTATTTTTCTCCCACTACGAATAGACAATAATTAGATCAGTATGCAAACTGAGCCAGGATGAATGCGAATGTAGCTGAAGGTGACGCTTAACATTGAAATAGGAAACTTAGAGCAACTGGAAGTAGAGGAGTCTAGACTGGCAGAGAATGATGAGAGGCCGGGAAGTCAGGGTGGATATAAAACGTCAGTGGTCGGCACTGGAATCCTGTAAGATTAAGATGGGGACGGCAAATAAGTGAAGTGGGGACCGAAGCAGCGTATGCGGCAGATGTAGCGGGCGGGGACCCACTCCACGTGCATCACACCCACTGACAAACACCAACATTGCCAGCACCAACATTCTCACCAAATCTCACACCTTCCTGTCCCTGGCAGGGACCTCCTGAATTGCCAAATCCCAGCTACAGCCCTGTGGAAAGAAGCTCGCTAAAATTAGTCACGTCTATCTTTAGTTGCACTATCTTCCATAAGCATTTTTTTTTTTTTTTTACAAATAGTTTATTGTCAAATTGGTTTCCACATAACACTCAGTGCTCATCCCCACAAGTGCCCTCCTCCATGCCCATCCCCCTTCCCCCCCACATCCATCAGTCCTCAGTTTTTGTCAGCATTCAAGAGTCTCTCATGGTTTGCCTCTCTCCCTTTCCCCCACCATTTCCGCTCTTCTTCTCCCCCTTGTTCCTCCGTCAAGTTCCTCCTAATCCTCCTATACGTGCAAACATATGGTATTTGTCCTTCTCTGCCTGACTTATTTCGCTCAGCATAACACCCTCAAGGTCCATCCATGTTGCTACACATGGCCAGATTTCATTGTTTCTCATTGCCATGTAGTATTCCATGGTATAGATAAACCACATCTTCTTGATCCATTCATCTGTTGATGGACACTTAGGCTCTTTCCATGTTTTAGCTATTGTGGAGAGTGCTGCTATGAACATTGGGGTACATGTGCTCCTATGCCTCAGCATTTCTGTATCCCTTGGGTAAATTCCTAGCAGTGCTATTGCTGGGTCATAAGGGAGTTCTATTGTTAGTTTCCTGAGGAACCTCCACACTGTTTTCCAGAGGGGCTGTACCAGTTTACATTCCCACCAACAGTGCAGGAGGGTGCCCGTTTCTCCACATCCTCGCCAGCATCTAGAGTTCTCTGATTTGCTCATTTTAGCCACTCTGACTGGCGTGAGGTGGTATCTCAGTGTGGTTTTGATTTGTATTTCCCTGATGAGGAGGGATGCTGAGCATCGTTTCATGTGTCTGTTGGCCATCTGGATGTCCTCTTTGGAGAAGTGTCTGTTCATGTCTTCTGCCCATTTCTTCACTGGGTTGTTTGTTTTTCGGGCGTGGAGTTTGGTGAGTTCCTTATAGATTCTGGATATTAACCCTTTATCTGATATGTCATTTGCAACTATCTTTTCCCATTCCGTTGGTTGCCTATTAATTTTCTGGGTTGTTTCCTTGGCTGTGCAGAAGCTTTTAATCTTGATGAGGTCCCAACAGTTTATTTTTGCTCTCGATTCCCTTGCTTTTGGGGATGTGTCAAGTAAGAAGTTGCTGCGGTGGAGGTCAAGGAGGTTGTTTCCTGCTTTCTCCTCTAGGGTGTTGATAGTTTCCTGTCTCACGTTCAGGTCCTTTATCCATTTTGAGTTGATTTTTGTGCATGGTGTGAGAAAATGATCTAGTTTCATTCTTCTGCATGTTGCTGTCCAGTTCTCCCAACACCATCTGTTAAAAAGGCTGTCTTTTTTCCATTGGATATTCTTTCCTGCTTTGTCAAAGATCAGTTGGCTGTATACTTTTGGGTCCACTTCTGAGTTCTCAATTCTGTTCCATTGGTCTATGTGTCTGTTTTTGTGCCAATACCATACTGTCTTGAGGATGACAGCTTTGTAGTAGAGGCTGAAGTCTGGGATGGTGATACCTCCCGTTTTGGTTTTATTTTTCAGTATTACTTTGGCTATTCGGGGTCTTTTGTGGTTCCATACAAATTTTTGGATAGTTTGTTCTAGTTTTGAGAAGTATGCTGGTGCAATTTTGATTGGAATTGCATTGAATGTGTAGAGTGCTTTAGGTAGTAATGACATCTTAACTATATTTATTCTTCCTATCCATGAGCATGGAATGTTTTTCCATTTCTTTGTGTCTTCTTCAATTTCCTTCATAAGTTTTCTATAGTTTTCATCATACAGATCTCTTGTATCCTTGGTTAGGTTTATTCCGAGGTATTTTATGGTTTTTTGTGCAATTGTGAATGGGATCAGTTTCTTGATTTCTCTTTCTGTTGCTTCATTATTGGTGTATAAAAATGCAACCGATTTCTGTACGTTGATTTTGTACCCTGCAACTTGGCTGAATTCTTGGATCAGTTCTAGTAGGCTTCTGGTGGAGTCTGTCGGGTTTTCTATGTAGAGTATCATGTCATCTGCGAAGAGTGAAAGTTTGACTTCCTCTTTGCCAATTCTGATGCCTTTGATTTCCTTTTGTTGTCTGATGGCTGATGCTAGGACTTCCAGCACTATGTTAAACAACAGTGGTGAGAGTGGACATCCCTGTCGTGTTCCTGATCTCAGGGGGAAAGCTCTCAGTTTTTCCCCGTTGAGGATGATGTTAGCTGAAGGCTTCTCATAGATGGCTTTGATGATGTTTAAGTAGGTTCCTTCTATCCCAACTTTCTCGAGAGTCTTTATTAAGAAGGGATGCTGTATTTTGTCAAATGCTTTTTCTGCATCTATTGACAGGATCATATGGTTTTTATCTTTTCTTTTATTGATATGATGGATCACATTGATTGATTTGCGAATGTTGAACCAGCCCTGTAACCCAGGAATGAATCCCACTTGATCTTGGTGGATGATTCTTTTGATATGCTGCTGGATTCGATTTGCAAGGATCTTGTTGAGAATTTTTGCATCCGTATTCATCAAGGATATTGGCCTATAGTTCTCTTTTTTTGTTGGATCTCTGTCTGGCTTGGGAATCAGAGTGATGCTGGCTTCATAAAATGAGTCCGGGAGTTTTCCTTCGACTTCTATTTTTTGGAATAGCTTGAGAAGAATTGGGATTAATTCTGTTTTAAATGTCTGGTAGAATTCCCCAGGGAAACCATCAGGTCCAGGGCTCTTATTTGTTGGGAGATTTTTGATCACTGATTCGATTTCTTCACTCGTTATGGGTCTGTTCAGGTTTTCTATTTCTTCCCGTGTGAATTTTGGTAGTGAGTGTGTGTTTAGGAATTTGTCCATTTCTTCTAAGTTGTCCAATTTGTTGGCATATAATTTTTCATAGTATTCCCTGATAATTGCTTGTATTTCTGAGGGGTTGGTTGTAATAAGTCCATTTTCATTCATAATTTTGTCTATTTGGGTGCTCTCTCTTTTCTTTTTGATAAGCCTGGCTAGAGGTTTGTCAATTTTGTTTACTTTTTCAAAAAACCAACTCTTGGTTTCATTGATCTGTTCAATTGTTTCTTTGGTCTCTATGTTGTTTATTTCTGCTCTAATTTTTACTATTTCTCTTCTTCTACTGGGTTTAGGGCGTTCTTGTTGCTCTGCCTCTAGCTCCTTTAGGTGAGCTGTTAGATTTTGGACTTGTGCTTTTTCTAATCTCTTGAAATAGGCCTGGAGAGCAATGTACTTTCCTCTTAGGACTGCCTTGGCCGCATCCCATAGATTTTGAATTGTTGTGTTTTCATTTTCATTTGTTTCCATATATTTTTTAATTTCCTCTCTAATTGCCTGATTGGCCCATTCATTCTTTAGAAGGGTGTTCTTTAACCTCCATGTTTTTGGCGGTTTTCCAGACTTCTTCCTGTAATTGATTTCAAGTTTCAAAGCATTGTGATCTGACAGTGTGCATGGTATGATCTCTATTCTTTTATATTTATTGAGGGCTGCTTTATGTCCCAGTATGTGATCTATCTTGGAGAATGTGCCATGCGCACTTGAGAAGAAAGTAAATTCCCTGGCCTCAGGATGTAAAGTTCTAAATATATCCGTCAGATCCATCTGGTCCAATGTGTCTTTCAAGTCCATTATTTCTTTAGTGATTTTCTGTCTGGTTGACCTATCCATTGCTGTAAGCGGAGTATTAAAGTCCCCTGCTATTAGCACATTCTTATCTATAAGCTTGTTTCTGTTTGTGATTAATTGTTTTAGATATTTAGGTGCTCCCATATTCGGTGCGTAGACATTTATGATTGTTAGTTCTTCCTGATGGATGGACCCTGTAATTATTATGTAGTGCCCTTCTTCATCTCTTGTGATTGTCTTTAATTTAAAGTCCAGTTTGTCTGATATAAGTATCGCTACTCCGGCTTTCTTTTGATTTCCTGTAGCATGATATATATTTCTCCATCCCCTTACTTTTAATCTGAAGGTATCTTCCCGTCTAAAATGAGTTTCTTGTAGACAGCATATTGATGGATTTTGTTTTTTAATCCATTCTGCTACCCTATGTCTTTTGATTGGAGCATTCAGCCCATTTACATTCAGTGTTATTATTGAAATATGTGGGTTTAGAGTCTTTGTATCTTTTGTAGGGTTCATGTTTGTGGTGGTGTCTCTGGTATCTTTGTTCCTTGCAACCTTTCCTTCAGAGCATCCCCCTCAGGATTTCTTGTAGGGCTGGCTTCGTGGTGACAAATTCTTTCAATTTCTGTTTATTTGGAAAGGTTTTTATCTCTCCTTCTATTTTGAATGACAGGCTTGCTGGATAGAGGATTCTTGGCTGCATATTTTTACTGTTCATCACATTGAAGATTTCCTGCCATTCCTTTCTAGCCTGCCAAGTTTCAGTAGATAGGTCTGTCACCACTCTGATAGGTTTCCCTTTGTATGTTAGGGCCCTTTTCTCCCTAGCTGCTTTCAAAATTCTCTCTTTGTCCTTGTATTTGGCCATTTTCACTATGATATGTCGTGCAGAAGATCGATTCAGGTTACGTCTGAGGGGAGTCCTCTGAGCCTCTTGTATTTCCACATTTACTTCCTTCCCCAGGTCGGGGAAGTTCTCTGCTATAATTTGTTCCAGGACTCCTTCAGCACCTTTCCCTCTCTCTTCCTCTTCTGGGATTCCTATGATATGGATATTGTTGCGTTTGACCGTATCGCTGAGCTCTCGAATTCTTCTTTCCTGTTCCTGGATCAGTTTGTCTCTTTTTTTGTCAGCTTCTTGTTTTTCTATAATGGTGTCTTCTAAATCACTTATTCTCCTTTCTGCCTCTTCAATACGTGCATTGGAGGCCTCTAATTTATTATGTATCTCATTTATCGCATTTTTTAATTCTTCATGCCTATTTTTATTTTCCATTCTGTCTGTAGCCATAGTTTCTTTGATGTCCCCTAGGTTTTTTTTCAAGCCCAGCTATTAATTTTACCATTATTATTCTAAAATCTTGTTCAGTTATGCTGCTGATATCTGTTTTGAGCAGTTCATTAGCTGTCATTTCTTCTTGGAGTGTCTTTGGAGGAGAGCTCTTTCGTTTCGTCATTTTATTTAGCTTTCCGGCTCTTGTTGCTTTTAAAGACCTGTTAATGCTCTCTGTATCTATGAGCGCTGCTATATCCAAGAAGACTCTTTGACTATCCAGGGCCTATCCTTTCAGAGAGTGATTTTTGAAAGGTATCTCTTGGTCTCTCTTGTTGGGACCTTGGTTATTTTATTTTCCTATTTGTTGTGATATTTGGGACTCTCAACCTTGTGTACTCTGGCTTGTTTCTTGACGTAGCCATTAGAAGGCTTTCTCAGTGGATTCTGCATCCTTTTTCTCTCCCAATCTCTCAGGTTTTGTAAGGCTTCCAATGGCTTCAGATATTTTCCATGTGATGTATGGGCGCGAGTGCAAGTACGGAGCTCCTTATTTCTCCGCCATCTTGCCCCCTCCTCCACAAGCATTCCTTTTGTCAAGGTCCTACTTATACAAAACCTAGCCATCGTGATTAAGTGTACAACAATGATTCCGAGGGGGAAATTAATCTTTGTTTTCTTTTCTTTTTTTTTTTTTATAAATAGTTTATTGTCAAGTTGGTTTCCAACAACACCCAGTGCTCATCCCCACAAGTGCCCTCCTCCATGCCCATCTCCCCCTCCTTCCCCCCACACCCATCAGTCCTCAGTTTGTTCTCAGCATTCAAGAGTCTCTCATGGTTTGCCTCCCTTCCTCTCCCCCTCATTACCCCCCTTCTTCTCCCCCATGGTCCTTAGTTAAGTTCCTCCTAATCCTCCTATACATGCATATTACATGGCAATGAGAAAGAATGAAATCTGGCCATGCGTAGCAACATGGATGGAACTTGAGGGTGTTATGCTGAGTGAAATAAGTCAGGCAGAGCAGGACAGCTACCATATGTTTGCACGAAATTAATCTTTGAATTGTCTCCGTGAAGGTCACGATAAAACCTAATTAGGATTAAAAGAGCCACTGCTGTCTCCTTAAATCACATTGTTTTCTCTCATCTTCTTCTTAACAGTGTCAGCCAGACAGGAAGTCTTTCGTTTTGACATCTGGCTAAAACATTCAACCCCCTGACTTACCCAGGGATAGCCCTC
Organism: Hyaena hyaena; assembly: GCF_003009895.1. Taxonomy (NCBI): domain Eukaryota; kingdom Metazoa; phylum Chordata; class Mammalia; order Carnivora; family Hyaenidae; genus Hyaena; species Hyaena hyaena. Next base: position 785,741 of record NW_024081198.1, on the reverse strand, counting down.
GGTCACAAGCAAGCATCATCTTTTCTTCTGTCCACGATATTTATCCTACATCAAAATCAGTAGTTCATCCTGTATTAATGAATGAAGCATTTTTCTACCCCATGCCCAGCATGTAGAAAACTCGCAGTGAAGGTTCCTCAAAAAGTTAACAACAGAACTCCCCTATGACCCAGCAATAGCAATGCTAGGAATGTACCCAAGGGATACAGAAATGCTGATGCATAGGGCACATGTACCCCAATGTTCATAGCAGCACTCTCAACAATAGCCAAAACATGGAAAAAGCCTAAGTGTCCATCAACGGACGAATGGATCAAGAAGATGTGGTTTTTCTATACCATGGAATACTACATGGCAATGAGAAACAATGAAATCTGGCCATGTGTAGCAACATGGATGGACCTTGAGGGTGTTATGCTGAGCGAAATAAGTCAGGCAGAGAAGGACAAATATTTTATGTTTGCACGTATAGGAGGATTTGGAGGAACTTTACGGAGGATCATGGGGGAGAAGAAGGGTGGAAATGGTGGGGGATAGGGAGAGAGGCAAACCATGAGAGATTCTTGAATGCTGAGAACAAACTGAGGACTCATGGGTGTGGGGGAAGAAGGGGGAGATGGGTATGGAGGAGGGCACTTGTGGGGATGAGCACTGGGTGTTATAAAAAAAAAACAAACAAACCTCGCAGTGACCGTCTGATGTACAGATGAATGGCTGAGATCACTACGGTAGTATCTACTTTTCTCGTGTACACTATACACAGGTGTTGTGTCCGGTACCCCGCCTACATTATGTACCCTATAGGGTACCATTTACTCCCAATTTGCAGACTGGAAAGGTGGCTTAAAGAAGCTTACTGAGTCACCATCCATGGTTACACAGCCAGTAAATAATTGAGCTGGACTCCAGTCGACAGCACATCCCACCTCCCCCAGCCCCGGGGACACGTTCTTTCCTCCGTGCCTTTGGGCTTAGGATATTATTGTCCAGATTAGCTGACACCATGCAGCACTCTATCAGCCACATTTTACATCCTTTTACAACACCACAGAGAGCAAGGTACATGCTCCTGATCCATTTCTTTCCTCCAAGTGACCATGAAGTGATGACAAGCCTGACTAGACAGTTCCACTGGTCGTGCGGAGCACTCTTTGAAAAGCCTTATGTAAAGCCGTCTAATTCCACTCTAATGGGAAATTCGGTTTTCTGTGTGGAAATCCATGCCTTATTGCTAAACCGTGATTTCCTGGTCCTGTTGGCTGTCTCATCTAACAGGTTAGTAAATAAGGAAGTTAATAATGGTAAAAAGTCAAAATATAGAGAACCGAAAAAACTTTTAACATTTATAGCTTTTTACTACCTCATATCGGATAGAACTTCATAAACTAGTAAACAATAGGAAATGCTTCAAAGGGAAAAACTAAATTTTAAATTTAAGTTTAAATTTAAATTTAACTTTCATTTAAATTTTAAATTTGTATGCCTATAAAGAGTTAAACTGCCCCATTTCTTCCAGGGTGAAGAAGAAAGTCTCAAACAAAAGGGACATTTGAACTGAGAGCCACAACCTTAACTGTGAGCAGAGAGAAGTATCTCATGAGCGGGAGCTGCTTGTGTTAGGGAGTTGCTCCCTTCTAGACCTTCGTATGCCCGTGGTGACCCGGCAGGGAGACCAGAGCAGGAAGCCACACGGCCACAATCCCCACTGCCTCCCATGACGTCCTCGGAATTCTCCACTTTCAACCATCCCCTCTACACCTAATGAAGGGTCTGAACACTGGCTCAGAAGCTTCACACAGAAGCACAGATCAGACGTGACCTCTGGGGCCACCTGACTTTGCCACAAAAGTCTCCACCGTCAATGCCCACAATTCCAGGGAATATGACAAAAGTGGTTACACACTGGGCCCTGCTACAAACATTTCAAGTTTTAAATGGAATTGACTGGCCCCTTTCACACAGCCCTTCGCTGCAGTATTGCCCGGATGGCAGAGTGGACGCTGGGCCTTTCTGCCTATGCTCTGGTCCCATTCCCAACCGATCTGCCATTGGCCTGTTTGTATCTCTGTTAAATACATTTGCGGAGGGCGCCTGGTGGCTCAGTCGGTTGAGCATCCGACTTCGGCTCAGGTCATGATCTCACAGTTCCTGGGTTCGAGCCCTGCACTGGGCTCTGTGCTGACAGCTCAGAGCCTGGAGCCAGTTTCAGATTCTGTGTCTCTTTCTCTCTCTGCCCATCTCCTCTTCATGATCTGACTCTCAAAAATAAATAAACATTATGAATAAATAAATACATACATATATACATTTGCTGAGAAAAAATCCACAAGACCTGACAAGGTGGTTTAGTACATTATTTTTGATGAACTTTTGCTGAGTGGACACAGACCCTATCACAAGGTAAGCACCTCCATGCCTCTAAAACTGTGCTGTCTTACTTATTCCATGTCTCTTGAATAAAAAATGGAGAAAAGTTACCCATGAAAAGGCCTGGGACCTATCAAGTATTTGTGTGGCTGGCTGAGTTAATCTGCAGCCCATTAACCTACCCATTTTATTCAGAACGTACTTTAAAGTGCAGGATTGCTTCCCATGAGAAAGCATAATGCACCTGACACTGGAAAGCACTTTATAGTTTTCCAGGAATCTTTTCAGTAAAGCTGTAAGTTATAGACGATGCATGGCTCATATCGTTTTATAAACACAGGAAATGAGGTTGGTTCAAGTTTATTCAGAGACTAAAGGCAGAACCCAGATCTTCAGACTTGTAGGCGTGGGCACTTTCTACCCCAAACTGCTACCTAGAAAGGCCATAGAGCCGAGTGCTTCAGAGTGTGGCATCTGGATTCCTACCAATTAAGTGAAAATCTTGGTTCTACCATCTATTGTTATGAGTGTGCATGGGTTTCTTAGCCCGGGCACCTCAATTTTCTCATCTATAAAATAGGAATATTAAGAACAGCTACTAGGGTGCATAAGGACTACTTGAATAAATACACCTGAGAAATCCAAATGGTGTCCACTACATAATCACTCCATAAATGTTTTAACATCTTTACCATGCATGGTTGTTATGTGGGATCCTGTCCGATGCCAGACCCACAAATCAATGAGGGTTATGCTAACATGATGAAAAGTTCTAGGCGCAAATCTTGCTTTGTTATGTGGTCCTGGGAAGTGTGTGTTTTTAAAAACTTTTAAATTAAATATGTAATATATTTTAAATGTAATATACCAGACTCTAGAACTGGAGAGAGGCATGCCTTGAAAAAATCACTTGCCATGCCGTGAAGAGCATAGGTAGAGGTCTACATGGCATATAAATGTAGGCTTTTTACTGACTGCTCCAATTAAAAAGAAAAAAGAAAAGAGGAGCCGGGGTGGCTTAGTCAGTTGAGTTTCCAACTTCAGCTCCGGTCATGATCTCGTGGTTCCGGGGGTTTGAGCCCCACACTGGGCTCTGTGCTGACAGCTCAGAGCATGGAGCCTGCTTCATATTCTGTGGCTCCCTCTTTCTCTGCCCCGCCCCCACTTGCGCTCTCTCACTCTCTTTCTCAAAAATAAGCATTACAACATTTTTAAATAATAAAAAAATATAGAGTATCCTATTATTTGAGGGAAAAACATTATCCAAATCATCCAAAGGGAAGGCACTGTAGAAAACAGTGAATTACAAAATTGCTTCGTAACTGGAAGGCATCATTACTACCTCATTGGCAGATATGAATACCACAAAATAAGTCTGGTTTGAAACTTAGAAATCAAAGTTAAAATTAAATGAGCTCTATAAGTGGACCTACACCAGATGTGAACTTGATCCTAAATTTCAGCTTCTGATGAAATATCCTGCAGCCCTTGTTCACATAGCGGCCAGAATGCAAACATTTTTTTTCTTTTCCATTTTTTGAAATCTATTCTGATAATATTAATGACCACTGGTAAAAAAAAAAAAAAAAAAATCAAAGAAAATAATAACCATGAATAAAATGCACTATTCCTCTTCCTACCAATGACCAGCAGCACAAACCTTCCAAGCTCTTCGATGCCAAGGACAGCTGTTGGGAGCAGAAAAAGCCTTAGAAGGTGGGTCTGATTGCATCATTTCATCAGCTGAGCCTCCACAATTGGTTTATAATTTACTTGGTAAAAACAGAGAGTCAAATATTGTCAAGTTCCCTGAAAGTCATCCAGAAGGTTGTCCTTGCTTACTGCGTTGACAGAGAGCTGAAAAAGGGCTGTCAAATTACTGTGGTTCCTCTTAAAATAGAGACTGCCGTCCAGGGCTCTGATGGTTTGCTTGTTCTTTAGAAGCAGAGAGTCAGACCACAGGTATAAGGGTGAAGAAAGAATTCCTAATAAGAAACCGAATAAATGCTAACTCAAAACCTAAAGTCAAGGTGAAAGGTTATAAAAACTCTGAAGAGCTACTTTCTGCAGGGAAGAAAATGTACGTTCTCAAAAGTCAACTTAGGAAATTACTACATGAAAAATACGAAGCCTATCAACCTGTTTTTTAATGAGTCTGACAGTGAGGAACAGTCTTCATACTAAAGGCAGCCTCTGCCTGTAATAACAGTACAAAGCTAGTCAAGTTTTTCAACACCTAAAAAGCACAGCATATGGCAGGGACAGCCAGACTGCCATGATCATCTCCAGAAGTTTAAGAAGCTTAGTCATGCCCCAGGGATCATCACTGTAGCCTGAAGCAAGGTGACTTTCATGTGGAAATAAGACAGAGATTCTCTGGGGCTGTGGTGCGGTTTTTCAGATGCAGGATGAGCTTTCTTCTAACCATTCAAATGCCCAACGTTAAAATATTTGCAACCAGGGGCATCAAATTATAGTCATAACCCCACAGGGCTGGAAGGGCCCATAGACGTGATTAGTCGAAGCCTCTCATTTTATGGCAGGTGACAGGGCCCAGTGAAGGTAACCGGCACGTGGCAAGTTTCACAAGTGACTGAGCTGACCCAGAAAACACAGGAAAGAGAATGGAAATCAGGAATGTGCCGCTCAAGTCCCTTCAATGCCACCCGGCAGGTGGGTCCTCACTACCCTGTCCTTCTCATGAAGCAGGTAACTGAGAGCAAATGTGTGGCCCTAGGAAAAAGGAAAATTCAGCATCTCCTCTGCCCCCGTCATTCCACTCCCCATTTCCTGTTAAGACAATCCCCTTCCTCCCACTCAGTTCCGCCTTTCCAGGGCCTTCCCCCAAAGTGCAAGCACAGCATTCACACTCTTGCCAAGACCCCAAGGTACAAAGACCAGGGTCTTGCCACACACACACACACACACACACACACACACCCCCGGTGCTCTGCAGTTCCCATTCGAGCCAGAAGTAGTGGATGGTGGCAAGAGACTCCTCCTTGCACGCCTTTACAATCACAAGGAGCATAAGCAGTAAATGAGGCTGGTTTTGCTTGAAATGCAGAATTTCTGCTAATCAGCTTCTGGCTGGTTTGGCCACAAGAATGGTGGCTCTACACTGCATAATCCATCTTTGTAACTTCCTTTCTCTATAAGCCTGTGTGCATGTGTCCTGCTGTGCAAGGTGCTGGCGGGGAGGGGAGACGCTTGGGGGAGGCAGGGGGAGGGGAGACGCAGGGCTGGCTGTGGGGGTTTAAGCGCAGGCGCACTGCAGTGCTTGCCGCTACTGAGAACTGAGTGTCCGCTCCTCCAACACGTTCCTTCTAGTGGCCATTTGGCCCCTTGGATTCATTTTCTATACCTCCTCCCCACACACGAACAGACTTGGCTGTCGCTCTAAATGTAGGGCTGCTTTATCTCTAAATGGCCTTGAATATGGATCAAACTAATATCATGAGGGAGAGAAAAAAATACTCCCTGTACACTTTTATCGTAGACCCTATGCACAGAAGAGTGCCTGACTTTGTTAAAAACAACAAAAACCTACAATTTCACCATGACACTTACAAAAGTAAGAGAAAGTCCTGACTGTTTAAGGAGTCACTGCAATATGACATTCGTCTCCACTGGCCCCACCGATGTAAAGAGCATCATGGTACAAACAACTTAAAAAACAAAAGGGCTCTTATTCCATTTGACAGGAGAACATTTCACTGCATTTTTTTTTTTTTACTGCTGTGCCTAAGGAAATGCTTACCTTCCAGCATTTTTTGCAGACTGTTCCTCATGACGTGGATATTCTCTATCCCGATGAACTGAAACTTGATATTGGAGTAGTTATCTTCGTTCTCATAGCCTTTCCCTGCGGCGCGATTTGCCATTGCATTGAGCTGCGGTGGTCAGCAAAACAGAATGGTCAGCGATGACATTCATGCCCTAACGCAACCCGAACATTTCCCCGACAGCCGTGACAGCAATTCAAAATGATGTGCGGAAACACTCCCCGTCTGAAATCACCAGAATACTGTGCTGAGCTATTCAGGCACGCATGCTGAGCTTATAACTTTGTTGATTTGAGGGAGCATTTCCTTCGCTGGAAAGCACTCTACACATACGTCCTTCTGGAAATGCCTCTTACAGTTCCATCCAAGACGCCACACTGAGTGTGCAATTCTGTGATAGAGCCAAGTCTTCCTGACTTAATCAAATATTATACCAGGGAGGTCAGCAGACGCATACTAGCAGGTCTGCCTGGCAGCACAAAGCTCCATGAGCTACATGACATCTTCCAGTATCATACTGCCTATAAACACAGTATCCTACCAGAATGGTGGCATGTTTCTAATCTGTCCACAAGAATCCCCCAATTAAACCCTGAGCAGGAATCACAGAATAAAGTGAGGGTCTGCAGCACTCTCTCCAGAGCCATTCGTCCAGGCACTAGACACCTGCTAAGAGGGTTTCGGGACCAAGTTCATGAACATAATTTTGTTGACGTGAAGTGGAGGTTTCCCAGTGCAAATTGGGTTAAAGACAATGGACTTTGAAGACATTTATTATATGGAGACTTCTGCTCTCATCCTGGGCAACTAAAACCCAGCAGGGTGCATGCCCTGCCTCAGCTAGGAAACACATACGTTTCTGGAATGGACATATTACTGTGAATATTGTATCCTTATTACTGTTAATATTGTATCCTTGCTGTTTGGCTAAGCAGGTAGACAAACCCTAGGAAACAGTATTCACTGACCATGTTCCTCTTCTGTCCACAAAAGGCAGGTGGGTTATCCCAGGCAGAAAACTGACACCAGGAACTCACCGCCAGAAAAAATATATATATCTGATTTTAGGCTGACAGTGAGGTCCTGGGGGGATATTAACAAATACTTTTCAAAAAGCTAAGTTTAAAAAATAAAACTAAGTTAAAAACATAAATATTCTTTGAGCCAGATCTTTACTTGTGAGAATCGTACACAATTAAAACTACCAGCACATAAAGACAGGTGTCCGAGAACGTGTATTAAAACTTTGTAATAGTAAAAACCTGAAAACCTATGCTTATCTCAATAGGGCAATGCAGAGATAAATCACAGTACATTCACACCCTGAACTTCTACATAAACTAAAAAACATGGATTTTATAGAGAGAGAGAGAGACAGACAGACACAGAGACACATAGACTGATAGAGAACTGGCCCCATGACATGTTAAGTGAAAAGAGCAACCTAAGGAATAATATTCAAAGGTGCCTGGGTGGCTCAGTCGGTTGAGCATCCAACCGGCTCAGGTTGTGATCTCAATGTTCATGGGTTCAAGCCCCGCGTCGGGCTCTGTGCTGACAGCTCAGAGCCTGGAGCCTGCTTTGGATTCGGTGTCTCCCTCTCTCTCTGTTCCTCCCCTGCTCACTCTCTGTCTCTCTCTCTCTCCTTCGAAAATAAATAAACGTTAAGAAAAAGAACAATATTCATACAATGATCTCATTCCTTGTAAAACAAATGAAAGCACAGATATGTATTTATGTTTACGCATGTTTGAGTAAGCAGATTAAAATGTATCACCAACTATACCAACCTGGGAGCCGGAAGAGCAAAAAGACAGGTGGCAAGTGGCAGGGACATTTTCAATACTATTTTACATGCTTTTGAATCCTTTGTTACCAACACAATGTATTAGGTTTATAATTGAAATTACAGACATAACACGTATTAGCAGCGAAAAATCAAGCCGCAGAGGGCAAGCCAGCGGCGCCTGGAGCCCGGGCGGGCAGACACCTCCCTTCTCCACAGCAGCCCTGCCCAGACTGCCCTGTTACATCAGCCCCTGCAGACGCCATCTCCAGTCACTGTCCCCTTCCTCCCAGGTGTGCTATCCGAACAAAGGGTTTGGCCTTCCTCAAGAAAAAAAAATACATTCTTTTGAAAACAACTTACGTTGACACCTATTTAAGGGGAAATTTTTTCTAAAATTACTTATAAGGATTATTCTTTTGAAACCCACTGGTATAAAATATCACTGCTTTGTATAGTCACTTTCCGAAGCTGCTGGCCTCTCCTTTACGGCAAGCTTTATCAAATGGGACAATTAATAGGATACTTGCAAGTATCCTTATGCTACACCAACCTTATATGTATTTCCGTACCTTGAATAATTCAAGTTAAGCCTACTCACCACATACTACAGAGATACTCATTTTAAACAGTGTAATAAACAAAACTCAAAATACTACTATTATCATTTTAAGGTAGAATTAGAATTCTGTGTTTACATTTTTAAACAGTGGAATACCTGTGAGCTGGGATAATTTATTGGAAGTCTTTCCAAGCAAAGGAACAACACAAGATGTGTTCTTGAAAGTCAATGGTACTTCTCATAATGAACACAAGATGGCAATATTTAATCTATCATCCAAAGTGTACTTTCGCAAGGTTTCTACATATTTCACAGAGTCTATCAGGATAACGTGGCAAATGCTGAACCCTCAAAGCACGAAATATGGTTGTATAATTAATGCAAACTCAAGAAGCTACCCTGGATTTATTTTATAAATTTCTAGATAGAGTGTCCCTTGTATAAACAAAATAGCATTAGCGTAAGACGAATTTGTCCCCTGTGCCTTTGGCTGAGAAATCCATCTCATGACGGAGGGAAAAGCTCTTCATCTCAGCTCCAAAAAATTCCCAAAGAAATAAAACATTGGAGGTAACTGCTTTCCAGTTTCAATTTATACTTAAGGAACACAACAGACAAACGACTAGTAGGGCTGGAAAAAAATACCCTGTTTTCTAACCCAAGATCACTCCACTATTTGACAATGTCTACATCTTTGGGTGCAGAAAAGCTCATAAAGGAAACAAAAAGAACTCCTCTCATTTCCTTCAAACTCTTAATGAGCACCTAGTGCATGCCAAATGTTGAGCAGAATAAAAAGATGAATGAGAAGTCATTCCTGCCACCATAAACTTCTGAGTGTGGAAGGGAAAGCACATGGCACCAAACAACAATAGTCTCTACCAGCCAGGACTGGGCAGCAGCAAGTGACTGGCACAGGCTGTGATAGCGGCAGGGGTTGAATTGGGAGCAGCCCCATGTAGCCTAGGGGATCAGGGGTCACATTCCATGAAGGCCAAAGGCCTTGAGATAGATGCTAATCATCAGGAAGGATGGAAACTGAAGGGAGAGTATTCCAGATGAAGAGGTGAGAGACAAAATCAAGGAACAGATTATCAGTGAGCCAACCAGTGCCAGAGGAGTAGATGGTTCACAGATGGTGGCAGTAGCAAGAGAGGAGGCTTAAAATTAGCCAGAAGAATCCTTCTACAAAGAGCCCTGATTCAGAAGGTTAGACTTTACCCAGGACAGGGACGACTCGGGATTCCAAAGAGATTTACCTAAAAATTTTAAGATTTAGTGTCAATAGCAGAGAAGATCCACTGGACTGGGGCAGAGCACACAGTCTCCACGGGGAGCATGCAGGGCGGGTCGGCGGCCATATCCCTCCAACTGGCACAGAACAGGACTCAGTGAAGATTTACTGACTAGTTGACCAGCCAAAGGGCTCAATATGGGAGTGAAGTGGAGGGGTGAACAGGCCAAGAATGTTAAGAAACAGAATCAGATCCTCCTCTGACCCTAAATCAATCAATCAATCAGACACACTGAAACCATGAGAACTTAGCCAATGATGATCTTGATATCAACTTAACGCTCAGCCCGGTCACTCAGAAGACTACAACTGTCTTAGCCTTGCAGTCTCAAATTTCAGCAGAGTACATTCTGTACCTGAATAGTGACAGAGCCCAATCTGATGTGGTTGGGAAATGAGATCAAGTTATCTTGGCCAGAGGAGGATCCGGCCACAGGCTAGCAGCGAGCATCACATGACGATCCCCTCCCTCCTTCCATCTATGACTGGTGAAATGACCTTACCTGGTGGCACATACAGGTAAAAATATGAGGAGGCTTTATTTCCTGCTGTCTACAAGTGTGCCCGTCAAATCCTTCTTTCCTACCCCTGAGGATATCTTGGGCAGAATTACTAGCTTTTGGATCACACTCAGAGGGGACATCACCATCCAGCTCCATTTAAAATTCCAATCCCTTAGATGATGCAAACTCATCTCCTCCTCTCATTACATGCTGTCGGGACTGGTGAGGATCTGCTCTCCTACTTGCTTCTTCCTCGCCTAGGTACTGTTTCGGGGGGAATGGGGAGGTCCAGAGTGGGGAAGAGAAAAGGGATAACCACCTCTTCATAAAGCTCGCAAGACTGCAGTTCTCTCCCCATTGATGTCACTGCTTGACTGGCAATACTTATGGGCCATCCCTGCACAAATGCTGCATCCCCTAGGGCAGGCATGTGGGCTCTTCTCGTACATATGAGATACACAGGTCACTGACACGGGAGATCCCTCGGGCTTGAGCCTCTTCTAATCCCCTGAACTTTGCTCCCCAGCAAACACCCTGCAGTCCCCTGCAGCTGGAACGTCAGATGGATGAGCCCTGTGTGCTGCTTCCTCCGTGCCCTCGGACCCCTCAGGAAAACTCCTCCATCCCTGCACTACCAAAGAGAAGGCGTGAAGACTGCTCCACTGCCTCTGAATACTGATGTCTCTCCGGTACCCTCTCCCCCTGCTCACCGCCACGGCGGCCATCTGCAAGGCTGGCCCACATCCTGCTAAAAAAGGAGATCCTCCATCTTTAGAATGGATTCTCTCAGATCCCCACTGTCGCCTCACGGGATTTGGTGAGTAGGAACCACTTAATTACTGATCCCAGAGAAACACGAAAATATCCAACATCCTGTAACAACAAAACTGGTTACAGGGGGCGATTAGAAGCCATAACCATAAAGCTGTCTTTGGAGAAGGAGCAAGGACAAAAGGCTGAGCATCAGCACAGGCAGGTGGCTGCCCTGCCTCACGCCTTCTCTGTACTGCTCAGTGCTTCCTGCCAGGGTTCTGGCATCGGGGCACAGCTCAGAGCCCCTCTGGCCCTGATCCAGGCTGACCTGTGGCTGGTTCTTCAGCTCTGCGTCTCCATCCTCAACGGGCGTGTGCTCGGAGGCGGCGACCCTCCTGAGCTCCATGTGGATACAGGCTCTGACTTCTGTGAACAGCACCACAGCCAAGTGGAAGGAGCCTGGCCTTTGGCATTGGATAAGGCTGGATTTGAATGTGGGCTCTGCCCTGACCTGTGCAGCCTTGGGCAAATTATTTCACCTCTCTAAATCTAAGCTCTATCTATAAAAAGAAAACATCTCCTAGTTTTCAGGATTGTTATAAGAATTAAATGACAAAGTGCTGCCTGGCATCTTTACAAGCGCAGACAAGTCCCAGAAGAAAGTAACGAGAAGTCAGGAACAAGGTTGAGATAAAATTAATTACCTCCCATTTGATAATTCAACTTCTATCGATTGCATCAACATTATTTCCTATCTGCTTAATGCACCAAATCCCAGCAGTAATATATGACCTCATATATATTTTTTGAGCAGATATTCAAACCTGCTGAGGACCTCACTGCTTCTGCCTCCCAAGCTTTTAATATCAACAAGCAATTCAGAAGGCTTTCACCTCAACAGGCAGCCTGTGGGGCTGCCCTTACTGCGGCCTGGAATGATCTGGATTACCTCCTGATCATCTCTCCATTTATTTAAACCCAAGAGCTCCACTTCCCACTGCCCACCACCTAGAGCAAACAGGGACTCCATCCCCCGGCTCCCGAGGAAGCCTAACACTCTGGGACAAAAGTCAACAGGCTTGTTCTTTGGAAGAACGAAAGCTCTAAGCAAACAGTTTAAAACTCCTGTGAAGTGTGTGTGTGCATGAGCAAATACAACCGGGCACTTGAATGACACCCCAATTTTCTTTAATGGATTGGCATCGAACCTCTTATCGCCAAGAGTAAACACGCTTAGTGCTAAATATACCCTTCAAATCAAATCCTCTGGATTAATTCATTTTAAATCTGGAATATGCCTGGCTCAACAGCTGCCACATTTCCCAGGAGGTTTACACAGCACAGTGCACCCGTGGCTCACTGCTGAGCAATCAGTAGGTGACTGTGTTTGGCTTTATTTAAACCTGGGAAAACAGGAAAAGAGAAGAGGGTCCCAATCCAGGAAAGCCCCTGTCCTTCCCTTGTGTATCTCATCTTCAGTCCATGTGTCTAACATGCGGGCATTCTTTAGTTCTTCTGTGACCATGAGGCAAGTCCAAACAGCTGCACTTTACTTACACACAAGGTACGATACAGAGGAGTGAATGCAGCCAAGGTTAGAAGGGAGAGGTTGCAGTGTGATAAGCCCGAGAGAAAAGTACAAATGGAAAAAGAACAGTAAAGTCAGAGGCTTTCTGGTATCTTTCTAGTGAAAACCTTCAAGCTTAGCTTTTTTTCCTCCCCAGTTTGAAGTTCTTACCAGTGTACTTTGCTTTCACATTACCTAAAAGGAAGGGAATCCTTTGCATATCATCTGCCAGAATGTGGTACAGCTGTAACATGGGTTTTATCACCAATCTCCACAACTGATGGGCTGATCTGGCACCTGTTAGGGACCCCATCCTCCGTGGCCCCGCCCACATCTAGCCCACTGCTGCACTTGGGTCAGAAGCACGGACGGCACTGTTCGAAGGTCGAGGGTATGAGTAGCACACTGATCTTACACTAGGAAAACATCCAGTTAAGTGAACCAGGCCATGAATCACAATATTTGATGAACTGAGGCTCAGAGGAGCATTGAAAACCGCCAGGCTCTGAGTACCTACATAATGGATAATATCCAATTCTCAGTTCTCACATGGCCCACGAGTACAGGCTATGCCTACAGTTACCTATTCTTAACATCAGTGTAGACAATGGATCTGGGCTATCCATCATACTTCCTGCTTCCTGTTCTAGCATTTCTTGTGTCCTTATGTCCTTTTTAAAAATAGCTTCAATGACACACAATTCACAGACCATGCAATCCCTCCACTTATAGGGCACGATTCAGGGGCGTGTGGAGTATTTATAGAGTTGTGTAACTGGCACTACAGTCTAATTTTAGAACATTTTAATCACCCTCAAATGAAACCCTCTATCCGTGTCGCCCCCATTTCCTCCCATCCTCCTAGCCCAAGGCAACTACCAGTCTACCTTCTGTGTCTATGGATCTCCGTTCTGAACATTCCATATACATGGAATCATACAATGTGTGGTCCTCTGTGCCTGACTTCGTTCACTTGGTCTAACAGTCTCAAGGTTCATCAACATTGTAATGCGTATCAGTACTTCCTTTCTTTTTACAGCCAATAACATTGCATTGAATGGATAGCTTACATTTTATTAACTCATTCTCAGGTGATGGACATATGGTTGTTTCTACTTTTTTTTTTAAAGTTTATTTATTTATTTTGAGAGAAAGAGCCAGGGAGGGACGAGAGAGAGAGAATCCCAAGCAGGCTCTGCACTGTCAGCAGGGGCCTGAACTCATGAACCATGAGATCATGGTGTGAGGCAAAATCAAGAGTTAGACACTTTCCCAACCAAGCCACCCAGGTGCCCCAGGTTGTTTCTATTTTTGAGCTGTAATAAAATATACCCAGATAGGTTTTTGGTGGACATGTGTTTTCATTTCTCGCAAGTTAGGAGAGTAGAGCTGTTGACTCATACGGTAACTATGTTTAACTGTGTTTAACATTTAAGGTCTTTATGGTATTTTATTCTTTTCATGATGACAATAACGTTCAAACTATAATTTATAAAGTAAATAAATTCTTAAAATCCTCCTCTTTCCCTATAGGAAAAACCACTGTTAATGGCTTGGCATACAAATCCACAAATTCTTTTAATGCATAGAATAATATATTATGTTTATAATTTTTATTACATACATGGGACAACATCATACATATTTCTGTACCTTACCCTTGCTGCTTACTAGATCTTGAACACCGTTCCACACCCATAAGGAGAGACAGCAGCTCATACTGCTTTTTCCTCAGGCACAGGGGCACGTACATTTTCATTACCAGCAAGAAGTCATAATGCCAAATATGCTAAGGCCATTTTGGTTTGTCATCTCATTTTGTCCGATATATTCCACAGGCTTGTAGGGGATTTTGTTTCTGTGTATTAACTGACACTTTGCTCTGAAGACACCTTTTGCTGACTGGTTTACAAAGAAGTGGGTCTAAGCAGTGAAACTGGAAATTAAATTGGACCTAACACTAGTAGGCATTTTAAAAAAAAAAGGAAAGCTGTGTGGGAGATACCCTACAAGATGGACTTGGCTCATCCCTGGATGGTTAGATTTCTTGTTGACTGTCTGATTAAATTATAAAATCGGTACATGAATATATGCATAATTAAATAATATTTTCAAACAAGAGACATGTAGAAAGTTCTCTACTTCCCCAAATCCGCCCTTCTCTATGCAATTTTAACAGGTTGGCACATATCCTTCCGGATCTTTTTCTATTTTAATAGAAATGTTTATAAACCTATAGTGTTTTTTTTACATAAACACAATAGCATACACATTATTTTGTGGCCTTATTTACTTGACATTATATACTGTAAATCTTTCCAAGTCACACAAACAGACTGCTACAAGTTGGATCTGAAATAGTACACTGAACACAAACACTGAACTGTGGAACAGCAACACTAATTTATTGTCAGAGCAAACAAGGTCATTTTAGAAACAAATGAAAAGGTAATTTGGTAGGGGCGCCTTGGTGGCTCAGTCGGGTAAGCGTCCACACTTCGGCTCTGGTCATGATCTCACATTTTGGTTTGGGAGCTCGAGCCCCACATCAGGCTCTCTGCTGTCAGCATGGAGCCCACATGGGATCCTCTGTGTCCCTCTCTCTCTGCCCCTTTTCCTCTTTCTGCCCCTCTCTGCCCCCACTCTCAAAAATAAATAAACATTAAAAACAATTTTTAAATAACAGTAATAATGTGGTGTACTTTGGAGAGCAAGCTCCAAAATCAAACCATACTCATCTGTCACGTGTGCTGTGCACCCAGCACCCTGCTAGCGGCGCGGGGAACGAACTATGAAAAGTAAGTGGTGAGGGCGGGGGACACCCAAGGAAACTCACGGGTGGAAAAACACTCACCCAGGGAGAAACATGCAACCGAATCCTGACACTGCCAAGAGGAACAGCCCCTTGGCAGATGAGGCGCCCTAAGCAGGGGATGGCAGTCCCTTTATGTGGCTTTGCCTCGTCTCCAGCGTCAGGCTGCAAAGCTGCAAAGACATGCACCAGCACGGCACGGCGACACTTACTTTAGGCCGAGTGTCCACGACGTAAATGAAGTCGCTTCCTGGATTGGCTTTCCTGATGGCCTGGAGCATCTGCTCGTCCTCCAGGCAGCGGGCACTGAAGCCGGACAGGGGCTGGCTGCTCCGGCAGATGGAGGCCTGTGGGGAGAGGCCACGGCCACAGCGTCAGACGGGCTCGTACTGTTCCCCCGGGCACCTGCAGACTGTGTCCCCGCCCACAAGCCCCTGGCCCACGAACTCCCCCGCACCGGCTTGTAGAAGTGCCTGAATGCCTTCCAAAAATCCAGCTTGGTTTCTTTTTAATTCAGGCCGAAGAAACTACAACAAGGGCCAACAGTACGAAGTTACTCGGCGTAAGAAATCGGGAGTGTGCCTGGACGTTGAGATAGCACCTAACTAACTTATGAAACGTGAAGCCATCTAGATAGCCTACGTTCGGGCCACCTGGGTGGCTCAGTCGGTTAAGAGTCCAACTTCGGCCCAGGGTTCGCGCCCTGTATCGGGCTCCATGCTGACAGCTCAGAGCCTGGAGCCTGCTTCAGATTCTGCGTCTCCCTCTCTGCTCCTCTCCTGCTCACACTCTGTCTCTGTCTCTCAAAAATGAATGTTAAAAAAATTTTTTTTAATTCTTTTTTAACGTTTTATTTATTTCTAGGAGAGAAAGAGAGAGGCAGCGTGAGCAGGGGAGGGTCAGAGAGAGAGGGAGTCACAGAATCTGAAACAGGCTCCAGGCTCCTAGCTGGCTGTCAGCACAGAGCCTGACATGGGGCTCGAACCCACGAACCGCGAGATCATGACCTGAGCGAAAGTCGGATGCTTAACCGACTAAGCCACCCAGGCACCCCTTTAAAAAGCTTTTTAAAATAGCTTATTTTCCTTTTCACAGGTATTATTTCATTTTCCTGAAGGTAGAAATAAATATAAAGTAAAAAACTATTCTCCTAAAATTTATAGGATGCTGCTAAGAGCAAGACTGGTTAGAAACAAGTTATTTTGTAATGCTTTCCAAATTTATCAGTTTGTTTACCAACACCACAGATACCAAAACCCAATTCTAATCCAAATGGGGACGTTTTCACAGTGACGAAAGCCCAGACAGTTGGTAGCATGGGCACCTAAGGTCAGCAGGCACCCACCACCGCGGCCCCAGGGCGCTCCACGAAGGCGGTTTCTCTGGAATCGGTCTGCATTCAACTCTGCAATTTCCCAATTCCGCGATTCTGACAGAGTAAACTGCATCATCAGAAAACAGACCACAGCGTGAACCTTTGCGAGTTATTACAGTAGGTGGGCATGGATACTACCTCACAGCTATAAACCTTACGCTTCTGCGGCAAAGTATTTTTTATGGACTTAGATTTTAACATTTTAAATAAAGGAATGCCTCTTTCCAAGGACCTACACTGAGGCTGCGAGTCTGCTGGGTATGAGGATAGCAGGCGCGGTGGCTGGAGAGGAAGAGAACCCTCCAGCTCCGCGTGGGCTAAGCTGCGGAAACTCACCAAAGGGGGTCATGGCAGAGTCCGCTCGGGGCCCCTGCACTTCAAGACTCTACCCCCGAAGGGACAACCCAGCTCTGAGTTCAGCACAGTGTGAGTGTCCCTAATGTTCCACCTAGGACAACTTAGCGAGGGTTTGGGTTTCCCAGGAAAACCAGGAAGCTTTGGTGCTCCTCCCTGGAGAAGGCGGGAATGTTCCTCACTAACTCCACCACCTACACCATCTACGCCTCCTACAGCACCCACACCATCTACGCCTCCTACACCATCACAGCTGAGGACCTGCTGGCAAGACCGAGAAACACACAACAGCCAGACACGTAACTGGGCAACTGCCAGAGAGTTCCAGCCACATTCTGTGACATTCTGTGACAGCGAGGGGCAATCACCGGGGTGGGTCAAGAACTCTGAGCCCTGCAGCCAGGTTCGGAATTCAGGGCAGTGGCAAGCAAAGCAACGGGGCAGCAGAGCTGTCCAGAGTTGTGCAAGTCTTGAGCTGCTGGCAGAGATGCGCCTGCAGCCTAGGAGAGGGGGGCTCGGGCCTGGGGACAGCCAGCAAGGGTGAAGTCCGGGAGAGAGGAGAGGCAGGGCAGGAGCAAAGGCAGACTGGGCGACGAAAGGCAAGCAACATCCGATGGACAGAATGCTAAGGGCCACGCATGGCTTTCTGAGGCTTCCCCCAGAGGGCTCTATTTCTTCCGGGGGGTCAGGGCCTGCCGCGTGCCACGTTGCCCAGATGGAATTGTGGCGGGTAAGAGAACAATTCTGGGCAGGTTCTATCCGGTGCTTCATCTGGGTTCCAGAAGCACTAGTTAATGCAGCTACCAGCAGGCAATTTCTTCGACCATCAGAAGAATGAGAGGCGAAGGAGACACATTTAGCTGGTGAGAATGCACACACCACACACACGCTCACTGAGCAAGAGGGACTCTAGTTATGAAGAGAAGCCAGAGCATGACAACGACCTGCAGGGTGACAGCCGCTAGTTTTAAGTGAAGGGTTAAGTGAGAACAGAGTTACACTATGAAAGGTGGCCAATAAATTAAACCAGATGTATGAAGCCAACTAAACCAACTACATCTTAATAGTTGGGAGTTACATTTTCTTACTAACCTGTAGACATGCTCCACACAGAATTCCTCCCTGCGTCAGTGGGAGCATACAGTTACCAATTTTGTGTGGAGCAGTGAGGGGTCTTAAAGTGCTTCTGTTCGCCCTGTACGCACCCCAGTCGCACTGCTAAGAGAATATTTCCATTCCTGGGCGGCCTTTCTCACTGATGTCACTCATCTGAGAGCAGAGGTGAAGCTCCTCCATGACAAACTGCCAAGAGTGCTTCATTTACGATGCTGCTAATAATTAAAATATCTGACATTTTCTGAATGTGTACTATGTGGCAGCACTGTTATTAAGACTTTGTCATATTTTTATCTAATCTTCTCAATTACCATATACAATAAGATCCAGGATTTGCCTCGTTTTATAAATGAGGCAACCAAGGCACAGAGAGGTGAAGTAACTTGCTCACTGTCACACAGCTGCTAATTAGGGAAGCCAGATACTGTATCCAGGCATGATATTTTCTGATCCTGGATTCTAAGCCAAAATAATATATCAGGACAAAATCTTAAGTCAGGAAGCATGACACAGTATTAGATGCAGCATTAAAGAAGGTCTGGCTTTTAACCCACGGTTTGCTCTCACTCAGTATATGATCTTGGATAACTGACCTATTGTCTTTGAACGTTGGTTTTCTCATCTATAATATGAGGAAAATAACAGCAAAACTATAGAGTGTGTGAAGTATGTAACATTCTTAGAAGTGTGCCTAAGACATAGTGAGGGTTTTTTAAATTTTTTTAATGTTTATTTATTTTTGAGAGAGAGAAAGAGAGAGAGAGAGGGAGAGAGAGAATCTATGAAGAGAGAGAGAAGAGAGAGAAGAGAGAGAGAAGCAGGCTCTAGGCTCTAGGCTATGAGCACAGAGCCCGACATGGGGCTCGAACCCACGAACTGTGAGATCATGACCTGAGCCAAAGTCAGAGGCTGAACCAACTGAGCCACCCAGGTGCCCCGAAATAGTGAGTTTCAAGAAGTATTGGTTATAAAAGGAGGTTATAAAAGGTTAAAATTGGTTATAAAAGGAGGAAAGAAGATCTATATTTTTCTTATAGGAAATCAACTCTTTGAAAATCTTGCTGTTTCCCAGATATCTGTACTATGAATTTGGGAGACCACCTTATTAACAATTTAAAGCAAAACTGCTTTCTTCAAAATAATTAAAAGATTTAATAAGAGAGAACAAAGGATGCAGCAGTGCTCAGGGCTGGTGAATAACAAACACACAGGCATCTGAATGTAAGTGACATTTATAGTTTATATGGCTCTGTTATCTACGAAGCTGTCAATGGTTTGATATCCAAAGGGAGTCTGAAGGGCTCTATATAAGCCACATGCAGTTCAAGGCCTGAAAGTGTTATTCTGTGCTGCCCCTGACCTCGGGCACAATTGGGAGGGTAAGCTCCCCTTTACACTCTGCTGCTAGGGACACAGGCCCTGGCTGAGCAAGTCTCCCCACGGACCAGACAGAGCTCCTGCTCAGGTCTGAGCTGTGGGTCTCGGGCACCTGCCAGCCCAAGGAATTAACCAAGCCCATCACGTCCTCCCAGGAACATGGGGTCACCGCACCCTCTTGTTACTACAGAGCCCACCTCCCACACCCCCCGCTGGTTCCCCCCATTCCTGAGAGCAGCCCCACGTAGCCTGCGTGGCAGCCGTGTCCTCCCCTCCTGGGAAGTGAGTGCGCACAGTGAAGAAACCGCTGACAAGGCATCTGTCCGGTGTCGGGTGTCAGGGGCTCAGCCTTCCCTGGAGCCCTAGGTGTTTTATCATACCACGTATGATAAAAACGGACGCAAAAGGAGTCATGTAGCCTCGGCAGGGGCACTTCTATCACAGGATTCTGCACAGGACTTCTAGTTCACACAGTGATGTGCATTCCAAGCCTCTCTTAACCTAACTACTGTTTCCCACATTAGCCAAGCCGCCTCCCCATCAGAAGTGTTTCCTTGGTAACAAAAGTATATGTGGGGAATAGAAGCTTAACTAAAAAAATATGCTATTCTTAGTCACAAGCATAAGTTTTATTGGACTGGCATATTTTTTTTTTTTAGTTTTTAAACATTTATTCATTTTTGAGAGGCACGGAGTGCAAGTGAGGTGGGGGCAGAGAGAGGGAGACACAGAATCCGAAACCGTCTCCTGTCTCTGAGCTGTCAGCACAGACCCCAACGCAGGCTTACACTCACGAACCATGAGATCAAGACCTGAGCTAAAGTCAGACGCTTAACCAACTAAGCCACGTAAGCGCCCCAGGAATACATATTCCTAAGTCTATAATGTCTGAAACCACAAAAGGGAAGAAAGTTCAGCACATTTACACAATTTCTATCTGTTTACTTTCCATGGAAGACTGCCTGGTTTAGTATAGTTTTCCCAAGCAACGAAAGCATGAACTGCTGCTGTGTTATCTCACAAATCTTCCATTTCACCACAGAAATCCACCCGATACTATTTCCCTTTCTAAATATCCCCAGTTGCATCAGAAGGATTTATATAGTTAACCTTGATATTAGCACCTAACTCTGATAAAACACAAGATGATTGCTATGCTACCTACCCAGTACAGAGTTAGTTCGTGGGGGTGGGTGAGCAGGTGTGCACGCTAAGGATTGCCCTATGGTAACCAGCTCATCACAGCAGGGCGCCTGGGCGGCTCAGTTGGCTGAAGGTCTGACTTCGGCTCAGGTCATGATCTCGCAGTTCGTGGGTTCAAGCCCCACGTTGGGCTTTGCGCTGACAGCACAGAGCCTGCTCAGGATTCTCTGTCTCCCTCTCTTTCCGCCCCTCCTCTATGCTCGCTTTCTCTCTCTCAAAAATAAACAAAAAATTTTACATAAAAAAATAAGTGCATCTGTGTTTCTCACTTTGTAAGAAGAGCTAAAACATGAATTATTGTCTGCCTTAAAGTTCTAAATTCAAGAAATCGATTATTTTGAACTCTAACTGATGGCTGTATGATTCTTTTTCAAGTCTGGAGATCAAGGAATGAATGGTACACGAGAGCAGCGATGGACCAATGAGAATCTGAGGTCAGCAGGTGTAGAAGCTGGCCTCTGAGCTCTAATTGCTGAAACTTCTATCCTGTTCTGAGACATCACACACTTGCCCTTGGCAATGCTCACAGTGACACACACAAAAAAATTCCTTTTCTCAACAATAGTAAAACAGATGGAAAGGAAATAGGATGGATACTCTGCATACACTTAAAAAAATTTTTTTATTTGCTTTTGAGAGAGACAGAGCAAGCAGCAGAGAGGCAGAGAGAGAGGGAGACACAGAATGTGAAGCAGGCTCCAGGCTCTGAGCTGTCAGCACGGAGCCCAACACAGGGCTTGAACTCAGGAAGCATGAACTGAAGTTGGACGCCCAACTGACTGAGCCACCCAGGTGCCACTATGCTCACATTTTAAATACCCCACCCACCCTCACCTCTTAAACAACAATAAAAGAATAAAAGCTTCTCCCTCTCTTACTTCGTTATGAATGGATACTCCAAAAAGTATCAATGTTACTCGCATCCTAATTTCAAATACAATGTCATAAAATTCCCAATTCAGTCCATCATGGGTGGGTTTGTTTTGTTTGTTTTGTTTTTTAAGAAATTCCTATCTTTCTTTGCCTTTCAGTACTGTTCCAGTTCTGTGTAGGCTTAAATACATTTGGAGTCAAGTA
Source organism: Hyaena hyaena (assembly GCF_003009895.1). NCBI lineage: Eukaryota > Metazoa > Chordata > Mammalia > Carnivora > Hyaenidae > Hyaena > Hyaena hyaena. Next base: position 763,810 of record NW_024081198.1, on the reverse strand, counting down.
ATGCACAACATTAATAGAGTCCTTGCCTTTTTTAGACCCCATTTCAGAGCAGTCAGTGTAACTAAAAATAAGACAATTTATATCCTTCCAATCAATGGAAATTACACTGCTAAGTGATTATTTTCCTCCAAAGCAGGCAACACGCTGTATGCTTACCCTGGAGAAACAGCATTGTTGATGGTATTTTTGGAACCTCCTTCTAGAATCAGACACAGACCTTACCTGAACCCCTTGCCTAGAGGTCCATGTGTGCATCCACATTCACACACATTTGTTACAATTATTTATGGCTCTTCATTTGGCTTTCAATCCACAACTATAACATCTAGCTTGAAAACCAAACTTTTCACTTGGCTAAGGTCAAATAACTTCTGAAACGGGTGGCAAGGGTCATTCTTGTCTCCTTTGTTTTCCTGTCCTTCACAGAAATGGAGCCACAAGTTTTAGTTGTTTATACAGTCACCCTTAAGTCTGCATTTTCTCTCCTGCCCTGTGCAGTTCATCACTTCTGTGAGCATAAATGTCACGTGGCAGTTCCCGGAGGCTTCCTCGGAAAGCTGGTAGGGACCCCCAGCCCTCCTCTGCCAGCTCGGTGCGGAAGTGATGACTGGTACTAAGCCCATCTCCTATGCTCTTCGATTTGCGCCAAAGACTAGGGAAGGCGGAGCAGAAGGGTGCGAGAAGCTTGCGCCCCTGCGGGCTGAGTGGTGGAGAACAGGATTCCAGGCCTGGATTGCCCACCTCTGCAGTGGTATATGAGAGAAGAGAGAGTTCTACCTCGTTTAGAGCAGTGTTTCTTGGCGTCTCTGTTAGCTGCAGACAAATCGAGTCCTAGCTTTCATAAACAATATTTAAAAAATAAAACTCATTCTCCATAAACAAAGATTTCTTATGCAGAGGGCACTGAAAAAGTAAAGTGCCATTTACAAAAGGTGTCAAGTTTTCTGGGAGCTTTTCTAAAGCATGTGTTTCGAAGGATCTCTAGCTCTGCTTGAACAAACACAGAGCTACCTGAGGTCACCACTCAGAACAGGACAGGCACTCACTTGAATGATTACGCTTAGGTGTTTTCTGACTGTATCCCGTTACTTTATTATCAGATAAACATGAAAGGTCAACTTCTACATAAGGTAAGAGTTTAAGCATAGTCATGTTGTGTCACACCACACTCAGCAATGTCCAGAAGCCTGCTAGAAAGTGCCTGTTTATGATAAAACAAGAAAAGCAAAGCATAAAACAAAAGCATGCCTTGAGACTTACGTGGTTATCTCTGTAGTAGTAAGAAAGGGCAGGAAATCGCCGTCTGCTCCGGAATTTGGAACTCCCCACGATGATGTGTGCCGTGGCCGATTTGGGAACGTACAGTTCAGTAGGGTAAGAATCACAAACCTGTCAAGGAAAATACAAGGGGAATTCTCAGGCAATCTAGTAATGCTTTGTGAACTGCCACAAGAAATTCTACTCACCATGCTTATAAACTGCACGTTTACGTTTTCTTAACCAAGTTACCAGTAACTTCGGAGAAACAAAGAAACGCAGATTCCATGAAATCGCCGCAAAGGAAAGCAAACACTCTTTAGCAACCTGTGCTTGTGCACTGTCCCTTCTCTCTGAGGGCACTTTGAGTGGCAAGACAGGGACAGGTGGGCACTTCTTTCATCAAGAAGGGACAAATTATAATTCGGCACCCTGGTAGCTGAAAACAATTTTGCTGCCTGTTTTGAATGAAGGACAGCCTGACAGTGGGAGGCAAGCACCAGGAGTGAGCCCCTGGGGCCATTTCTCTGTCCCCAGCACACGACATGTGCACCCCTGCCTCTGAGAGGGCAGTCCAGCCAGTGCCCCCCCCGGAGACCTCTTCCACTGAGTCTTCCCAAACCTCCTCCATTCTTCGAGGGACAACCCAGCTCCACCTCCTTCAAGAAGCTTCCTCCTTGGACTTCCAGCTCAGGAAACCTTCTAGATCTGACTTGGTACCACACAATGTAACAGCTTTATTTCCGGGTCTTATGTGTTGATTTTACAAATGGTAAGAAATGATTTTATTCTTTCTGCCCATCACTAGTGGTGATTCCCACAGTGTAAACTCTGGAGCCCTGGAATGATCTTGTGATTCAGTCAGAAATCAGCATTTCAGAACATACCTCTGATGTGCCAACTTCATGACCTTCAGGAATATCAAACTACACTGACCTCTAAAACCGATGACACACAGAAATAATATCTCACAGGGTTGATATAAGGATCAACTCAAATAACATCCATGACAAAGCACTTTATAAACCATTAGGTCTAACAAAAATGTTAGAAGCGGCAACAGTAATTGCTGACGTGTGGCTCAGCATGTATTTCGCTTTGACATCAGCCCAATCAATCTTTTTTCAATGTGAAGATTGCCTAGATGGTGTTTCCCTGAGTTTTGCCAAAGCAGCTGCTTATTTCCCAGAAGTCACGCATCTTCTTCTAGACCATTTCAAGAGTCCTCGAGGAGCAGTAATGAAAGGGAAATGCACTAGCTGCATGTCCTCTGTCCATCTCCACCCACACTCACGTATCTGCAGAGATGGGATTGAAGGCAATGGGAACCCACCCCAAGCAAGAGCCAAGCCTCCTCCACTCCACAGATTATGAAAATCATCCTGTGATGTCGCCCCCTTGCCTGCCTCCCTTCTCTTTGTTACTAGACTGGTGCACAACATGGAGCAGGAGATAAAACGACCACAAAAGTGATGTTCTCAGGCCTTAAGTATAATTCCAGCATTGAGCCAAAGGCATTTTAGGTAAGATCACCAAAGAGATCAGAGGCTTCAAGCTCCCGCACTGACCCTCTGGAGGAAATCCTGCACCAGGAACACTGATACTCTGGAAGAAAATCTTGCCCCAAGAACAGATGGCCCAACCTAGCTGGACCCAGAGGGTTCTTACTGGAATTACTACCACAAGACACTACCTTCCTGCCCATGCAAATCTGGCAGCTTCACCTCTCTTCAGTCAATCGGCTAGAACATCACCATACAGGTCATGCCCACTAGTCTGAGGTTCAAGAGACAGGCAGTCATTGTACCAGACTTACAACAGTTCCTTAAAATAACAGTGTTTCAAAGGAAATTGGGAGGTTTTCAGTAAGGCAGGAATCACCACCTACTTTCTTGACTATAACAACACTAAGGAATCGCAAAGTCATTTATGATTAAACAAGGAAGGAATAGGTGAGATTTCTCAACATGCCTATTACACACAGCCTTTCTGAGTAACAAAGGGGTGACTTAGGAAGTGTGGAGCTACTGTCAGGTCCTCTTATGGGCTCCCCCAGCTGGCGTCACACTGGAGCCTTTAACTGCACCATGCCTGGTGTGGGACCAAGAGAGAGGTAAACACCCAGAGCCTACTCTCCTTAATACTCCTGGACCCAACCTACTTAGGGACCTGGCCATTTGCTATCCACTCTGGGTCTTCTTTCTTCACCAGAAGAGCAGGCAGGACTTTCCTACTCTTTAAGAGGACCAGGGCTCTCCCTCTCCACAGTGAAGGAAAATGCAGACCTTTCTGGTTAGCATGCGCAAACACCTCAACCCAGTCAGCAGTGGTCAGGGTTGCACCAGCGGTCATGGTCTCCCCTCTAGGGACGCACCAATGCCATTTACAGAGGCTGCTGCTTCCCCCGGGGCACACAGTGGAGGGGAAAAGGTTTAAGGTTAAGAAATGAAATATGGGCATCCTGATAAGCTCTTGCAGAGGAAGCTCTAAGAGAAGCAAAAACACCTTTGGGAAAAAGTCAGAGTCGTAGTGCCTGTTAGCTCAGGTTTCAAGGTACAACTTCTTAACCAAGCTGCAAAAATTAGTGAATTCACCCTGCATTCAGGAAAGCAGACAGCACTTTCATGTAGAAATTTAAAGAACAGTCCTAGGTAGCACTGACCACTGTCATTTTTGCAATAAGCTCACGCAGTTATAGTAAAAATTCTGACAATGAACAATGCACGGCATGGTGCAAATGAGGCTACCAAATTCTGAAACTAATCCATGCACTTCCTCAAATTTTGCCTGGCTTGGAAAATCATAAAGGAAAATTCAGAGAGAATGGGAGTTCAGAAAAGTACAAAAGCTTTTCTTCTGAATTTTCTTTCTTTACATTGGCTGTCTACGCCAATGAAAGTAAAATAAGTTATAATCATTTCTGCATACTTTTTTTTATTAATAAGGAAATTATTTTCTTTGTCCTCCACTAAATAAATTAGCCTGACAAGAATGCCTGCCTATCTTGGTTTGGCCTTGCCCAGAAAATCTCTTTGGATAATTGTTTCACTCAGTCAACCAGTTTAAATATATATATATTTGACATATACCATTGTTTAATTTAAGGTGTACACATGTTAATTTGATACATGTATATACTGTAATATGACTGCCATTGTAGTGCTAATCAGCACCTCCATCACGTTATGTAATTATTATTTCTTTTCAGTGGTTGAGATCATTAAGTGCTAGTCTCGCAGTGAGTTTGATGATTACAGTCTGATATTGTTGATGATTTTAGTACAATATTGTGGTCCTCTGAATACTTACTATGTGCCAGGCATTATGTTAGGTGTTGGGGGCAGTAATGAATAACAAAAGAGCTACTGGCTCCAAGGACTTCACATTCCCAGGAGAGTTGATCTCTTTCGACCCAGTTATAATCTGGCAGTAAATTCATTTACCACTGCAAGGATAGTAACCACCTGCGATGCATTCCAAGACATCTTTTTAAAAAATTTTTTTAATGTTTTATTTATTTCTGAGAGAGATAGAAAGAGACAGCATGAGCAGGGGAGGGTCAGAGAGAGAGGGAGTTACAGAATCTGAAACAGGCTCCAGACTCTGAGCTAGCTGTCAGCACAAAGCCCGACGCGGGGCTCGAACCCATGAACCGCAAGATCATGACCTGAGCCGAAATCAGACACTTAACCTACTGAGCCACCCAGGAGCCCCCCGAGACATGTTGATCAGACTTCTGTATCTATAGAGAACCACTCAAATGAGCACTTGGCAGAGTTAGTTGCCAGAGTCTTGTGTCTACCTACTTAGACAACTTTCTTCTTAACCATTTAGGATCTAAAATTTATTTTTAAGAATTTATGATATAATATTAGAGGGAAAGGAGGGTGTGATCTGCCTAAAATAGTTTATATATAAATAAAATAAAACAATATGTAACACATAAAATATAGCTGTAGAAAACGGAAACCAACAAGATTTTAAATTATTGGTTTCGATTATACTTTAAGTTATATTCCAAGAGAAACAGGTTAAAATTTTAGCCTAGTAATGAATGATAATTATTTTATTTAGGAAAGACAATTTCAGGAGTTAGGTACAAAGAGAAATCTTTACTTTGAGAATTAGACTATCACAGACATGGTGGTGGTGGTAATGGTGGTGGTGATGATTAGCCTCAAAACATCACACAAACAGAAAAGGGCAGCCTAAGTTCTGAACCTGTTTCTTTCTAAGAAGAAAGACATAACTCTTGTAAAAGAAGGGAGGAAATACACATTTTCTCAACCATGAGGTGAAATGCAAAGTAATCCAGGATGCTACAACTTTCTCAATGGACTGTCAGTCAGAAAGTTTTTGAGAGAATCAACTTTTATTATATTTCTAAGTTGGTAATTGAGAAGGACACATCATAGTTCTCGCAACTCCCATATTAGTAATATCAGAAAATCCCCTAGGTTTTCACCTTTTCTGTTTCCACGTAGTCTGGTGGTTGTTAGTTTGGGTTTGCTGCATGTTACTTTTGAAAAGAAATGCTGACTAACTCATGTTTTGCAGTCTCCATATGTAGGACGTAAGTGACTAAATATGAGTCATGTTTGTGGTGCTAGTTCTAGAAGGAAATCTCTTCAAAAATAGGAAGAACTTGTGTTTCCAAGAAAATATTATTCCACAAGATGCAGCCTAGAGTCATTTTCTTCCTCACTCAAGGGTGTGTCATATTTTTTAAAAATTTTAAAAGGTACCCAATTTTCTTTACTCAGCTTGGATTTTCCTCCCTTTCACTTCAAGGCTAAAAACCCTTTGCCACATCCTTCATTAGAAGCCCCAAATGTGTACTCACGGTGCAAGATTATGGCTGTTAGATTTCAATGAAATTATGAAGAAAGTTCACTACCATGTGTCCATTCTATCCCAAATAATCTAGAAATTCAAAACATTAGAAGAATGATGTGGAAGGAAGTGACCTGTACAATATCAGATTTAATTACAAAACCGTAATAGCTATAATTAATACAAATGTAATTATGGAAATTGTACGGTGTCAAATTGGGATAGAGTTTAGCAAGTAGGCTGGGATTTTTTAAAAAAAATATGCTAGAACATGAAACAAAATAGGAAACACTGACAACTCAAAATTTCTGAGAACCCGAAGGTTCCCCAGGGATAGTATGTAAATATCTCCTGAGAGGAGATCATTGTAACAGCTATATATGTTAACATACGTCTTTTCAGTAAGAAAAAGACAAATAATCTTCTGGGAAAAAAGGATCAAAACTAACAAACAGGCAAGTCATAGAGTCAGCGTGAAACTGCCAATAAATACAAGCTCCAACTTGCCAGTGAGGTGGAGGGCGCACATGAAACCACACTGATATCAAGCACCTGGAGGCTCAGTCAGGAAAGGGTCTGACGTGGGCTCAGGACGCGATCTCACAGTCTGTGAGTTCGATCCCACATCGGGCTGTGTGCTGACAGCTCAGAGCTTGCAGCCTGCTTCAGATTCTGGGTCCCCTCCCTCTACCCCGTCCCACTTGCTCACTCCCTCTCTCAGAAGTAAATAAACATTAAAAAAATTTTTTAATAAAAAATAAAGCCACACTGATATCAATTCACACCGATAACATCGACATTTTTTAAAAGTAACTTTCTGATTAGTTAATAAATTCAGTTATAAACATGAAACAATACAGAAAGGGGCACATTCTTGTGCTCTGTCCACCCCATTTCCACCTGCTCTCCAGGTTATCGCTTCGGCCAACTGCATACATACAAATATATATTCTTATTTTTCTCCCCCTTTCTCAGATAAAAGATGTCATGCTATATTTAATGCTTTTTTTAAGGATATTATTTTTTTTTAATTTTTTAATGTTTTATTTATTTCTGAGAGAGAGAGACAGCGTGAGCAGGGGAGGGTCAGACAGAGAGGGAGACACAGAATCTGAAACAGTCTCCAGGCTCTGAGCTAGCTGTCAGCACAGAGCCCGATGTGGGGCTCGAACCCACGAACCGTGAGATCATGACCTGAGCCGAAGTCGGACGCTTTAACCAACTGAGCCACACAGGTGCCCCAAGAAATTTGAGTTTTCTTCTAATATATGCTCTTATAAACAACGCCTCAATAAATCCCTGAGTATATCATGTGTGTATGCTATTAACTCTTTAGAATAAATTCCCAAAAGTAAGACTGCTGGGTCAATGAGTAGCTGTATTACCAGATAAAGTCAGTGCTAACTGCTGGTAAGCCTGTGGAGTAGGGAGAACTCGTACATCTTTCTATTGGGTCTGGTAAGTCCATGCACACACTTTGGAAAAGAATTTGGCAATTCTCTAGTACGGTTAAAATCCACATACCCTCTAGCTCAGAAACTCTACTCCTAGGTGGAAACCCTCAATCAACCATGAGTCATGATTAGCCAGTTAACAGCTTTGTGACAGTAAAACAAAAAGAGAGAGAGAAGAGAAAATGATCTGTTTTAGAACTATGGTATATTTGTAAAATGTAATATAAGACAATAGTGAAAAATGAATGAATGGAAGCCAAAGGTATCAACAGTCTCTGAACTCCTCTGTGTCTTGGACAGTTACTTAATTGGTCTATGCCTGAGTTTCTCCACCTGCAAAGCAGGGATAATACAACACCTACCACACGGGACTGCTAACAGCCGTCAAGTTTTGTAGCACAGCACCCGGCATGTGGTAACTATTAGAGATGTGTTTATTAAATGGAATGAATCTCACAAGTACAATGATGAGTGAAATATCAAGTTTCAGTAACTGACATTCAGCACAATACCATGTGTAGAAAGCATAAAAAACACAGAAAATACCACATATTACTACTTACAAATGTAGACACATTATAAACATACAAAGAAAGGGTAACACTAGACTGCAGTGAGTGGCACTGGAGCAAAGGGTGATCTGGAGGCAGCATTAGGAGCATTCATCTACGTGTCTATTTTTGTAGTAGGATCATACTGTTTTTATTACTATTGCTAGCAATCAAACATATATATAGCTAATTATTACTCTATTTATATAATAAACTATTGGAACTATACCAAAATAAGAAGCTTCTGCACAGGAAAGGAAAGCACCAATAAAACAAACAATGGGAGAAGATATTTGCAAACAACATACATGCTAAGAGGTTAATATCTCAAATATATGAAAAATGTACACAACACCAAAAAATCAAAATAATGCCAGTAAAAAATGGGCAGAGGACCTGAACAGCTATTTTTTCCAAGTAAGACACACAAATGGCCAGCAGACACATGAAAAGATGTTCAACATCACTAACCATCAAGAAAATATAGCTCAGGGGCGCCGGGGTGGCTCAGTCGGTTAAGTGTCTGACTTCAGCTCAGGTCATGATCTCACAGTTCGTGGGTTCGAGACCTGTGTCGGGCTCTGTGCTGACAGCTAGCTCAGAGCCTGGAGCCTATTTCAGATTCTATATCTCCCTCTCTCTCTGACCCTCCCCTGCTCACGCTGTCTGTCTCTCTCTCACACACAAATAATTTTAAAAAAGAAAATATAGGTCAAAACCACAACGGTATCACCTCACACCAGTCAGTATGGTTTGTATCAAGAAGACAAGAAATAACAAGCGTTGGCAAGGATGTAGAGAAAAGGGAACTCTCATGCACTGTTGGTGAAAATGTAAACTAGTACAGCCACTGTGGAAAACAGTATGAAAGTTCCCTAAAATATTACAAATAGGACTACCATATGATCCAGCAATTCTACTACTGAAGTACTACTACTGAGTACTTACCCAAAGAGAAAATCACTAATTCAAAAAGACATATACATCCTTCTGTTCATTACAGCATTACTTACAATGGCCAAGATATGGAAGCAATTTGTGTCCACTGATAGATAAATGAATAGATGTGGTGTGTGTACGCACGTGTGCGCACACACACACGCAAATATTATTCAGCCATAAAAATGAAGGAGATCTTGCCGTTTGTGACATGAAAGGACCCAGAGGGCATTTTGCTAAATAAAACACAAGACATATAGAGAAGGACAAATGCCACATTATTTCACTTATATGTGGAGCATAAAAAACAAACTATAAGTGAACACACACAGACAGAGAAACCAACAAAAACCAGAAATGGACTCATCGATAGAGAGCAAGCTGGTGGTTGCCACAGGCGAGAGGGGGAAGGATGAGAGAAATAGGTGAAAGGGATTAAGAAGTACAAGTTTCCAGCTATAAAATAAATGAATCACAGGGATGAAAAGTACAGCACAGGGAATACAGTAAATAATACTGTAGTAATGTGTGGTGACGGTACTTACTGCGGGGACATCACCTAATGTACAGAATAGCCCAACCACTATGTGATGCACCTAAAACTAGTATAACAATGTATGCCAACTATGCTTCAATAATAAAAATTTTTTAAAAATGTAACTGATAAGCAGGAGATAAGATCTAAATGGCCCATAAGCATATATAAATCAAGAAATCAAAGGATGTCCGCTAAATTAAAATGAGAAATCGCTTCTCCCACTATCAAACTGTCAAGAAAATTGTTTAAGAACCAAACTCTTTCCCATTGAGGGCACAAGAAAGCAAGCATTCTCATCCACAGCTGCTGAGAATTTACATAAATCTGCAGCTTTTTGGACAAGATGTACAAAAATTTGTGTCAACTTTTTGACATAGAAATTTGACCTTTAGGAATCTGTCTTTAAAAATAATTTTAACACGGGCAACGACAGAATTACCAGGATGTTCTCACTACATTATTTAAAATAGTGAAAAATAATAAAAATCTGAATGTCTAAAAATTGGAGATTAGGTAGACAGAATATGATCCAGCCAGACTACATAATTGTTATATGATGTTTTTAAATGATATAAAATAGATTTATCAACAAGAAAAGACAATATGACGTGTGAAGAAAAGCAGAACACAGGCATGTGTCCATATGATTCCATTTGTATTACAAACATTCAGCGGCGCCTGGGTAGCTCAGTCCATTAAGCCTCTGACTTCAGCTCAGGTCATGATCTCATGGTTAGTGGGTTCGAGCCCCGCATCAGGCTCTGTGCTGACAGCCAGCTCAGAGCCTGGAGTCTGCTTCAGATTCTGTGTCTACTTCTCCCTCTCCCTCTGACCCTCCCCTGCTCACGCTGTCTCTCTCCCTCTCTCTCTCTCAGAAATAAATAAAACATAAAAAAAAAAAACATTCAAACAGTCCATTTTCCTGTGTATTTTCCAATTTTAAATAATTAAATGCATTATTTGCATAAGAAAAGAGTTATTAAATTATGCAGATGAGAAGAAAATCTGAAGGAAAATTTTAAAACCTGACAAAAGAATGGGAGGGCAATGAGATGGTGGGTATTTGTTCTTTTTTCTCTCTTTTCTAAGTTCTCGGCAACATTCTTACCCTCCTTTTATTACTTAAAATATTTAAAAACCTCATAGGGAAACCAACATGGATCTGTAAGCCCATCATTAGGGACGATATGGGACTGGTTCTGCCCCTCTGGCCTCCCTTCCTCTCCATACGCCTTTCTGTAAACGCAGACACATCTCGCCACATTTCTCTGGGGAAGCCTCCTGGTGACCTTGTGTACCAATCAGGAGTTCAGGGAGGACAGGGAGGAGCTGGTGCCAGACGGCCATCAGAGTCTCTGTGACTTCCCCACTAATCACTCACTGCACTATAAAAAGAGCTGATGGGAGAACTTGGCCCTGGCTAGCTCTCCCACCCACTGCCTGGCCATGAGGCCCATTGGGCTTCTGTGGGCTTCCATCTCCTCAAACACGAGAGGGAGAGTGTGTATGTGTGTGTGTGTGAGGGGATCTCTAAGGTTCCCTCTGCCAAACTTTCTGATTCTCGGTGCAGGTAGGAAATGTAGCCGGTAATAACCAAGGGAGACTGCACATCTACAGATCTGTATCTACAAAGACTTATAAAAATTAAAGCAGATTAAGTCAGCCATGCTAAGCTATGCGAATCATGAGTTCACTTGGATTAAGTATCTGGATTTCATTAGATGCCTGCACTCACTCGGTAGTCTCTATTCACATCGCTGAGCTGCCAGTAATTATCAGGGAGGCCCATTCGCTTGTATTCTTCACTGAGATCAATCAGCATCCAGCCCTGTTCTCTTTCTTCTTTGTCCAGCTTGGGGTTGAATGAAAAGCAGTATAACTCCTCGTATTTCACTGCAAGAAAAGGGAGAATAAAGCCAAATCAAGCTAAGTCAAAACTAGAACCGAATCTCCCCAAACGCGCTCTGTCTGGACTAGAGGACAGCCAGAGGCCAGGCTGGCTCCGGACCCCTTGGGACACTCTCTGGGCAGGTACAGACACCTCCTCCTGGCAAAACCATGAAGACCTTGGGACAAATGAACTCAACTTTGAAGAGCTTCTTTCCTTTCAGAAACCAGGCCTTCCCCATTTTGTGTTTTTGTTTTTTCTTTTTTAAAGTTTCTCTGGAAGGCAAACATATTCCCCAGATCACATAAGAAATGGAGGTTAAAAATTAATTAAGAAGGCAGAGATCATTAGACATCAGGAACTCAGTCTGTTCATGTATATTGAGCTTGGATTTGGGCCAGTTTCTCTAAAGTAGACAGAGGTCCAGACCACTGCCATATTTTGATGTTCACATTATTAAAACAATAAAAAAATAGCAACGAAAGGCTGTGGACTGTAAGGGCACCTGGGTGGCTCAGTTGGTTAAGCGTCCGACTTCGGTTCAGGTCGTGATCTTGCAGTTTGTGGGTTTGAGCCCCACATCGGGTTCTGTGCTGACAGCTCAGAGCCTGGAGTCTGATTCAGATTCTGTGTCTTCTTCTCTCTCTACCCCTCCCCCACTCGTGCTCTGTCTCTCTCTCTCTCAAAAATAAACAAACGTTAAAAAATTTTTAAAGAAAGGCTATGTAATGCATTTAAGTGTTTGCCCTGAAAATATCTGAACTTTAGCAAACACATCAATGTCATAATTACACTACTCATACAAAATTCATAGGATTCATAAGAAAATCAATTCATAGTGACAGGCCCCCTGGTCATGAGGGGCAGATTCAAGGATGCATGACGAAACTCTCCTTTCAATTCTGCAAGGATGTCTTTTGACTTTACGTAACACCCTTTCTGCTTGTGAGGCCAAGCTCCACAGCTTTCCCCATTCAAAGCTAAAATCTGATTGTCTGGCTCTGATCCCACCCTGGTGAAGGAAGCATTTAGGCCAGTGCTCCTCAACAGAAGTGCCACATATGTCACCAAGCCACATATGTCACTTAAAATGCCTTTGTAACCACATTAAAAAAACTAAAAAGAAACAATGAAATTAATTTTACTAATATGTTTCATTAGTAACCCAATATATCCAAATATTATCATGTCAACATGTGCATAATATAAAACATATTAGTGTTGTATATATCTTGCTTCGCAATGCCTTTGAGATTCCCTGCTAGCTCCATTTCAAGTGCTCACTGGCCACATGCAGCTGCTGGCTACCATACTGGATAGTGCAGATCCCAGCATCAACAGTAAAGAGAAATTATGGCTGATACTCACTAAACCCTTATTTCATTCCAGATTCTGTTGCTAACAAATGTATTAACCTACAATGGGCCTCAGTTTCCGGATGAGAAATTGGAGGCAAAAAGAGGTGAAGGAACCTCTGGGCTGAAATTCGGCAACCTGGCTGTAGAGTGCATTCTCTGAATCACACGCACTGCCCGTTTAAGGCAGATCCTTCTCCCTTCTCCCCAGACGGACCACCTTCGTGTCTTTTCTTTCCGTGTGCCATCCTCTACCTTCCTTTTCCCCTCACGGTTTTCTGAGGTCCCCTCATCTATTCCTTAATCTGTTGACAACATTCAGATGTGGATAATTTAATTGCTCTTAAACATGGGTCTGGGGACGCCTGGGTGGCTCAGTCAGTTAAGGGTCTGGCTTCGGCTCAGGTCATGATCTCACGGTTTGGGAGTTCGAGTCCCGCATCAGGCTCTGTGCTGACAGCTCAGAGTCTTGGGCCTGCTTCAGATTCTGTCTCTCTCTCTCTCTCTCTCTCTCTCTCTCTCTCTCTCTCCTTCTCTCTTAAAAATAAACATTAAACAACAACAACAACAAAAAATGTGTCTGGAGACCCAACAAAGGACCTCACCACCAGCAAAAGGCCACAGTAACACATAGGCAACCTAAGATCTAAACTCAGTTTCAGGCTTGTGATTACTATTGAAATGACTCATTTACATGGAAGAAGAGAGATAAGGGTCATATTTTCATTACACATGTCTTCTTTCTTGTAGAAACAAACAAACAAACAAACAACTATAGGGTATCCGTAAGATAAACTTCAGCTTACTTACTTATCCGTAAGATAAGTTCAGTTTCTCTTGATATCGTTTATTCTAAACTTCAAACTTTAGAATATGGATGATATCAATCAATTAGAAAATACACACCTACAAGAGCATGTGTACACACAGAGGAGATGCTCTCAGTAGGAACTGGTTCTTATAACCTTAGCTTATTGAGCAGACAGCACATAAAACTGAGATCCATTTCTGGGAACCACTGGCTCGACACTGACACATCTTTTCCATCTCTCAGTACCATTTTCATGACTCAGGCCTCTGATATCATAATGTTAACCGCAAATGCAATTTGTTTAAGAGGGCAACGGAATCTCTTGAGAAAGCCTCGGTTCTCTCAGTGAAAGAAGAGCTTATGAAGGCAGGGTGAACACTGGAAGCTAAGTGCCCTTTGTTAAGTAGTTACAGACAGGGGCAAAGGCAGAAGAAAACCACTGGAGGACACGTAGTTTTCAGTGGATGGGCTCACGCCTGCTGTCACTGGGAAGAGGCAGAGACACTGTACACAAAGCAAGAAGAACTTACGCAGACATGAACAAGGTTATTCGTGAATTCCGAACTGGGAGGCATCAGAATGCATTGCCACTAAAACTGTGAAATGTTTTCTCTGTGTTCTTTTTTAAGCAAAAGGGTGATCAGTCACACCTCTAGCCCAATTTAGGTAAAATTCTTCATGAGGGAAAAGAAATCCTCATTTTTGTCACCCAAAACTCAGTCTTATTAACATAGGCAAGCTTCTCACAAAAAGAAAAACATTTCAGGAAAAGTGATGTAGAAATCATTCTAGTATTTACTTTACTGACCTACTGAAATCTTACCACTGCTAGGCAAAGGCAGACTTGAAGGTTTTTCTATCTATCAGAAAGAAAAAGGACAATTTCTAAAAACTGCATTAAGAATGGGTAGCATGGGGGTGCCTGGGAGGCTCAGTCAGCTAAGCATCCAACTCTTAGTTTTGGCTCAGGTCATGATCTCACAGTTCATGAGTTCAAGCCTCACATTGGGCTCTGTGCTGACAGTGGGGAGCCTGCTTGGAATTCTCTCTTCCTCCCTCTCTCTGCCCCTGCAGTCAGTCTCTCTCCCGCCCCCCTCAAAATAAATAAACTTAAAAAAAAGAATGGGTAGCATCTCAGTAATGTTTCTAGAAAAGCCGAATCGGTGTTTCAGGACTCAGCAGGCAGCATGCGAGATGCACGCTATAACTGACCCTGTGTTACTGGAGGACTATGGTTCGTCACACACCCCTCACCCGAGAACAACTCGTCTCTGCTCTCGGGCCCGTACCTATTGCCCCATCGACGCCTTCGCTCTTAGGTAAGCCTTCTTCCTACTCCCTGGGCAAGATTTATGTCATCGAGGGGCAACTTTCAAGTTGGAACCACCAAGCCCACAAACGGCCCGGTCTCTGCACCCTACCTCTGCTCCTTCTCTTCCATAAAAATGGGAAGGGTGTTCACTCGAGCAGATAAGGCAGCTGTGGGTAAGACAAAGCAACGAGAGAAGGAAGAAAAATGACCTGGTCTGTTTTCCAGGTATCGTGCTAAATGGTTATGAAAATAGAATATTTCCGGGAAAAAAAATGAAGGAAGAATCATGATAGACTAATTGGGGGAAACAAAAGGTAAACTAATAATATAATGAAAAACACTTTAAAAAGAAAAAGAAAACTTACAACACCAATGTAAAACCTCAATAATACAATTATGTCACTGACTGCTTCCCTTTTGCACATTTTTTAAAACTGAAAGGAAAAATAAAACACAAACGGGCATTAGCAGAATGTGGTGGTGGGTCTGGGAAGGGAAACAGAGACATCAGAAAGACACACATATGTGGGGTTCATGAGAACCAAAAGTAACAGTTGAAAGCTAGCCTGTTCCCAACCTTCTGCTTCATTCAAGCGACCTAAATGGAGTCGAAAAGCCATTTAAAGAGGGTCAGGAAAGAACACAGCTATTACTGGATTTGGCAGCTTTAGAAGAAAAATAAGGAAGAGGCGCCTGGGTGGCTCAGTCCGTCAGACTCTTGATTTCAGCTCAGGTTATGATCTCACCATTTGTAGGTTTGAGTTCTGCTTCAGGCTCTGTGCCAGGCTTGGGATTCTCTCTCTCCCTCTCTCTGCCCTTCCCCAGCTCACTCTCTCTAAAAATAAGGAGAAGAAGAGGAAGAAGAGGAGGAGGGGAGGAAAAGGAAGAAGCAGCAGAAGCAGCACAAGGAAGGAGGAGGAGGAGGAGGAGGAGGAGGAAGAAGAAGAAGAAGAAGAAGAGAGAGAAGAGGGAGAAGAAGAGGAAGAGGAAGAGGGAGGAGGAGGAGGGGGAAGGAGGAGGAGGAGGAAGAGGGAGAAGAAGAAGGGGGAGAAAAATAAGGAGACATTTGTTGTCTATTTTCAACCAACAAGTGTTTGAATTAAACACCAGTGCTATGGAGGATAATTCTTGGTCGAAAAGAACTGGACTCAGAGATGATGGTCATCAATAAAAAGGAAATTACCACTGCAGACACTGTATAAGCAGCAGTGACTTAGACAAGGACGTAAAAAGTTAAATTAAACAAGTGAGAGGGCACCTGGGTAGTTCAGTGGGTTAAGCCTCCGACTTCCACTCCAGGTCATGATCTGATGGTTCATGAGTTCAAGCCTCCCCTCAGGCTCTGTGCTGACACCTCAGAACTTGGAGCCTGCTACGGCTTCTGTGTCTCCCTCTCTCTCTCTGCCCCTTCCCTGCTTGTGCTCTCTCTCAAAAAAATAAATAATAAGTATTAAAATTTTTTTAAATAATAAAAATAAACTGAGCAAATGAAATGATGTCAATCATGAGATTTTGTAAAATCGTAATAAATGTGAAGATTTGAGGACTAAGATGAACTTGGAAAAAAACACTGTAGTCTCGAAAAAAAATAGGAAAATAAACAAATAAGATGGTTCAAATGTTAAAGGACCAACACTAATTGATACAAAAATAAACAGTAGAAAACAAATCAGCGCAAGGAGAGAAGAAGGCACATGGGAAAAATGGAAGTTCTCTGAGAAACAGGTCTTTTCATCTGAAAAATGTATATCCTTATTGGTACACTGGATCTATTTTTCATTGGGGCCAAACCTTTACTTTAACCTAAATTGTTCTTTATTTGGATTTAAGGAGCTTACTGAATTTGGCTACATTAATTTTTGATTCTTACCAATGTGAATTCACACAAAAGACAAACCAGTAAAAGCTCACTAGATTTTTTAGTAGTTTGATGTACCCTTATCCCAGAAATCCAAATTCAGTGAGGAGAGGATCTCGAGAGCTCTGAAAATATCTCCTTCATAGGACTTGACTTAAATGGTCTCTCAAACATTTCTTCTTTTGTGGGGGGGAAAAAAAAAAAAAAAGTTGTCCTCTATAGGACCTGTAGTTTAGCTGTGTGTCCATAAGGGTAGCTGAAAACTGGCGATTTGTTTGGTGACTAACCAGAACAACCACAGGGAGCTATATCGTGCTACTAGCCTTCAAAGTACACTACACCCCCCACCCCCCCACACACATTCTGATATACTTAGAGGAGGGGGAAGGTGTAATTTGTAAAAGATCCTCAGATGGCTCTAATAAGCTACCCCTATTCCTAGCTGGGACCCCCTCCTCCCTTCCCTACCTCCACCCAGATTCGAAAGCCTGCTTCCAAGGTTATAGGCTGTAATGTGTCCTAATTTTAGCACTGCCTCTAACATTAAACTGTGCAACTGTGTGGGTTCTATTTCATCTTCCCACACTTATTCAAGTACTATGTTTTATGTAAACTGGCATCTCTAATTCCAGCGTTTCAAAATGCTGGTGGCTTTCTAAAAATCTTCTAAGGTAATGGGTTAAATTCAATTAACTACTCTCATTTCCTTTCTTGCTCTCTGGCTGTGTCTAACACCTAACTCCCAAATGCCCCCTGTAAGAAAAAGTGTGTGTTTTAAAAAATGAGGAACACAGAGGTTTTCCTCCCTGGGGGCCCTTGCAATGAGTCCTGGGTGCTCCCTGTCATCACCGGCCAGAGCCCTCACAGCCAGTGTCATCTGCCCTTCCAGCCACTCAGCTCTTTCCCAGTTCTCGGGGCTATTCCTAAATCCCATTAATCCGGTCAGAGCACATTTATTATCCAGTACTCCCATTAATCAGTGACACAGAAATTGCTGGCACACAATTCTCCTCACAATTCCTGCTGCACGCAACCTCACATACATCTTCCCAGAACTTCTGTTCCAATTATAGTGTCCCCTCTAAAAAGTTCAACTGCTTTTCTGGCTCACTCTGCAGTTCTCTGCAACACACGGAGATGAAAGAGCCTGAGCCTGCTGCCCTGAAAGGGGAGCAAAGTCAAGTCAAAATTAGCAGATTCTGACAGCTCCCTGGCATCCCGTTCATTAAACAGCTTCAGTCCTTCATTATCTACAGACGATACATCACATTATAAGAAATGGAGGACCCAGCCAGACCTCTTGCAGCATCTGCGATCAAACCTCTTGCCCTGAATCAAAAAGCATTTAGCAAAGTAACTATAAAGAAGGATCCGATGTCCCTCCTCAGTGACTTTGGTGTAACACTACCATGGATGTTACTCTTATATAAAAGATTCATTTTTCCTGAATTCCCCCCAGAAAGTCAGATGTCGATTTCTTTTAGACAAAGGACAGCACAACCCATACAGCCACACAGAGAGCCCAGAAACACTTCTCTAGAGGCGCACAGTAAGCTCTAAGTCTGAAGACCTCAAACTGAGAAACTGAACAAGAGAGTAATTGTCAGCACCTGTGTTAACATTCTGCCGACAACCCTTACGGAGGTTTTGTTTAAGAGAGTCAACATATCCACACGGTGAACATAACCGATGTTAACGATGGTCCAGTTATACCAACCTTGGGAAGCACACGTTACCATCAAGAAGCAATAGAAACCAAACCTTGATGGGCGTCTGGGTGGCTCACTTGGTTGAGTGTCCAACACTTGGTTTTGGCTCCTGTCATGATCTCATGGTTCTTGAGTTGAAGCCCTGCATCAGGCTCTGTGTTGACAGCGCGGAGCCTGCTTAGGATTCTCTATTTCTCTCTCTCTGTTTCTCTACCTCTGCCCTGCTCGCTCGCTCTCAAAATAAATAAATAACCTTAAATTAAAAAAAAAGAAGAAGAAACCAAACCTTCAATGCCCCAACAGGGGAAACTGCACTAGAACTGTTTGATATCAATGCCTTCCATACAAAACAATTTGTCAGTTTTATCTCAGGCTTCAAGCAAAGTGGCTTGACCATTATAGTATGGGAAGAGCATCATTCTACAATGGTTTTGCTCCAAAGGGAAAATGTGCTCTAACCCCCTCTGCCAAGATAAAGTGAATACTGAACACAATGAAAGTGAATACTGAAAACAGTAAATAACTCAGAGAGAATCCCTAAAAGGCAATGAATCATTCAGAATACTTGGCCTCGTCTGAGGACCGGGATAACATATAATTCCTAGAACGCCCTAATTCTCAGACTATATGTATTTCTTGAACATGATTTGTGAACTTGAAGGCACGCACATAAGAAATGCGGAGGTGGTCCGCCCTACCTGGCCGAGCAAGGCGTATCAGAGAGATGTACACATCATGGCAGTCTCTTTCCTGGGGAATGATGAGCTGTAACAGCTGAAAGTTCTTGCAGCGAATCAGTAGAGGGCACCCAGTAGCGGCTGTGGCCTGTTTTTCAATGGTGGAAATCTGACTGTGAAGAATCTACAACCAAAAGTCATGTGGGTAAGCTAAGCACAAAGAAGTGACAAACAAGACACGGAGTAACACAGATCTCTGAGGCACGCAGACGAGAAACACTCCCCAAACTTTATCCAGCTCAACACCTGCATTCAGATGACAAGGGCTGAGAGGTTCTGGGAAAGATCGGTCTAAACATACCATTTTTTCATTACCAAGCCTTCTGGTATCCAGGCTGATTATTTGGAGCAAAGTATTCAGCATATAACTTTGTACAAGTCCAGGTAAGGGAACATTTTGGTAGTCAAATGTTGAATGAGCTTAATAGCTAAAATTAAATAAGGTCATGAGAAGTTAGTAAAATAAACCTTGCAATCAACAAATGTTAAGAGATGGCTCCACTGGGAGGTGCCACCATGCTCCTAAATTCCACATGGAATGCTCAAGTTCAATAGCAACTTGAGATTGTTGTTTTCTAAGCTGCCGGTGGCCAAGGAGGCTGCAGAAGAGATTTATGTTCAGGAAAATCATGCTGAAGTACCTCTCTCTGGTGTTTTGAGGGGAGAGGGTCCCTGCTCAGCCCTCAACAGCAGCACTCATAATTTTTTTTTTTGAGTACAGTTGACACACAGGGTGACATTAGTTCACCCTGTGACTCACCAACTCTGTACATCACACTGCACTCACACGTGCAGTTACCATCCACCACCATCCTTCCCCGTGAAGTAATGCCTGCCACTTTCTGCTTAGAACGTATCATCTATGCAATATAGAAGAGGGAAAGTCTACAATTCAGGGATTCTGGTTACAGTCATCATGTCATAGTTGGGTGAGTCTATAAAATAAGAAGTATCTAATGGTCTCATTATTAAGTAGCAGAAACGTCTGCCAATGGGACTCTTCCCTAGCTTGTCTTCTCTTTTGAATTATCAGGAAAATGAAGCGATATAATAAAATGACTAAACGGCCTGCATAACTGGATCCTACAAATAAACTGTATCGCAAATAAAGCACTACACAAATGCTATATCTGGCACTGATTATTCTCGAATGTCTACTTGACAGCTGTGACATGAAGCCTTATATCTCTGGCTACTTCTAGACTGGTCTTTGATGATGTTCAAATAATTAGTCTTTAAAATGAACAAGTGGGGGGCGCCTGGGTGGCTAAGTCAGTTAAGCATCTGACTTTCGCTTAGGTCATGATCTCGCAGTTCGTGGGTTCAAGCCCTGCGTCGGGCTCTGTGCTGACTGCCAGCTCAGAGCCTGGAACCTGTTTCAGTCTGTGACTCCCTCTCTCTCTGACCCTCCCCTGCTCACGCTGTCTCTCTCTCTCTCCTAGAAATAAATAAAAAATAAAATAAAATAAAACAAAACAAAACAAAACAAAATAAAATAAAATGAACAAGTGGATCAAGTGGACTCGACTCCATGCAGAAAAAGGCAAAGCTGACCTTCCAAAAACAGTTCTGAGCACGCAAATGCCAGAAGCCCCCCACCCCACCCTGAGGCCAAACAAAAGAACGGAGGCTCAAACTTGTTACATGAAACAACAGAAAACACGTAAAGCCAAAAACAGAAACATACCCATGTTTCTTTTCTTGTGTCAGGTGCATTTTCCACGAATATTACATGAGTAGCCGTCAAATACAGAGTACCTAGGGCTGCTTTTTTAGAAGACATTCGATCTACCAAGCGGACATTTTCAACCTAGAGAAACCATTTTGACAGAGTTATAATAAAGCAAAAGACTAATCATAAAAATTAATAGTAAGCAGGTAATCTTATGTTTAACCCAATAATTTTGAGAACTATCCCAATAAGAAAAACCAAAACTTTCCCCCTTTACTTAGACCTCAGAATATGTTTCTGTATATCAAAAGATTAAAATTTACTAATTACTTAATATATAATTTTATTTTCTTTTTAAAATTTTTTTAATGTTTATTCATTTTTGAGAGAGAGAGATAAGCATGAGCAGGGAAGGGCAGAGAGGCAGAGAGACACAGAATTCAAAGTAGGCTGCAGGCTCTGAGCTGTCCGTGTAGAGCCCAACATGTGGCTTGAACTCATGAACCATGAGATCATGACCTGAGCTGAAGTCAGATGCTTAACCGACTGAGCCACCCAGGCACCCCAAAATATAATTTTAAACATATCACAGATTTATAGACCTATTCTTTAAGAATACCCTTTCTGTATTTTAAATAAGTATTTTTATTTCACCATAATTATAGAATTTTAGTTTAAAGCAGGACGTGTATGCATCAAAGTGCGGTTTTTACAATAACCATGTATGAATTATGTCTATCGAAAGGACAATAAGGTATTTAACAATTTATTTTTCCAGAGCAGAAATGGCCTCAAAGCAGCTTGCTTCCACATAAACTAGCAGGAAATACACATATGTGAGCCAAAAGTATCCAAGGAATGTGCTGCATGTTTACAAGGAAAAGCTACCAAATTAAGCTGCTCACATTCATTTATAATTAAACGTCTCTAGTAAATGGAATTTTTATCACCAACCTTCAAATGGTTAAGGGAGGTAACTGGAAACAATGTTTATCAACATATCTCTCTTAGAAGCAGAGCAGTTTTAAGGATATGTGCAGTGGGATGATTCCAGTATGAAATAGAATTGAAATTCTAAGACAACCTCTACAGGACAATAAAACCTGAAGGAACTATGACTAACAAGGCAGAGACACCACAACCACCTGATGGACATTCCTATAAAGATGGCAGCTCCACAATGCTACTTACTACTGGCAAGGATCAACCGTCTACAGACACCGGCTAAGCCCTCACCCCCAAGTCAGGATGGTTACTCGCTTCCTTGAGGCAGCGTCAGGGACTAGTGAATCGTACTGGCTCCAGTCTTCAGTCTAAATGGACGCTGCATCCCTGATGTATTTGGGGGAGCACAGGGCTTCTCGGCGGCTCCCGGGAAGACCTAGGGGGATACCAGAACTAATGGGCATTCCTCAGGACACCAAAGTCCTGATGCACTCAAGACGCTCCACTGCCCCATTCTTCTCTGACCCTGGAACCAAAACAGCCTTCCCATCCTACTTCTTCCCAGTTTTCAGGGATCTGAGGAGGTAAATAAAGAATGAAGTATACAACATACTCTTTTATTCATACGATGTAGTCTGAGGTGGTGGCATGATGCCCGAAGCCTTGTGAATGTTAAAGATGCTAATTCAACAACGGGGTCTTAACAGACCAGCTCATAGTTTTAAAAAATATTTCTTTTGTTACTCTGTTACTGATATGCTCCACATTTTTTTTTTTGAGAGAGAGAGAGAGAGAGAGAGAGCACAAGCCGGGGTGGGGGGGGGGGGGCGCGGAGAGAGAATCCCAAGCAGGCTCCACACTGTCATTACAGAGCCCAACATGGGGTTCAAACCCACGAACCATGAGATCATGACCTGAGGTGAAACCAAGAGTTAGACCCTCAATTGACTGAGACATCCAGGCATCCCTGATATGCTCCACATTCTTCCACTTGGTTATTCCTCATTGTGTCTCTTTTGTAAATGGTCTTCGTATCACTGGTTTACCTTCCTACTAAGTGATCATCATTCCTTATGTACTCATAAAAAGTGTTTATTAGTAAGGACAGTAGCCTACAGCCTAATTTTTATTTGTGTGTTTTACAACTTCCTGTTTACCCAATTCTTTAACTGCTTCTACTCATTTTTTCAATGAAGTCTCTTGGATGCTCTGGGTAGACAGGAATATTTTCTGTAATAATGTTTCTTCTTTTCTGGTATTCATACATCTTTTCCTTTCCTTGTTTCTATGGCATTAACTAGACACTTCAGACTAGAAGTAAATAGCAGCACTGACAACAGTCACCCATGTTTTCATTTCTTTTTTTTTAATTTTTAAATCTTTATTTATTTTTGAGAGAGAGAGGGACAGAGTGGGAGTGGGAGAGAGAGGGAGACACAGAATCCAAAGCAGGCTCCAGGGTCTGCACTGTCAGCACAGAACCCAATCCGGGGCTTGAACTCATCAACTGTGAGATCATGACCTAAGTGGAAGTCAGACGCTTAACTGACTGAGCCTCCCAGGTGGCCCATCATTTCTTTTTTTAAAATAACATCTTTATTGAGATTTAATTCACATTCCATACAATTCACCTACTGTACTGGTCAGTGGTTTGCAATATAATATATTCACAACCTTGCACAACATTACCACAATCAATTTTAAAACATTTTCATCACCCCAATAAGAAACCCTGTACCCATTAGCATTCACTCTTCATTTCTTCCCCACCCATCAACCTACTTTCTGTCTCTGTGGATTCACCTGCTCTGGACAGTCCTAGTTTCACATAACCAGAGCCCGACAGCATGCTGTAGTGTGCGACTGGCTTCCTTCACTTGGCATCATGTTTTCAATCCAAGTTGATCCATGTAGAATGCATCATTACTTCATTTCCTTTTATTGCCAAATAATATTTCATTACATAGATATGGATATGTCACATTTATATTTCTCCGTTTGTCAGTTGATGGACATTTGAGTTGTTTCTACTTTTTGGTTATTAGGAATAGTGCTGCTTTGAACATTCTTATACAAGCTTTTATGAGGAAAATCATTTTCATTTCTCTTGGATATACACACACACACACACACACACACACACACACACACACGTAGAAATGGAATTAATGTGTCATATACAAGCCTGCTTAACATTTTGAGGAACTCACACATTATTTTCCAAAGCAGTTGTACCATTTTACATTCCTACTACCACTGTATGAAGGTTCCAATTTTTCCACATCTTTGACAACACTTTTTATAATCTTTCTTTTTTACTACAGTCATCCTAGTAAGTATAAGAAAGCATCTCACTGTGATTTTCATTTGCATTACCCTGACGATTAATGATGTTGGGCATCTTTTCACGTGTACCTCTGTTTTTAATGGGAACACTTCCAATACTTCACCACTGAGTTTGAGGATTTATCACATTATGGAAGTGACCTATTCTTAGTTCACTAAGAATTTTGATTTTTGAAAATCAGGAGTGAACACTGTGCTTTTTGAATACATATTTGGATGAATATTTCCTTTTTATTTTGGTCCTATATAACCAATAATAGCAATAGATTTCTTAATCTTTAAAGAAGTCTTGAATTCTTAGAGTTGGCGTTTTAACATTTTGTATATTTTACCATGTCTGTTTTGATTTCTGTTATGGCTTTGCATTTATGCTTTTAAGAGAGACTGACATGTACCAGCCTATTCTACTTTTATCAGGTGACTTCATCGTGGTTATGATGACAGTCATTAATCAGGAAGATTTATACAACTTATTAATCATTTTTGAAGCAAATACAGGCACTTCTTTATATAGAAATACATCTTTAATTATCCTTTCAATTTCTTATGTGGTTATATATCTACTTGATGTTACCATTTTCTTTTTAAAGATTTTTTTTTAAGTAATCTCTACACCCAATGTGGGGGCTTGAATTCACAACCCTAAGGTCAAGAGTCACACACCCCACTGACTGAGCCAGCAAGGTGCCCCTCAATGTTACCATTTTTTACTAAATCTCATTTGTACATCTATTTTCTTTACAAATTATCTTCTAATTGCTGGTGTCCAAATTCTCATAACTTTTTAATTCCTATCTGCAGATGAATCCCTCCCTCTTTATCCTTTCTCTCATTCCTAAATTGCGAATTATGCTTTTACTTTCTCTTGATTAGACGGGCAAAGGGTTTTCTTCAAAATAAAAGGTCTTGGATTTATATATAATACTTTTTCTCTTTTCTGTTTAATTTCTGCTCCTTTGTTAGTAATAGTTCGGCCTTCCTCGGTATACCATGTGGCTTTCTCTGTTCCTTCATTCATTTCTAAACTCTCAGGCTTAAAAGTCCACTCATTCATTGTCATTCTTTTTGTTTAATAACAAGCATTTAAGTCCAATCATTTCCCTCCAAGTAAATCTTTGGCTGCACCTTATGAGTTTTATTTGCAGCATTCTCCTTCTTTCTAGAAGAGTCTTTTACTGCTTCTTTGACCCAGGAGCATTTAAGGAGATTATTTTTCTACTCTCACATGATCAGATTATTTTACTTAAACTGTTGTCATTAAAGGTTCTATTCCGAACTAACTGCAAGAAAGATCTTATGGAAGAGAGTTGTGGGAGAAGAAAAGCAAAAGGATATATTATTTTTGGAACATTTCTATGGGAAAATACTGATTTGCATGCTAAAATATAACTACCTAAACTAAGTGGAGGTTCAGGGGTGATACACCAGTTAGCAGTATCTAAATATGGAATGTAAATAATTTTCCCTGTCCTTCGGACTAAGGAGACAAAACTTGATTGGGATAATCATGTTGAACATAAGATAATATTTTGAGGCAAAAATATTTAGTATGGATTATTCTCTCCATAGTAGTGAAGGAAGCTATACCACTTAGATTATTTTTAGAAAACCTCAGCGAAACAGAATGAGGTTCACAGATGGTGGCAGATTAGAATACTTGATGAGACTTTTTCTGTGTCTTTTTGTTAACTTTGGCTGCTGTTGCAGAAAAATTACATTTCAAAATTTGGCAATAGTTCTTAAAGGTCCCATCGCTGCTGAAAGTAATTTTGAAGTAGAGGGAGAAAAAAAGAAATAAAAACACAATGAAGGAAATAAGAGGAGCATAATTTCCCAGTGATCTGTAACAACAAAATAAATGAACAGTAAAAATTAAATTTCAACTGTCTGATAAATTCTGTGATGTTAGGGAGCAATGCTCAGGGGTACCATATGGTTTACACTAAGATAGCCAGAACATTCTTGACTGGAACTCTAGAATCAGTCAACTGTATATTAAATGAAACAAATCTCAAGAGTTTGGGCACCATCTTGACAACCCACTGGCTCAATAACTCTGCCTCACTGTTCAGCTAACTTAATTCTATCTTATTTAGACATTATAAGCTATAAATCGGTAATAAGACCGATTTCATGCCTGGAGAGACAGGACTCAGAGGAGACCACCAGCTTCCCTGGACCAAGTTATTACAATTCATTTGTGCGCGCCCAGGAACACCATGCTGAAGACACACTAGGTATTCATGCTCCATGACTAGTAGTTCATCTATGCAAAACATCTGACAGTGCATCATTAATTCTTGGGTGTGCACTGTTCACATTCTGACACTTCTGAAAACGGAATACATCTTACGGTTAATGTGTAAGAAGTCGTGTGTCATTGTAATCGACAGTGCTTCTGCCTTTCTTTGTGGGGACACAACATCTTGGTGCGTCTTATCATCACTGATGTCTTGGATTTGCTCAAGTGCAGTTAAGTTTGTGGTCGTTGGCACATAAATGATATGTGAAACCATGAGACCCAAAGAGGTTACCCAGGAGAACATGTAGAGTGAGAAAAGAAGAAATCTGAGGGAATCTAACCTTTAAAGTTCTGATAGAAGGCGATAAATCAGAAAACCAAACTAGACAGGAATGCAGCTGGAGGAGGAAACTCAGGAGAGTGTGTGGTCATGGAATGATGTCAGGAGGGAATGGTTTAAGAGAAAGGGAGAGTGTCCACTCCAATGCTGCTGAGACATCAAGTAAGTCAAGAAGTGTAAAACGTCCACTGGGCTCAGTAACATGGAAGACGCTGCTGACCTTAGCGGGGCAGTCCTGGGAGCACAGCGATCAGAAGCCAGAACATAACAGCAGAAGGAGTGAGCTCCAGAGGGCCCGAGAGAGTAGAGGCTCTTCTCCTTGTAGAAGGAAGGAGTGGACCAAGCAGAAGGAACAGTGCAATAGCCTGACCACTGGAACTCCACCCTCCAAAGCATAGGAGGAGCCTTCCAGAAGCAACTGGCATGTCAAGACATGTTAGAGAAAGAATCTTATTGTGCTGCCGAAGAGGGGGCCATCTGGAGCTGTGATACACACACAATATACAACTCCCATTAGGAGCTGAAAGAACTTGGGAGGAGTTGAGACCTTGAGAGAAACGCATTTTTTTAAAGTTTATTTTATGTATTTATTTTGAGAGCAAGGGAGAGAAGCAGGGCAGGTGCAGAGAGAGAGAGAAAAAAAATCCCAAGCGGGCTCCACACTGTCAGCACAGAGCCTGACACAGAGTTCAAACTCAGAAGCTGTGAGATCATCACGTGAGCTGAAATCAAGAGTCAGATGTTGGGGCACCTAGGTGGCTCAGTTGGTTGAACGTCCAACTTCGGTTCAAGTCATGATCTCGCGGTTTGTGAGTTTGAACCCCGCATTAGGCTCTGTGCTGACAGCGTGGAGCCTTGAGCCTCCTTCAGATTCTGTGTCTCCCCCTCTCTCTGCCCTTCTACTGCTCATGCTCTGTCTCTCTCTGTCTCTAATAATAAATAAAAATGTAAAAGAATTTTAAAAAAAGAGTCGGATGCTTAACCAATGCTTAACTGAGTCACCCAGACACCCCAAAAGAAGTGCATTCTCAAGAATCAGAAAAAGGAGATGAGGCTCACTGGGCAAGGATTTATTTATCCTGCTAATAATAAAGTCTTCTCCAATCCTACAAAGGATTCTCCCCCAGCTTTAAAAACTGGTCTTTTTGGGGGCGCCTGGGTGGCTCAGTCAGTTAAGCGTCTGACTTCGGCTCAGGTCAGATCTCATGGTTCATGGGTTTGAGCCCCACATCAGGCTGTGCTGACAGCTCAGAGCCTGGAGCCTGTTTCGGATTCTGTGTCTCTCTCTCTCTCTGCCCTTCCCCCACTCATGCTCTGTCTCTCTCCGTCTCAAAAATAAACTACAAAAAAATTTTTAATAAAAACTTGTCTTTTTAAAAAAATTATGAAATGTGCACTTATTTACATAATGTTTAAAGATTCAGAAATATAGAAGGAAGGGAAGAAAATGACCGGTAGTCCCAAAATCCAAACACAAGCACTTTTAATCTTTCAGTGTATTTTAGAAAACAGTTATACCTCATTTTAAGCATTATTTGATCAGGTAGTGAAGTGCCAGAAGAAATAACCCCAGGGATGGGAAGGAAAAGTCTAATCTCCATCTTTTGCTTTACTGAAACTTGCCTTTGCCCCAGATCTTCAGGAGGGTTTTATACACCTTGGTGTTTCAGTGGGCTGGAAGAATGCTGTGTAGCTAGGCTTGGGGCAGGCTGTAATTCTGCATGGTGCGGGCAAGGAGCACAGATGCATGAGTGGACGGTGAGACGATCTCGGCCGTGCCTACCTCAGTGGGAGCAGGGAGTGGGCGCCAGAGAGGACTGTGGAAATGCAAACCTCCATGGGAATTGGCAGAAATTCCAGGGAGACTTGGACTTCCGAAGGGAAAAGAAAGGGAGTGTTCAAAATAGCCTTCCCGATAGTTCATGGATCAGGCCAATCTCAGCTGTCATTTGGTTTATGTCAAAAATTACCAAAATAATAATAATAAAAATAATAAATATTTTTAGAGTACTTAGTCAATGGCCATGAATTGGGCTGTTTCTTTGCAGACGTGACTTCAGTCAAGCCCCACAATAACCCCATGAGTTAGGTCCTTAGGTAGTCCCCCAATTCACAGTTACTGGGGACCCAGTTTCGCCAGGCCACTCAGGCGATCCGCCTAGCCAGAGCCCAAGCCCATTGTTCACCAAGGCTGTGGGCACCAGCGAATGCCTCTGAGGTCATTTCAGTCCCGTTCTTCAAAATTAATATCTATCAGATAATCGGTATACAATTACTTTAACCAATTTTATACATGAAAATCAGCATGTGAAAATTGAATGCTTTAAGACAAAATTATACTATAAAAACATATTCACAAACCATTATCAGTGTATTCTTTGAGATAAACCCAAAGATGGAAGGCCTGTGCACGGAATGCAAGGGACCCAACGCTGACCCAAGATGTTCAGCATTCTCAGGACTAAGACAAACTACCAAACATCCAATCCCATTCAATGACATGCCTATGCAGAGCGCAGGGCTCGGCGGTAAGAACAAAATCCATCCTCAGGAATCTTACAGACTCAACGGAAGAGGCTGCGTCCCAGTTTAACAGCCTTTTCATTCCCATCCCTGCTCTGCTGGCTTTAGATTGAGGGGGGAAAAAAGATTCCATCAGCTTTTCTAGGTCAAGGCTGAAAAGCTTCAGTGACAACCCTGGGCCTTACCACGTCACTGCCAGGTCTGAAACAGCACACCCGGCTGCAGAACGCGAGTCTGGCTCGGTCTTTCCCTCGCCGCCTGGGAATCTGGGAGACCTTGTAAATCACTGAGACAAAGGGCCTCTCTTCAGCCAGTCTCCATCACACCACCTACTTTCAATTTTGATAGAATATGAGCTTTTCCCTTCTCCCCTGCAGGTCGAATATTGCACTGTGGAACACTCTCGATTCCCAGAATCGTATCAGACTATCTGCAAAAGTAAAGCTGCTCTGCAGGACAAGAAGTCCACAGTGCATGGGGTAGGATTACCTTTTATTGAAAAAGACAAAAGAAAGGCAAACAGCACTGGCCACCAGCTTTGCTTGGGCCAAAGACCACATGAATTAGGCTGAAGGTCACTGCCGATCACTTTGGGGGAAGAGATCCAGAGGTTGCTGAACAGGGAGAAATCTAAATGCCTGCAACAGCCAAAACCTAGGACAAGTTTATGTTCTAATCTAAGAAAAGCAGCTAGATAAATAGTTTGTCGTGCTAAATTTGGTATCATGACATTTTCTAGCTCTACCAACATGAAAAAGTATTTGCGAGTCAGGCAGGAGGCCTGGGCTCTGGTATTGGTTCTGGTTTGGGAACTGAACTTGGGCACAGGCAGTTTACCACCCATCTCTAGGTTCTGACTTCTATAAGGGACCTAAAGAGCATGTAGTCTTTCTCTAACCGGCTGCTGTGATAAGTCAGTGGTACTAGTACTTTACAGACAGGCTGGAAAGCACACAAAACAGGAACTGCAAAAATATATACAATAATGACTCAATATAAAGGAGACAGGTGAACACACCCAGCCCGAGCACACTGCCCACTAGTGGGGTAGCAGCCACCTAGGCCCCAGCAGGCTCCCTTCCAGTCTCCACGCTCCTGGGGAATCTCCCCTTTCCTCTTTTTGGGGTCTTAGCACATGGCTGTCTGGGAATCCTGGAGGACTTGG
The DNA here is from genome assembly GCF_003009895.1 of Hyaena hyaena. Classification (NCBI taxonomy): domain Eukaryota; kingdom Metazoa; phylum Chordata; class Mammalia; order Carnivora; family Hyaenidae; genus Hyaena; species Hyaena hyaena. The sequence continues at coordinate 733,335 of NW_024081198.1, read as the reverse complement.
TAAGGCTTCCTGGGTTAGCTCTAGCTCTGATAATTAAGTATCGTTTGGTTTTAAGTGTGATTGAATAAAGTATCTTACTTTAGCGTTTAAATCTTTTTTTTACTGTTTATTTATTTTGAGAGAGAGAGAGACAGAGTGTGAGGAGAGGACGGGCAGAGAGAGAGAGGGGGAGACACAGAATCCGAAGCAGGCTCCAGGCTCTGAGCAGACACAACTGAGCCTGACATAGGGCTCAAACTCACTAACTGAAATCATGACCTTTGCCAAAGTCAGACACTTAACCCACTGAACCACCCAGGTGCCCCTCTTACTGTCGTGTTTAAAAGAAAGTACTTTAGTTGCCATTCTTTACCAGATAACATCGGATTGCATCTTTGTTAAACTATTATATTTAATCGTAATGCTCATACAATCCTTCAAGATAAACTGAAAGAAAACATTATGTAAAATGTATATTTACAACAGTACGCCAACCTGATTTCCAAAAACATAGTATTTCAAAATCTTTCAATCTAGCCATCCATTTTTTACAATCTTTAAGGGGGGAATTCAGGCTACACAGCATACAGACCAAGCTGGCTTCTAACTGCCCACCCGTCAAACTCCCACATCACTGATCAGAAAGTATCCAAGTGACAAGAGGGACTTGTGCAGAGACCAAGCTTGCGGCCTTACAATAATGGAAAGCTAAAAGTCAAGGCAGAATTCACTTTTCCTAAAGGGTTCATTCTCTGGAATCAACATGTCATATTAGCCACAAAATGTGAAGATGTACCACACAAAAATGTCCACTATTACTTCAGTGTGAAATACACAACAGTAAATGGAGGTCTATCGCATCATGCAGCGATGAGCACAGTGAAGAGGAGAGGTGGCCAGAGTCCCACCGCTGAGACATGGAAGCTCCCAGGTTGCGGGGCCATCCCTGGGCCGCCCTAGCTTGAAGCAGTGCCTACTCCCTCGCTTCCCTGCTAGCTAACTGCCCTAATCAGGCCCATCCAGGATACTTCTGCAGAAGAACTGATAAAGAAGGAAGCACAACTATGGGAGATCCCTTCCAACTTCTCCCTTGAGCAGAGGGAGGGACAGGAGGAAGGGTAATCATAATAAAAGCAAAACTACAATTTAAGGAGCAACTAGCAGGCTCCAGGTACTGTACGAAGTATGGTGCATACGCTATTTCTAACCCTAGCTGACAGGGAGACATGGATATTCCACCTACAAATGATTAAAATAGAAACACATCAAGTATAAACCAATTGCCCATGGACTCACAGCTGGAGAGTGGCAGAGCCAGATTTTAAACCAACAGTACCTGACTCCCACATCCATTTCCCTAGGCCTCTCTGGTACTTCACCTCTTCAGTGCAGGCCTAGTATTGTACATTACAGAAAGGCATCATGGCTCGAAGCCTATCCTCTATTTTCCCTAAAATTTCAATCAGAGAAGTACAGAGTTAAAAAGTAAAGAGCTCTCAATAAAGCTAATGCATCGATAACTCAATGGAGAGAAGCTTAGTTGGCCATTTTAAGGCTGCCCGTTCACTCCATCTTGTCTAGAGAAGACAACCCCCATGGTCCTGTGGTCATTACAGCCTGGAGAGCCTGGTTCCCAGGTGGTCCCAGGACTAGCCAGATAGAGTCTTGAAGTGAGTCCTGGCATGTTGCAGGTGCTATGGTAATGATGGCCTGCAGCATCAGGAGAACGTTTAAGAAGTCAAGTTCTACTTCTTCGAGCCATCCATGCATTAACTATGGGAATGTCCACTCTATTAGAAACGCTTAGTTGTTTTATTTATGATAGGTGTCTCCATGTTGCTAAGCAAGATGTTTGAAGTTTGAAGCCAGGGCTCTGGGATAATGAATAATCCCACCTATAAGTAGGTACATGTGTGAGAGAAGAACAAAAAATATATACCTCAGTGGTTATTAATAAACAGTAATGGATAAGCAAATCCATAACAGAGACTTCAGAGATTTAATTCTTGCTCCCACTGAATGTTCACCTCATGTCTGTGACTTAATTTCCCCCGTTAAAGTGGTGGTAGCAACAGAATACACAGGAAAGGTAGACTGAAAGATTAGAGTTGCCAGGTACCTTGACAAAGAAGAAAAAGTAAAGCAATAAAACATTCTTTGGACCATTTAGAGTTGTTATGATCTCTTAAAATAGAAAAAGCATTCAATTTTTCCCACTTATAAATAAGCACTTCCAATACTCTGTGTATTTGAAATTTGCTATGAGAGTACATCTTAAAATTTCTCATCACAAGAGAAGGAAAACTGTAACTATATGGGGGGGTGGATGTTAACGAGACCTATTATGGTAATCATTTTGCGATATGAACACATATCGAATTATGATGTCACACATCCTCAGCTAATACAATGTTACATGTCAATTCCATCTCAGTAAAACTGGAAAAATTAAATCACATTGTCCAACGTCACATAGTAAACTTGTTTGCAAAAAATAAAAATAAAAAGCACGTTTTCCCTACTGACATAACGTTGTTTAAATAAATAATAAGGGACAGTCACGAAGCTTTAGGAGTTTTCCAATCTAGCCATTTGATAGAAAAATCAGGAACATTAATCCTTCTCCCCAAAGACAGATTTAATCTGTTTAAAACTATAAAACCAATGAAAGTCTTTTCCCAGGACCATTTTATTCAGAGGTCAGATATTGGAGAAAAACTAAGGGCAAAAATCACAAAGTGTAGTCCAAGAAAATATATGACATGTAACCAGAAGAAACACTTGGACATTCTGCCCTTCATAAAACCCGTATCTTTGATATAAAACGGAGGCAAATGCTGGGGGGATACACACATTGAGACTGCATAAAAACATTCCTATTTCCAAGCTCCCTAAAAAATGTATCCTACTGTGAAGCTGAATGGTTTCTTAAACAGAGTTATTATCATCGGATATAATACAAAGGTACCTATGAAAGAACCCCATGAATATTAGACAGCTGCCACCCATTAGGTTTTAATTTAATTAAGCCCTTTTAATTTAATTGTTATTAATTTGCTGAGTGTCTACTCTGCACCAAGCATCCAGACTACCAAAAGGCATCTAACTAGTAACACTGCCTGCAGGTTACCTGACTTCACCTCTGTCAGGAATCTTCCAGGACCAAGAAAGAAAAATCTCAATCTCACATTGCTTAAGCCAAAAAGGATCTGTCTGAGTGTGCATCCATAAATATCTGTGGTGAGGCTGACTTCACACTGGCCAGGGGTTTGGAACACCTAGCCCCTCACCCTCATCTCTCAGTGGTCCCCTCCGCTGGCTCCTGGCTCTCTGCTCATGGAGGCCCCGGCAATCCAACGCCACCTCCCACCATCCCCATGACCAGCAAGAAAAAGCAACAAAGACCCTAGCAAAGACTCACTGCCTTTCACCGGGTCCTTAAGATTGCAATGACATGATTCTGGCCGGATGTGAGGTACAAGCCATGCCACAAACACAGGCACTGACCACAGAGCAGACATGGCCCTGAGAGGAAGAGGTGAGAACAGATGGTGACCAGCCGAAATCAGCACACGTCCACCACATGACCTGTTCCCAGGTCTGTCACCCAAGCAGTCACTGTACTGCACACCCTTACATGTCACCCTATATTCAAAATCGCAGGAGCTCCCCACCGCTGCTGGGAAGAGTTTTCCACAGCGTGGCCCCATTTTTATAGCAGGTTCCCTTCAGAATACCCCAAACCATTGCCAGTGTCATATGACAGATGCCACTGATTATTCTCCAGAGATACGCTGACCTACCAGAGTCCATGCATATACAGATAATCCTTCATTGAATTTCTTCCTCGACCACTAGCCTGTGTGGCTCACATCTTCAACCTTATCTCCCTCCCCAAGTAGCAACTTCTCTCTGGACAGAGACAGTTTCAACTGGGTTAATTGAAGACAGTTCAAATTTGGAAAGATGCAAAACCACTTTGAAACAGACTCATAATCCAAGGGGTATAGTCAGACCCATGGATAGGTACTGGTAGAAAAGTTCACCCCAGTAATCTCGATCTAATTTTCAAAAGTAAGGGCAAAAAGGACAGATGTGTTCATCCAGACTCTTTTGTTTTGGTAGTTTCACTGAAGGACACTGAAAATGAGTAAAAATTCTGGAACTGTATGCATGTTAGAAGGATATTTGGTGTGTCAGATTCCAAAGTGAAGTATTTATGTATTTCCTCAATTTGCTGGAAAATTGAAGTCCTTTCTCCACATGGGAAATTGAGTACTTGGTAGACGTATTTCTACCGATTTTTGAGCCACCTACAAATCTCCAAATAATTCCAACAAGTCATATTAAACTCTGGGAAAAACACAAGCTTTGCAAAATTTGCTTTTAAAAGAAAAAAAAATCAAATTTCCTATATAGATAAGGATATTTTTACCCAGCTTAGGTCAAGGTAAAGGAAACATCTTGATGATTTCAGATAGCCTTGAATGTCTATAAATGGGCAGGTTATTGAGTTCCATGTACCTATACAACTGTTACAACAGTAGATCTGGCTGAAATTTAAGTAAACTTTAAAAATTCCCTGAAAGGGAGAATAAAGCTAAAATAGTTCGTGTCACAGAGGCAGAGCTACTTAAGAAAGGAGTGCTAGGAATTCTTGGAAAAAGCAGAGACAAGAGAAGGGAGGCCATCTTTGCTCGGGGGAAACTACAAATGTTATGCCAGCAGCCAATTCTCATAAATAAAAAGTCAGGCACTTGAAAGTTTTGTACAGGGTCCATATAATTTATTTTGGTAGGATGACCCTGGATGTGTAGGCTTAAAAGAACATGTGCTGTTGAACAAGAGGACAGTCCCAGGATTTATTTCAACACCACCTTAAAATAACCCCAACCAAAAATACCATTTTCAACAAGCTCAAATAAGAGAAAAAGGGGAAGAAATATGAGGAAAATAAATGGAGAACAGATGTGAGGCCCATTGTGACTCAAAGAATAAATGTATGGAGTGATCTATTAAAAACCATTTACAAATGATTGCTATGAAGCACTATAGAAAGCCAAAGGCTTATTTTGATGATTTTCCTCCAAAAATATTTCTAAAATTCTAAAATGCTTCTGAAGTTGACATCTTTTTGACAAAGGCACTCTTAGCAAAGCACTAGGCTGTCTACTTATATAGCTCTTTGGGAACTATGGGGAAACATTTCTCCAAGGGCAAGTCGTGCCAGTTGGAACTTATTGCCGGTCCAAAGAGAGGAGAGAGCCGGGCTTGGAGAGAACCAAGTCATATACACCCCTTCCACCATCTTCTGGCAAGTGTCAGTGCCAGAGGACAGAGGGGTACCGCCGTCCGCCCGGGGCAAGGCCAGGTTCCAGCTCATTTACATGTTCCCACACCTCATCCAAGGCTCCCAGCCCTCAAGGACAGACTCCATAATCCACACCACATTCTTCTCCTGCTCCTCCTACAGCACAGCCCTCTGGAGGCCATCGCCGCCATTCTGGGAAGTATGCAGAGTACCCTGCAGACTGGAAGACGTGTGGCCTCTTCTGAGCGGAAGAAGAAAGGCTGTACTGCTGTCCTGTCACAGTGAGCTCAGAGGCCACTAAGGGCAGTGAGGACCCACTCACCCAGCACAGCATGCCCCTTCCAGCGGAACACCCCAGACCTGCTTCCTTCACACCACCCCATTCCACAGCAACCATTCTCTACCCTGTGGAGTGCCACGGCCCTGCGGTCACTGCTATTTCCCATTTACCTTGTGCTGCCTTACTTATTACATGCTGTTTTCACTGGACCACTGCACTGTTGCTGAGAACATATATCCCTTATGCCCACCATTCTCTGCAACGCCATGAACAACGCTAGGCTCACACTTACAAGAGAACCGTGGGAAAAAAGGACACACAGCCTGTGGCTTATGGACTTCCTGAAATGAGAGGCTACTGCCGTGATGTCAGAACAACGTTAACAACCCTCGACTGTGGGGCCCTGAGGACATACATTACGCCCATTTTGCCTTTCCACCCTGGTGCCTAGCACAGGTATGTGCCAAAATATTCATCCAGTGACACAAAATTAACAACAATATGGTAAAAATAAAGTATGGGAGGGCTTGTACACAGAGTCAGGTCTGACTAACTAGGAATGCTAAATAGTGAATCTGAATTTTCAGACAAGAAGGTGAGGAATATTCAATTGTGGAAGACGTTGCAAGTACAAAACAAGAACAGACATGGGGGGGGACCCAAACTTCACTGGCAAAAGTGAAAACAAAGTGTCCTGTAACTACCTTAGAACTAAGACTTTTTACTTTTTCTCACAGCTTGGATACAGTGCAGCTGGAGCTGAAAACCAGTCTTTAAGAGCTGCTGTAAACACAAGCCTGCATGTAAGAAGAAAAGCTACACCATTAAACTAGACAGACTCTGTCGTTAAGTCCACTAAGGGCAGAGGTTACCCATGGGTGTAGTAGCTGAGAAGTTTCTAGCAAGTTCGTTTAGCTTTGCTTCGGATCATAAATTCCTTATGTGACTGCTGTATAGGAATGCATAGCCCTCCAGAGACACCCTTATTTCCTTTTTTTTTTTTACATATACCTTTATTTTTATTTTTTTATTTTATTTTTATTACTTTATTTTTTAATTTTTTTTATTTTTTGTTTTTTTACAAATAGTTTATTGTCAAATTGGTTTCCACTAAACACCCTTATTTCTTGAGCAGAGACTACAGAAGACATCGAGGTCCTGCCAGTTTATCGGTACGTTGCAGGGCTGAACTTTGAGTCAGTGGGCACGATTTTTTTTCTTGCTGTCCTTTATAACATGCTTTGTGAAAATCCTGGGATTAAAGTTTTGCTTACAATGTGAACTTGAAAGCCGGTTTTCCTCGCAAAACTCAAATCTATAAGGTTGGTACCGAGTCCAGATAGAATATGTTTACTGGAAGCCATTCTTCTATTTTCTCGTTAAGTATTTCTGAATTAATGAAATATGAGCATAATTGCATAAAAAATAAGGACAAAAATAGTAAGACGCAAGGCTGTTGGAAGATAGTGAAGCGTGGACCTAACATCTGTTTAAACCATTCCCTTGATTCATTCAATGGAAGAGTATTCATTGTGCACCTTGACTCTCCGCCAAGAAGAGAGCACCCTGGAGACGCATCATGGACAAGACGAAGTCACTGCTCACAGGGAGCCCGTGTTCGGTTTGGGAACGGGTGGGCAGGAACAGGCAGTAAGTAAAACACATATATGCATGCCAGAAGAAAGTAAGAGAACCGGCTATCAGCACATGTGGGAAAAGAGGGAAAACGAAAGGCCCTGGGAGCTAGAGCGGTGTGGACGTGCCCAAGTGTCTACAGGGACTTGATACTGGGACTGGAGTCTGCGAGGGGTGAGAGGAGGGAGATGGGGTGCCCCAGGGTGACCTGTAGCACCTTCCAGGACAATGTGAGGACTCTGGCTCTCCCTCCGAGTGGGCTGGGAAACAAGTGAGGGTTTACAGGGGAAGGGTAACAGGATTTGGTAAATAAATCTAAAAATGGAAGAGTTTCTAAGGTCTTGGCTATAGTGATTATCTACATGTATTTAAAGAATATTTTTTAGTTTAATTCTTCCTACCATGTAAGTTCCATGAAACTAGGGACTCTGTCTAGTTCACCATTGGATCTCCAGGGCTTAAAACAGTACCTGACATACAAGACGTACTCAAGGAATATTTGGTGAGGGTACAAGCGGATGGATAAATGCATGAATGATGACTTTGAATCTATCCACTTAGCTCAAGAAGGCAGAATCCCTTTCTTCAAACCACCACTCCCCAAACTGGTTGAACAGTCCATGTCAAGGTACAAGTCAACTGTGTAAGTGTACCTGGAACGTTCTAAATAACTCCTACTTTGCTAGATGCCCCAGGAAATGAGACTTTCTTTCATAGCTTGGCAATAACTGTATTTCTCCGGGAATCTGTGATAAGCAGTATTTTAACAAATGAAAAAGAGGAGAAAAGTAAACATAGAATTTTTATAAAGTTGTCATAGCCTGCCACAAAACTTTAAGTGGGGGTTATTTTTAAACTATTTTAAATGGCTGTGGGAGGAAGGGTTGGGTTTATGTCCTGGGAAGTACTTTTACTCCCAAAGGCTTCAACTAGCTGTCCACCAGGGGAAAGGGCACTAAAAAAAATAGCTGAGACTGTTCCTGGCTTAAGAAATATGGTACAAAATGAGCAGCCCTGGACTCTCGCTAAGTGCAACATAGAAATACAAAACTGAACCATCACACGGGACGAAGTCACGGAATCCTGAGTGTTTGGTCAGAGGGTTTAATTTCATGCATACTTCACAGCTTGTCTTGTTCAGACTGGAAAAGCCAATAAAAATAAGCCTTAAATACGGATGAGAAAATATATGTACATCTGTTCTGTGAAAATAAACATTCCAGACAATGTTTTTCTGGCAAAGATATGACAGAAATGACAACCAAACAGAATCAGTTAAAGATGAAAGTTCAAGGGCAAATACTGAGATTTCCTAATAAATAAATAAAACAGACATATATAAAAGGTTACCATTTCAAGTCTACCATTCCTCACAAGATTTCCAAAGTTTCAAGGTATATAATCCCTTCATTATATCACTTTTGAAAAGTTTAAGGTTACTTTCACCCACTAAAAAAAAAAAAAAATCAAAGTGTGTCTCTCAGTTTCTTCAACACACATCCACTCCAAAAACACTCTCCCTCAGCAATCCAGGGTGGTTTCACTGAGGCTTTGTGAAGAGGAGCACAGGCCACTGCAAATGCTTGCTGAACAAAACCTGACATCTTTCCTAAAATCCATGTCGACCCATATTCACCCATGTTTGATAAATTAATGTTTTTATAAAAGAAAAATGCACTCTCAAGTATGGGTGTGAAGGAGAGTAGGGTCACTCAAAGAGTGCCTTCAAAGGAAATAATGTAACCCATTGTGCAGTGAGGAAGTGAATGAGTAAGTCAAATGACATGTGTGGATTAAGAAAATGTTTTTCATTATCAAATTTCACAGAAGCTATTTCAGCATACAAACCTGTGGCCACCTCTTTGTGCAATAAAGATGATAATACAAATAATAAAAACAGCTGAAAGGTACGGAATGCCAAGTTACTAGGCACTGTAAATATATTTTCCTAACTAGTCTCCTAACTAGTTCCAGATGAGGAAATCAAGGCTTTGAGAGACCTCAGATGACTCATTCAAGAACATATACCTCGCTACAATAGTCAAGACTGTGTGGTGCTAGTTGAGGATGGATATGGAGATCAAAGGAATACAACTGTATGTCCAGGAAGAAACCCATGCACCTATGGCCTATCCACAATCAATTCAACAGTGAACTGATTTCCCACAAGGGTTTCAAGACAATTAAGAAAAGACTTTTCCATATATGATGCTGGGACAACTGGAATTCCACGTGGAAAGAATGAATGTGGACGTCTAATTCACATCAAATACAAAAATTACTTCAAAATGGATCAAAGACCTGAACAATATAAATCTTTGTGACCACAGATTAGGTGATGGTTTCTTAGATAAGCTACCTAAAGCATAAACATCCAAAGAAAAATAGGTAAACTGTGCTTAATCAAAATTAGAAATGTTTGGACTTCAAAGAATGTGAAACTGAAAATAACCAAGCCATTGAACAGAAGCAAACATTTGCAACTCACAGGCTTAGGACATAACATGGGAGAAAATGTCAGTGACCTATGATTTGGAAATGACGTTTTAAATACAACACCAAAGGCATGATCTATTAAATTAATTCATTAATTTCCCTACGCGGCTCAGTTGGTTGATCGTCCAACTCTTGATTTCAGCTCAGGTCATGATCCTAGAGTCATGGGATCAAGCCCTGCATCGGGCTCCACGCTAAGCATGGAGCCTACTTAAGATATTCTCTCCCTCAATCTCTCTCTCTCTCTCTCTCTCCCTCCCTCCCTTTCTCCTTCTGCCCCTTCCCCCCACTTTCTCTCTCTCTAAAATTAAAAAAAAGGGGGGGATGTCTGGGTGGCTTAGTCAGTTAAGTGTCCTACTCTTCATTTCTGCTCAGGTCATGATGTCACAGTTTTGTGGGTTCCAGCCCCACATCAGGCTCCATGCTGACAATGCAGAGCCTGCTTGGGATTCTTGTTTTCCCTCTCTCTCTGCCCTTCCCCCATCCATGCTGTTTCTGTCTCTCTCAAAATAAATAAATAAACTTACACACACACACACACACACACACACACACACACACAAAGCCTCTGTGGGAGACACTGTCAAGAAAATGAGAAGACAGGTGCCTGGGTGCCTCAGTCGGCTAAGCATCCAACTTTGGCTCATGTCATGATGTTGTCATTTGTGAGTTTCAACCCCCGCATCATGCTCTGTGCTGATAGCTCAGATCCTAGAGCCTACTTCAGATTCTATGTCTCCCCCTCTCTCTACACCTCCCCCACTCATGCTCTGTCTTCTCTTCTCAAAAATAAACATTAAAAATTAAAAAAAAAAAAAAGAAAAAGAAAATGAGAAGAAAAGCTACAGATTTGGAGAAAATAGTTGCAAAAGACGTTTCTGATAAAAAGACAACCTGGTTAAAAAAAAAAATGGGCCAAAGACCTTAAAAGACACCTCACCAAAGATACACAGATGGCAAATAAGTCCATGAAAAGATGTTCCTCATCACAGATCATCAGGGTATTGCAAATTGGAAGAGCAAGGAGATACCACTACACACCTATTAAGAATGGCCAAAATCCAAAACTCTGACAACACCAAATGCTGACAAGGATGTGAAAGAAGAGAAACTCTCATTCACTGCTGGTGGGAGTTTGGAAGACAGTTTGATGGGTTCTTACACAACCAAAATTAATCTTACCATAAAATCCAGCAATCGTGCTCCTTGGCATTTACCCAAAGAAGCCGAAAACTCACGTCCACATAAAAACACATTACTAGGATACTTACAGCAGCTTTATTCACAACTGCCAAAACTTGGGAGCAACCAAGATTTCCTTCAGTAGGGAGACAGAGAAATAAAATGTGGCATATCCAGACAAAAGAATATCATTCAGCATTAAAAAGAAATGAGTTATCAAGTGATGAAAAGATGAGGGAAACCTAAATGTCTATTACCATGGGAAAGAGGCCAATCTGAAAAGGTGACGGACTGTATGATTCCAACTATATGATATTCTAGAAAAGGCAAAACTCTGTAGACACTAGAAAGATCAGTGGTTTCCAGAGGCTGGCGGGGGGAGAAGGGGGATGGACAGAGGGACAAACAGATGGAACAAAGAGGATTTTTAGGGCGTGAATGCACTCTGTATGATACTATACTGAAAGATGCATGTCACTGTAAGTTTGTTCAAACCTATAAAATGTACAACAGGAAGGATGAACCCTAATGTAAACTATGTGCTCTGGGTGATAATGGTGTGTCCGTGTGTGTTCCTCAGTGGTGACAAGTGGACCACTGTGACTCAGATGGCAATAAAGGGGAAGAGTATGTATGTGTCGGGGCAGGAAGTATATGGAAATCTATACCTTTTGCTCAATAGTGCTGTGGACCTAAAATTGCTTTAAAAAACAAAGAGGCTGGGGTACCTCGGTGATTCAGTTGGTTAAGCATCCAGCTTCAGCTCAGTCCATGATCTCAAAGTTTATGAGTTCAAACCCCATGTCGGGCTCTGGGCTGACAACACAGAGCTTGCCTGGGATTCTCTCTCTCCCTCTCTCTCTACCTCTGTCCTGCTTGCTCGCTCGCTCTCGCTCTCTCTCTCTCTCAAAAATAAATAAGTAAACTTAAAGAAATTTTTTTAAATAACAAATAAAAAACAAAAAGGCTATTTAAAAAAATAAGCAAAGGGTCTGAATAGAGATCTCTCCAAAGAAGATATATAAAAAGCCCATAAGCACACAAAAAGTGTTCAACATCATTTGCTATCAGGGAAATGAAAAACCATCACAATGAGATATCAGTTCACACCCATCCGGATAGTTATAATCAGAAAGACAGACAATAATAAAAGGCATTGGCCAGAATATGGAGAAATCAGAACCTTCGCGCCTTGCTGTTGGGGCTATAAAATGGCCTCTTTTGAAAACAATTTGTTAGTTTCTCAAAAGATTAAACGTATAGTTACCGTATGACTGCAATATTCCAATCCTGGGTGTGTATTCAGGAGAACAGAACAGATGTTCACACAAAACACGTGTATGTAAGTGTTCACAGAGGCTTTATTCACAAAAAACAAAAAATGGAAACAACCCAAATATCTGTCAACTGATGGATGGATAAGGAAATGTGGGCGTTGCTGTTTCCATACAATAGAATGTCATCCAGCAACAAAAAGGAAGGTAGTACAGATATGGGCTGCAATACAAGGGAAACTTGATAATGTTATACAAAGTGAATGAAGCCGGTCACAAGGGACCACATATTGTCTGAGTCCGTTTATATAAGATGTCGAGAATAGGGAAACATGAAGGGACAGACAGCAGATCTGTGGTAGCAAGGAGTGTGGGCAGAGAGACGTGGGGACTGGCGGCTAATGGGTATGAAGTTTCTCTTGGAGGTGACACAAATGTTGTGAAACTAGACAGTAAAAATTTTACACAAAAGACAACAACGTGTAATGAACTGTACCATTTGAAAGACTGAATTATTTGAATATGAATTATTTCTCATCTTTAAAAGTATGTCAAAACTAAACAAAAAAAAAAGAAACAAGAAAAGATGTATCAATAAGTAAGCGGCAGAATAAAAATTAAAACTGTGAGCACTTGACTTCAGAGCCACGCTGCCTCCCACCATCATGCTCATAGGTGACATACATTTGCCAAATTAAATTGAGCAGGAATTCCTTCCTGCTTTCCTTCATTCATTCCACAAATTCACTCAGTTAACAAATACTTACTGAGCACAGCGTATGTGGCAGGCAATGAATTTGTTTGCTTTTTTCCTTTATTGTGGCAAAATCCACATAACATACAATTTGCCATTTCAGCCATTTTTTAAGTGCGCCATTCAGTGTTATTAAGTACATTCTTAGTATATAACCATCTATGTATATAACCAACTATCACTACACTTTTTAATCACCTTAAACAGAAACTTTATAATTATTAAACAGTAACTCTCACTTTCCCTGATGCCCAGACCCTGGTAACTTATATTTTACCTCTGTCTCTAAGAATTTTCTCATTCCATATACCTCCTATAAATGGAATCATACAATATTTGTCCCTTTTCTGTCTGCCTTACTTCACTCAGCAAAACATCTTAAGAGGTCATGTTCATCCATTTTGCAGAATGCATCAGAACTTCATTCTCTTTTATGGCAAATAATATTCCATCATACATATATACCGCAATTTTTTCACCCATTCATCGGTTACGGAACATGGGGATCATTTCTCCTCTCTGGCTATTGTGAATAATGTATCTATGATTATGGCATACAACTATCTGTTTATTTCCCTGTTTTTAATTCTTTTAGGTTTACAGCTAAAAGTGGAATTGGGTGATATGGTAATTCTGTGTTTAACTTTTTGAGGAAGCACCAAATTGTTTTCCACAGCAGCTGCACCATTATACACTCCCTCCAGCCATGCACAAGGGCTCCAATTTCTCCACATCCTTGCCAACACTTGTTATTTTCATGATTTTTACAATAGCGATTCTAATGGGTATGAAGTATCTCACTGTGGTTTTCATGTGCATTCCCTAATGGTTAGTAATGTTGGGTATCTTTTCACATGCTTATTGATAAATAAGAAACTTCTTTGGAGAAACGTCTATTCAAGTCCTTCACATACTTTTTAATTGAGTTGCTTGTTTTTTTATTAAGTTAAAAATGTATTTGTTTGTTGAAGACAAATGCAAATACATGAACCAGAGGAAGTGAAGCAAAACAGGATCTTTCATATTACAAATGAAGCGTTGAGAATACCTTTAAATATTACATTCCTCTCTCTCATCCATTTGTTTACTATCCATCTTGATGGGTGATTGGCGAAGTCAGTCAAGAAGAAAGTTTGAACTATTTAAAGCAAATATATTATTATTTTTAAGGTTTTTTTTTTTTAACAATTATTCATTTTTGAGAATAAGAGAGACAGAATGTGAGCAGCAGGGGAGGGACAGAAAGAAGGAGACACAGAATCTGAAGCAGGCTCCAGGCTCTGAGCTATCAGCACAGAGCCCAACGCAGGGCTCGAACTCATGAATCGTGAGATCATGACCTGAGCTGAAGTCAGACACGTAACCAAGTGAGCCACCCAGGCACCTCAAAGTAAATAGATTATTTATGTACATGATATATGATAGAATACTCAACATTAAATAGTTCTTAAAAACAATGAAATCCAGAGGGAGCTATAACCTAACACACAAACATATGCTTTATGAGAAAATTCAGAATGTGTAAGTATTGACTGAATTTATTTCATCAGATTGCTTTCAAAAAGATTTTGAGACCTTTATAAAATATATACGGTAAAAAAGAAAGAGTATAAAAAATATAAAATACCTATAAAAAGGATGCCACCCTTGTGTTGTCCTCTGTAGTTTCTGAAGGGAGTGCTCTGGGTTTAGTATGGAAATCCCATGTCTCACAGAACTCTCAAACTCAATGTGTTTACAACTGACCTCTAGGTTCCCTCTGCCCCTCCTGCCAGTCTTCTTCCTGGAGCTCTTCCGATCTCAGTAATCCATATTTTCAGTGCTGAGGCCAACAACCTTGGTGTTACCCTCGCCTCCTCTTTTCCTCTGCTCTCAGATCGATTCCATCAGTAAATCCTCACCACGCTACTCTTAAATTACTATATCCAGCTCATTCTCACTCCATTGCTACCCCTCACCCAGTCCCCACTTTCCCTCTTTGCTTTCCTACCACCTCCGGCCACTTTACTTTTGCCTGAGCCCCTGCTAAATGGAAGTCAGAGCTCAGATCCCTCCCATGGATCTTCTCACATCCAGAGCGGGGGGGTCTGTTCGTTCCCTGCATTGCTCCTTGTCAAACCTCATCTCCCACTACCCCACTCCCTGCCTTCGACCACACTGTCTCTCTGCTAGGCCTTGAGGATTCCAAGCATAGTCCTACTTTAGGACCTTTGTACCAGAATGTTCCCTCTGCTTTCCCTACCTATGTAGATGGCTTCCTTCCTCACTTTCTTAGCTCTCTGCTCTAATCTCATTTTATCAGGAAAGCCATGTTATTACCATATATAAAATAACAGTCCTAACTAACTCAAATTAATATCACTCTCCCGCTTCACTTCACTGTTTTTCTTGATCTCATTTTCTCCATCTCTCTCTCTCTCTTCCTCGCTCAGATGCGCACGCGCATGCGTGCACACACATATACACACACACACACACACACACGCACGCACATGCGCATGCACACAGAGTCCGTATCTCTCTAATTAGAAAGCTACCCAGTAGCTACTTGCATTTATATATAAACACTGAATGAATGAATGAATGAATGAATGAATGAATGAATACGGTTTCTTATGTTATCTGATACACTGGAAAATACAGTAAAAGAAGAATACTACAAAAGTGAGCTGGGTGATCCTTAATTTCTATGCAAACAAAAAGCTTTAGAATTCAAGCAAAGAAAAAAATGGCAGGAGGAAATATATTCAAATACTAACAGTGGTTTATTTTTTTTTTAATATTTTTTATTTATTTCTAGGAAAGAGAGAGACAGTGTGAGCAGGGGAGGGTCAGAGAGAGACGGAGACACAGACTCTGAAACAGGCTCCAGGCTCTGAGCTGGCAGTCAGCACAGAGCCCGACGCGGGGCTCGAACCCACGAACCCCGAGATCATGACCTAAGCTAAAGTCGAACGCTTAACCACTAAGCCACCCAGGCGCCCCAACAGTGGTTTATTTCTATATCAATTCTAATATTGATTCTAATATAGAGTCGAAAGTACTTTTATAACCTGAAAATTATTTATTAAATAAAACTGAAAGAAGAGATAACACTTAGTGCTGATGGTGTAACAGTAGTGAATGACACAGAGACAGAAGCTTCTCATGAATCTATCGATCTGTGTCACAGAGATCAATCAGATCACTATTTTCAAAAGGGGGAGATGGAATTCTGTAGTTCTAAGTTGGTGAGTTTGACATAAATTCAAAGCAAGACTCTAACACTGCTTCCTTAATGGAATTTTGTATGAACCTAGAAAAGGAAAGCATCCATTAGCAGGGACATTGTGGATTCACTCAATCATCATCACAGACTACTTCATTTTTCTTTGATAAGCTATTAGAAGTGATGAAGGACACATTTCTCAAATGGTAGATGGCATACATTGAAGGAGCAAGTTAATCTGCTCTCAGGATTGAGATCCTGGGAGATGGAAACAGTGTGGCTTTAGTTACTAGGAAGTCACATCCACCTAATCTGGTTTCTTTCTTGGATGAGATCATGGATGACATAACAGGGCACATGCTCATTCAAACGCCAATGGTACCAAACTGAGAAGAACAGCAGAATGTACCAGGACCAAAAGACAGAGTAAGGGATTAAGTAATAAACCAAATCCAATGAGACTATATTCAACAAAGAGGAGGGTACTAAGACAGTATCAATCAAGGAAAAGGCAGGGCAGGCTTGACTTCACAGCGCAATGTTCAGAGTTAACTTAAGGGTTCTCTTCCACAGTCAGTTCACTGAAAGGCTGCTGAGATGTGGCCCTATGGTTTGCACGATTTAAAAATAGTTATTAGAGACATCTAGGTGGCTCAGTTGGTTAAGGGTCTAATTGATTTCGGCTCAGGTCACAGGCCCTGCATCAGTCTCTGTGCTGAGCTCAGAACCACCTTGGGATTCTCTCTCTTCTCTCTCTGCCTCTCTCCTCTTCACGTTCTGTCTCTCTCAAAATAAATAAATATGCTTTTTAAAAATGTATAAAAATTGTTATATTTTTATAGTAAAAATTTTACTCTCTCCCAATCTAACAAAACGTGAAGTAATCATGCTTTTGTAACTCACTGAGCAAAGTAACCAAGATGGTAAAGGGATGTAAATGAAGCCACTGGCTGTTTTCCAGGACAGGTAGTGCTAAGCTAGCTACTCAGGTAAGAGGGAAGCGTTAGGGAGATGGCAGCAGCAAATGAAATACGTGAAGGGCCATTTCCTGGAAGCGGGGGTTGAAGTACTGGGCAATATCCCAAGGGAAAGAGCTCGACCTAATTACTAAAAACTAAAGTGAAACAGATTTTAACTAAATATAAAGATAACTTAATGATTAGACCTGTCCATGGTCATTATAGACTGCCAAGGGACACAGTGAATTCTGTGCATGAGAAGTATGATTGGGGTCGTTGGTCATTCGGCTTAGAGGAAACTCAAACATGATTCTAGAACAAAGGAGAACTACAGAACCCAGCAGAAAATCACTTTAAAATAGTAATAAAACATACCTATCCATATTTTTTTAATGTTTATTTATTTTTGAGAGAAAGAGACAGAGAGAGACACAGCACAAACAGGGGAGGGGCAGAGTCAATATATTTTTTTAATTTTTTAAATGTTTATTTATTTATTTTGAGAGACACACAGAGAGAGAGAGAGAGAGAGAGAGGGAGAGAGACGGAATCCCAAGCAGGCTCTGTGCTGTCAGCTCAGACCCAATCTGGGGCTTGAACCCACAAACCATGAGATCGTGATCCAAGCTGAAACCAAGTCAGATACTTAACCAAATGAGCCACCCAGGTGCCCCTCAAAAATTATTTTAAATGTGGAGTGCCCAGATGGCTCAGTTGGTTGAGTATCGGACTCTTGATTTCAGCTCAGGTCATGATCTCATAGTTCATAAGCTCGAGCCCCATGTCAGGCTCTGTGCTGACAGTGTAGAGCCTTCTTGGGATTCCCTCTCCCTCTTCCCCCTACCTGGTTCACATGTGCATACACACTCTCTCACTCAAAATAAATAAATAAACATTTAAAAAATAACACATTATTTTAAAAGTGGATTAAATGCTCCAACAAAAGACACAACTGGCTGAAAGGGTTAAAAAAAAAAAAAAAAAAACAAGACCCATATACATGCTGCCTCCAAGAGACTCACTTCAGACCTAAATACACACACAGATTAAAATTGAATGGATGGAAAAAGACATCCTCTACAAATGGAGTGAAAAGAAACCTGGGTACCAATACTTGTATGAGACAAAACAGACTGAAAAACAAAGACTATAACAAGAGATAAAGCAGGGCATTACAAAATGATAAATGGATCCTTCCAACAAAAGGACATCACAATTGTAAATACCTATGCACCCAACACAGAAGAACCTACATTATGTACAGCAAATACTAACAGATATAAAGGAAGGCATGACAGCAATACAATAATACTGGAGACTTTAACACCTCATCTTACATCAATGAATAGATCATTCAGAGAGAAAATCAATAAGGAAACAGGGTCCTTAAATGATATTAGACAAGATGGATTAATATATACAAAATACATCATTCAAACACAGCAAAATACACATGCCTTTAAAGTGTACATGTAACATTCTCTAGAAGAGAACACATGTTAAATCACAAAACAAGTGTCAATAAATTTAAGAAGATTGGGGTGCCGGGATGGCTCAGTCAGTTGAGCATCTGACTCTGGCTCAGGTCATGATTTCACGGTTCATGGGTTTGAGCCCTGAGTTGGGCTCTATGCTGACAGCACAGTGCCTGGAAGCCTGCTTCAGATTCTGTTTCCCCCTCTCTCTCTCTGACCCTCCCCTACTCATATTCTGTCTCTCTCTCTCTCCCTCAAAAATAAACAAACATTAAAATAACTAAATAAATAAGTTTAAGAAGATTGAAATCAAGCATTATTTCCAAACAAAACGATATGAAACTAGAAATTAATAAGAAAAAAAACTAGAAAAAAACCCCACAAGTACATAGAGACCAAACAACATACTACTTCTAAACAACTATCGGGTCAATGAGATCAAAGAGGAAATCCAAAAATACCTTGAAACAAATGAGAATGGAAAAGCAATGGTCCAAAATCTATGGTATGCAACAAAAGCATTTCAAAGAGGGAAGTTTATAGTGACACAGGCCTACCTCAAAAAATTTAAAAAATCTCAAATAAGCAAACTAACTTCCACCCAATGGACTATAAAAACAAAAACAAAGCCCAAAGTTAGTAAAAGAAAATAAGTAATAAGAATGAAAAGGGAAATAAGTGAAACATAGACTTTAAAAACTACAGAAAAGATCAACAAAACTAAGAGGTAGTTCTTTGAAAAGTTAACAAAATTCAAAAACTTTCAGACAGATTGAATAAGAAAAATATTGAGAGGGCTCAAATAAATGAAATTAGAAATGAAAGAAAAGGTACAACCAACACCACTGAAATACAAAAGATTTTAAGAGACTACTATGAACCATTATATGCCAATGAACTGGACCTAGGAAAAAATGGATAAACCTAAAAGAAATGGATCAATTCCTAAAAACACACAATCTTCCAAACTAAATCAGAAAGAAACAGAAAAACTGAACAGACCAAATGTTAGTATAAAATTGAATAAGTAGGAGCACCTGGGTGGCTCAGTCAGTTAAGCTTCTAACTTGAGTTCAGATCATGATCTCATGGTTCCCCATTCAAGCCCTGCATTGAGCTTTCTGCTGTCAACACTGAGCTCACTTTGGATCCTTTAGCTCTCCCTCTCTCTCTGCCCCTCCCCCATTTGCATGTACCAACTGGAAGAGCATGTTCTCTCTCTCTCTCTCTCAAAGATAAACACTTAAAATTTTTTAATTGACTAGGTAATCAAAAAACCCTAATAAACAAAAGTCCATATGGATTTACAAGTTAATTCTTATAAATATTCTTGTAAATCCTTCAAATATTAATGGAGAGGTAATACCTGTCCTTCTCAAACTATTCCCAAAAATAAACAAGAGGAAGAAATACTACCAAATGCATTCTGTGAGACCAGCATTATCCTGATACCAAATCCAGACACTACAAAAAAATAAAATTACAGGCCCATATCCCTGATGAACACAAATACAAAAATCCTCAAGAAAATATTACCAAACCAAATTCCACAATATATTAAAAGGATCATATACCACAATCAAGTGGGATTCTGAAAGAATAATTCAATATGTGCAAATCAATGTGATACATTACATTAACAAAAAGGATTAAAATCATATGATCATCTCAGTAGACGTAAAAAAAAACTGGCAAAATTCACACTCTTTTATGATAAAAACTCTCAACAAAGGGGGTGTAGAGTGAACATTCCTCAACATAATAAACACCACATATGACAAGCTCACTATCACACTCAACAGTAAAGGACTGAAAGCTTTTCTTCTAAGATTAGGAACTGGTGACCACAGCAATCACTAAATCACAGTAAAGAAATGAGGCTTCCAAGTGGGTGAGGAAGAAATAAAACTGTTATTATTTGCAGATGACATGACATAGAAAACTCTATAAAGACTCCACCAAAAAAACTACTAGAATAAACAAATTCAGTTAAAGTTGCAGGATACAAAATTAATACCCAGAAATCTGTTGCTAATAAATCTCTACACTAGTAACAAAGCATCAGAAAGAGAAATTAAGTAAACAATCCCATTTACATTTCCATCAAAAGGAATGTGATACCTAGGAATAAATATAACCAAGGAGGTTAAAACCCACACTCTGAAAATGAGAAGGCATGGATGAAAGAAATTGAAGACAACACAAATAAATGGAAAGATATACTGTACTCATGGACTGGAAGAATCACCTAAAGCAATCTACAGATTCAATGCAATCCCTATCAAACTACCAATGGCATTTTTCACAGAGCTTCACAGAGCTAGAATAAATAACCTAAAATTTATATGAAACCACAAAAGACCCCAAATAGCAAAGCAATCTTAAGAACAAAACTAGAGCTATCATGTTGCCAGATTTCAAACTATACTACTAACCTACAGTCATCAAAGCAGTATGGTACTGGCACTAAAACAGACACATAGGTCAATGGAACAGACGGTGTCCAAAAATAAGCCCACCCATATATGGTTAATCAATCCAAGACAAAGGAGGCAAGAATACACAATGGGGAAAAGACAATCTCTTCAATAAATGGTGCTGGGGAAACTAGACAGCTACATGCAAAAGAATGAAACTGGACCACTTTCTTATATCAGATACTAAAATAAACTCAATATGGTTTAAAGACTTCAATATAAGATATGAAAACATAAAACTCAAAGTAAAACACAGGCAGTAAACTCAATGACCAGTCTTAGCAATATTTTTTGGATCTAACTCCACAGAAAAGGGAGGAAAAAAAGCAAAAATAAACAGTACTACACCAAACTAAAAAGCTTTTTCACAGCAAAGGAAACCATCAACAAAACAAAAAAGCAACCTACTAAATGGGAGAAGATATTTGCAAATGATATACCTGATAAGGGACTAATATACAAAATATATAAAGAACTCATACAACTTGACACTAAAAAAAACCCCACAACAATCCAATTAAAAAATGGGCAGCGGACCTGAACAGATATTTTCTTTTTTTTTTTATTATTTTTTTTTATATTTTTATTTATTTCTAGGAGAGAGAGAGACAGCGTGAGCAGGGGAGGGTCAGAGAGAGAGGGAGTCACAGATGAAACAGGCTCCAGGCTCTGAGCTGGCAGTCAGCACAGAGCCCGACGCGGGGCTCGAACCCACGAACCGCGAGATCATGACCTAAGCGAAAGTCGGACGCTTAACCGACTAAGCCACCCAGGCGCCCCTGAACGGATATTTTCTAAAGAAGACATACAGACGACCAACAGACACATGAAAAGATGCCCAAAATCACTAATCACCAGATAAAGGATAATCAATACCACAATATCACCCCAGACCTGTCAGGGTGGCTAATATAAAAAAGAGACAAGAATATCTGGTACAATGAGGGGCAGCTGCGTGGCTCAGTCAGTTAAGCGTCCGACTTCGGCTCAGGTCATGATCTCGCAGTTGGTGCGTTTGAGCCCCGCTCAAGCTCTGTGCTGTTGACTAGCTTAGCGCCTGGAACCTGCTTCAGATTCTGTATCTCCCCCTCTCTCTGATCCTCCCCTTGCTCACACTGTCTCTCTCTGTCTCTCTCTAATAAATAAAACACTAAAAAAATTTTTAAAAAGAATATCTGGTATATTTACACAATGGAATATCACTCAGTCATAAAAATGAATGAAGTCTTGCCATTTGCAACTACATGAATGGACCTAAAGGTATGGTATTATGCAAAGTGCAGTAAGTCAGACAGAGAAAGACAAACACCATATGATTTCACTTATATGTGGAATCTTAAAAATCAAACAAAACAAAGCAGAAACATACTCATAATTATGAGTGGTTACTAGAGGGGAGGAATGGTGGATGGGCAAAATAGGCAAAGGAGATGAAGAGGTACAAACTTCCAGTTACAAAAATTTCACAGGGATATAAAGTGCCATATAGGCAACGGTCAATAATATTGTAATAACTTTGAAGGGTGACAGATGGTGACTCAACTTATCATGGTGACCATTGCATAATATATATAAATGTTGAAGCAGTATGTTACAGACCTGAAACTGATAATATTGTATGTCAACTATACTTCAATATTTAAAAAAAACAAAAAACAAAAAACAGGATTCTCTTCTCAGATGCCTGAAATATCTCTGTATCTTCCCTGCCAAGAGTCATTTGTTTAGACCCCTCTATTTAAGAGATAAACTAATTTCTTTTATACAAATGGGCATAACTGTGAGAAACAAACATCTCTATATCCAGCAAGACCTTCTCTTCTCCCATCTCTACCCTTTGTTTCTGCTGAAACTATAATTTGTCTAAACACTGGGCCATATAAGAATCTTTAAAATACTGAAAGATATCACGTAATGCCCTTAAAAGATTGTTCCTCCTCTAAGACATTCTATTCTAGGCAATATATATTAAGAAATTTATACCAGGGACTTTCATAAGGGCTTAAAATCCAAATCCCTAGTAGTGGAGACAGGTTAGGCAAGCTATAGTCAAATGAATAATACACATTCATTAAAACAATATGTAGGTGAGTGAATTCTGAATATAAGATATATACACAAGGTAACAGTGGTCAAAAAGTTCACTAAGAAAAAAAGCACACTGTAACTATGTAAAAAGGTTATACTATCACAAGTTGGAACCGAATTAATGATAGAAATATAACTTCATGCTCGCTAGGTTGTTTTTCTAAGAAATTGTTTAAATGTGTAACAATTAAAATCTATATTCTTTTTGATATAAATCTATCTATTCACACTACTTAAACCACTATTCCCAAAGCATCTAGGCTGTGTTTACTATATATGTCATTTTGTATTGTTGGAATCACAGGAAGAGGAACGCATAAGATAAACATAATTTCCTCAAAAAAGTAATATACAATTACTCTATGACCCAGTAATTCCACTTCTGGAGATACACTCAAGAGAACTAAAAACTTATTTTCAGGAGCTGAGGGGTTGGGCAAAATGGGTAAAGGGGGAGGGGGATTCAGGCCTCTAGTCATGAAATAAGTCAGTCATGGGATTAAAAGACAGAGCATAAAGAATACAGTTAATGATACTGCAATAGCAGTTATAGAACATATGGGAACTACACTTGCGGTGAACACAACATAATGGATAAACTCGTCACATCCCTATGCTGTAGGCACGAAACTAATGTAACATTGTGAGTCAACTATTCTCAAATTTAAAAAATTTTCATAGAGGAAAAAAACAAGTATAGGAGTGTTCATAGCAGCACTATTCATAATAATCAAAAAACTGGAAAACAACCCAAATGCCCATAAACTGGAGAATGGATAAACAGCATGTGGTATATCCATATAATGGAATATTCTGCAATAAAAGGGAATGAAGTATCAATACCATGCTCTGACTTGGAAGAATATAGAAAAAAATTATGCTAAATGAAAGAAGTCATACAAGGCCACATCTTATATTACTCCATTTATATGAAATGTCCAGATAGGCAAATCTGATAGAGACAGAAAGTAGATTAGTGGTGGGTATGGGGGACTAAGGACTAAATACTACTAGGCACTGGGTTTCTTCTGGGGATGATGAATGTGCTCTGAATTAGATAATGGTGATAGCTGCACAATACTGTAAATGCACCAACAAACACTGAATTGTACACTTGAAAATGATGGAAATGGTGAATTTCATGTTATTTGGATTCTATCTCATTAAAACTACATATAATCACAAAATACATATCATTGTGTGTGTGTGTGTGCGTGTGTGTATAACAATACACCAACGTAAGTACTAAACACTATTGCCTCTAATACTGTACCTCGTCATGGGTACAACACATGAGGCCCAGATCATGAAAGTAAATACTGAAAACTGAAGAGGTGAAACCAAAAGTTACTCACTCCTCCTATTATTATTCAATTATTAATTTATCTACTGTGTGCTTTATTGGTGACAGGAACTGAGTTAAGTGCTGTGGATACCGGATGAACAAGATATGATCTTCACTTTCATAGGGCTTCTAGTACAGACATTAAACAATGTCTAGAGGAGCTTGACACTGAACATCACTCAAATAAATATAGAACTTAAAACAAGGAGCCTAAGTTGAAATACTGTGTTTGGTGATATAATCTAAGAAGCAAACCTGACTTAGAGGAGGTACTGGGTAATAACCCCCCTGAGGAAATTCTATTTAGTCTTAAACTAGAAAGATGAGTTTTAGGGGAAACTGGGTAGCTCAGTCAGTTAAGCATCCGACTCTTGGATTTAGCTCAGGTCATGATCTCATGGTTTGTGGGATCAAGCCCACATCAAGCTCTGCGATGACAGCACCGAGACTGCTTGGGATTCTCTCTCTCCCCCTCTAAAAATAAATAAACTTAAAAAAAAGAAAGATGAGTTTTACCCAGGTGAACAGTGAAAATAAGAGTATCCCCTAGGGGCACCAGGGTAGCTCAGTCAGTTGAGGGTCTCATCAGGACTCTTGATTTTGGCTCAGGTCATGATCCCAGAGTTGGGAGATCAAGATTCTCTCTTGTTCCCTCTGCCCCTTTCCCAATCACATGTGTGCACACTCACTCTTTCTCTCTCCCTTCTCTCTAAAACAAATTTTTTTTATTTAAAAAGGGTATCCCCCATATGGAAGAGCAGTATAAAAGTCCCAAGGTAGAAAAGAACTCACATCTGAGAAACCCACTAAAGCTAGTTGTGACTGTAGCGTAGTGAATAAGAAAGCAACGGTCACAGAATGAGTTTGGGGAAGTTAACAGGGATCGGTCTACAAAGGACCTTACCAGCCACTCTGAGCATTCCCGCTTTGTGTTCTGGGTACAAAGGGAAGTTCCCCAAGAACTTCAGCGGGCAAGTAACATGATCAATGTAAAATCATCACCAGGCTCCTCTGTGGCGAAAGGAATGGAGAAGAGCAAACAGGACAGTAGGTGACCCGTCAGGAAGCTATTCTAGTAATGGCGCAGACTCAGGAAAGGAGGTGGAAAGAGAAGACATTTCCAAGGTCAGTTTTGTAGTCCAGGGGGTCAGCACATATTCTACTTGACAACTAAAATCTACTGATGTCAGGGGAAAAAAGTCTTCCAGAAAGTCCAAAGCATAAAAAGTAGAGGTTACTTAGCCAGGACCCCTAGATACACTAGCTTCAATCCAATACCAAACCCAATCCTACAAAACACTTCAGGACACGTCCAGGATTCCGGAAGCCTTTTCATAGAACTGAACCCAAATTATCCCTAGGCTTCTTGCAGAATATTTTCTTACTAGCAAACTTTCAGAGTGATGAGAAATCCATAGTGAAGTAGAAACCCAAAAGTTCACTGGGATGGGTACAGGCAAGGTTTGGTATCCTCACCTTGACCCACCTGCAAATTACCTTGTCCTTAAAACATTGTTTTTCCTATAAAGGAAGCATTGTGGGAGAGAAACACCCTGCTTAACATATGCTCTGTTAAAGGCTTCAGTTAAACACGCACACACACAGAGAAAGAAATATGTGCAAAGTATTCCAGATTATTCATGTACATCTGCCTCCTTAAACTGCACTTCAGAGACTGAAGCAGAACCCAGAGGCTGTGATGGATATCCTACAGTTTATAAAGAGTAAGTGAATGACTTTCATTGTAGTAACAAAGCAACTGTGCATTACACATGCAAATGTGCATATATTTCTTTTCCTCTTAAAATAAAAACCTGCTATCTACCTGCTAAATGTCACTTCAAAACCCACAGTGGGTCAGATACACTAAATTTGTGAATATCCTTATATCCTTATAGCTCAAGACATGAATCACGAAACCTAAGGCAATCTACCTATTCAGCTCTCCCAGAGCATACCAGAAGCAAATAATAGTCACTAGTTATAGACTTTGCAGCACATACTCTGTAAGTAGTCTTGTTCTATTACTTTTCATTTATACTGTGAAAATCAGTTTTGTGCTTAAAAACGTAAAATGCAAAAAGAGATGTTGTTAACCTCAAGGAATCATTACATCATTTCCATCTTTATCATTCCGAGGTTTTCAGCTTCTTTGAGGTTCTAATGATATCTTCCAACACATCATAATGCCACAATTGCATGACTGCTGTTTCAAGTGCTCCTGGTCCTCCTGGACTTCTTAAATACGTTAAGACTCTACTCTGCTTGGGGCGCCTACGTGGCTCAGTAGGTTGAGCACCCAACTTTGGCTCAGGTCATGATCTCATTGCATGAGTAGGAGCCCCACATCAAGCTCTCAGCTGTCAGCGCAAAGCCTGCTTCAGATCCTCTGTCCGCCACCACCGCCCCCCCCCAATCCTCCACTGCTTCTACATGTTCTCTCTCTCTTTCTTTCTCTACCTCAAATAAAAGGAAGGAAGGAAGGAAGGAAGGAAGGAAGGAAGGAAGGAAGGAAGGACGGACGGAAAGACTCCACTCTTTTTTAAGAAGGCTTCTCTCACCCCTTATGGGAGCTGATTTTCCAACCATCCTCCCTCTGACCACTATCTCTTGTATATGTCTCTGTCCAGATGGACAAATGTCTTCCCTTCCAAACAGGAGTTCCCTGACGCCTCATGCTCCCCGCACCTAACACAGCCTCACACCTGAAAGGTTCCCAAATGCTGGTGAAATGAAATGAAAGAGTAAATGAACCTGCATCCACCCAATCCTGTACTTAATTTTTTACACCTGCATTATCCTACATGTCAGTGACCCTCAATCCAACAACATTTCAGACAATTCTCCATTTCCCCCCATTCTTTCCATTTCCTGACAGGGGATTTTTGATTTGAGGTACTGCACTGCTTGGAAGGTGTTTATGAACACCAATTTTAAGAATAAGTAGAATTTTGGGGCGCCTGGGTGGCTCAGTCGGTTGAGCATCCGACTTTGGCTCAGGTCATGATCTCTCAGTTGGTGGGTTCGAGCCCCGCGTCGGGCTCTGTGCTGACAGCTAGCTCAGAACCTGGAGCCTGTTTCAGATTCTGTGTCTCCCTCTCTCTCTGACCCTCCCCTGCTCTCTCTCTCTCTCTCTCTCTCTCAGAAATAAATAAAACATAAAAAAAAAAAACCAAAGTAGAATTTCGCTTGCTGCCCAGGTTTACACACATGGCTTTGTACAGAGCTTGAATACAGATTAGAAAAGGACTTTACTCCTCAAATTCATGTTCTCTAGTGCCATGTCACACTATCACTCTAACACTCTTGACATTCACATCAGATATCATTTTTATAAAGGGTCCTTCATCATGACAAAGAAAAGATGCCCTTGGCAAGGAAAGAAGGATTTCATGAGTTAAATTTGTCATTCTGGAATAAATTATTTAGCACCACTTAGATCCTGAAAGCTTTGAACCACCAACCTTGTGGTTTATGTCACTCTCTTCTATGTTTCCAAGTTCCCAACAGTCAAGCAACAATTTAATTCCACTGTGCAAAATCAATACAACTTAAATTTACTACTGGAACTGACACTATCTAGCAAACTAAAAAAAGATGTATTCTTCGATTGACATGAGATCATGGTAAAGCTGCCTCTACAAAGAGGTACTTAAAAACCATCCTAGAATTTAGGAATGAATTCTTCTCACTGGACTTGTAACAAAACGATGTCTACCCCACGCCCACCCCCTTGCGGGAAATGAGCGGGATCCCTGAGGCCACCTAAATTCTGGCCACACAGACCCAGCTTCGCCTTAACTCGGTCAAGGGCCTACACTTTGAGATCACCCTGGAAAGCCAAGAAAGCTTGTGGCGGTGCTAACGAGAGAGCGAGCCAGCTAGCTTGTGAAATGTATTCTTTCACTACTTTCGAGTTTTCGTCAGACGGGAAAGCCGATCATCGTCTTCATTCTAAATTCTATCACTAGTGCAACTATCAGTGGGAAAGTTTGGTGCAGGGGTCACCGATTCCAGCGTTATTTACCTGGAGTGACCGGGGACGAGGCGCTTTTGTTGAGTGGCAAAAGCGGGTGCGGTTTCAAACACACCAGCGGACGAATCTATAAGCTGCGCCCTTCTCCTCAAGGAAGGAAACTGGCGGAACAGGCAGGGAGATGTAAGGACTGGGAGGAACATTCACCCTACAGCGAATACTGACCATCCGCTCTGTGTTACGGTCCTTCGCAGCTGAGAGCCTGAGGATGCGGAAGCGGAGAGCGAGCTGGGTGGGTCTGAACGCTTAGATTCAACAAGCTACCGGAGTGCCTTCAGGCCCCCTGCACACAACTACTCGTCTGCTCGCACCTGTCATCAGGAAGGCTTGTTCCTCGTTCAACTGCTCAGAGCAGCCGAGAGAAAATCTGGGGGCGCGGGAAGGGGCTGGGGAGCAGCAGCACCCTAGTGCCAGGCTGGAAGGGGGCGTTTATCAGCCCATCAGAACCCCCATTACTCAACAGACAATTGGGGCTCCCTCCCGTCCACCCCTGTGTGCAATGCGCGCTCTCAAGGACGAGAGGTTGGAGCCAGCAGCAGCCAAAGCTAGGCCTTGTGCAAGGCAGCGAGGGACAGACCGGCCTCCCAGCGAGCCGGGAGACGCTGGCGCGCTGCCTCCTCCCCGGCTCGCGCTGCGGGCTCGGCCAGCGCCCCGCAGGGAAGCCCAGCATCCCTCCTCCGGCTCCCGCTCTCCCTCTCCCGCCCGCGCGGTGCCACCCACCTTGGGCGTGCGGATGTGCTCCATGGCGGGCCCGCTCCTCCGCGGTCCCGGGCGGGCGCGGCCTCACGCACCTGCGCGCGTCTGCGGCGCGGCGGGCAGGGCGCGGGGAGGTGGCTTCGCGCGCGGGAGCAGGCGGGCCGCCGGGCGTGGCTCCGCCCCCAGGTGCGGCGGCGCCCGCGCCCGGCCGGCGTGCGGGGGCCCCGGGGCGCAGGCGCGGCCCGAGCGCGCGCGCGCCCCTGTGCGCCTTCCACCTGCCCGGCGCGCGGCCGCCCCAGCCGCGTCGTGGCCGCGGTGGTCCAGGGCCGCCGGCTTTTCTCCGAGAGGGGCGGCCGGAGCGCTGTGAGGCTGCTGTTCCCCCAGACACAATGGGGGCCTCGTGTTGGGTGTGGCCTCTCGGAGGAGAGCTGGGGAGTACGCGCAGCTCTGCGCCGCCCAGTGATCGGCTGCCTTCCAGGGCGTCCCTGGATGGGTAGGACTTCAGGGTGGGGCGGGAGAAGGCCGCCGCTTGCATCCCAGACCCAGGATGGCCTGGTGGCCTGTCGGTGTGTTTGAGCACGTGAGCGGCTGGCATAGCCTTTGGAGTCAGGGTGGAAATAAAAGCAACAGTGTTAGAGCCTTAGGTAGTGTTCTGTGAAGTCAGGCATCTCACACCAACCTGCCTCTTGACTGTTGGAAGAGATCCTTTCCCTTGGCACCGTGCTGGGTGCTCCTTTGCCATCTTCATTTAGCTCTAACTGAACTGCAAGGTAAAGATACAAAACATCCATTATAAGGTACCACTTTTCCATTTACGGTATTAAGAGTGATTGTTGCTACTGTCAGTATTCAGCGGTTGGGAAAAGCTGGAGAAGACATGCTACTCCCTCCCCTTGCGGGCAACCTTTTTTCGTGCAACCCTAAGTGCACAGCCGTCCACCATAACTAAAATTTCACAGAACTGTACAGAGTTCTTTTTTTTTTTTAATTTTTTTAATGTTTTCTTTATTTCTAGGAGAGAGAGAGAGAAAGAGACAGTGTGAGTAGGGGAGGGTCAGAGAGAGGGAGTCACAGACTGAAACAGGCTCCAGGCTCTGAGCTGGCAGTCAGCACAGAGCCCGACGCGGGGCTCGAACCCACGAACTGCGAGATCATGACCTGAGCGAAAGTCAGACGCTCAACCGACTAAGCCACCCAGGCGCCCCAGAACTGTAGAGTTCTTAAAATAATATTCAGGGAACCTGGCTGGCTCAGTCGGAAGATCTTGATCTTGGGGTCGTGAGCCCGAGCCCCACGTTGGATGGAGAGATTACTTAAATATTTTTAAAAGGAATAATATCTATTCAATTTTTTCTAGCTTTTATTCATCTCTCTTTCTAATTGGATTGTAACTTCGTTAAGTTTAGAGATTCTGTGTTTTAGTTCCTTTTGTTCAATGCTTGGTAGGCACATTGCAGCCATCCAAATAGATGTTTAAACCATACAGTGTTACATTTATATAAAATGTCCAGCTCTTTTTCACATATCTTCTAGAATTTCAACCTCCTACTGCTCTGGGAGACAATTAGGACAAGAAAGATAAACTGATGATTGTGTGTGACAAAATTGACCCAGGGTATAATTTCTACCTTAACTAAAGAACACCAGGCATAGAGTCAGGAACACTGTCTTCAGACCTCACACACTGGTCACGTTTGTAAACCGTCTCATTTGTAAAATAAAAGTTACTTTCATAGATGACCTTAAAGGTGGCTTCCCTCTCTAAATTCCATAAGTACTAGGAACCCTATATTCACTTTGGAGTTTGCATTCTGAATAGGATAATAATCTTGAAATTGTATGATTTCAGGGTTCTTCTGTCCCTCCACTGGTAGGCAGATCAAGAGTTTACTTGGTGAGTAATTTTTTGCATACAACTCATCTTCATATTTAGCGTAGTTTTTTTAAGCACCCATAACACTAACTGATACATGAAAAGCCATAAGTCTGAATGTTATAAATAGCCTAATTTTAAGAAAAAATTTCCAGATTCATTCAGAAATACATCTTACTTTATCATAGCTATAAAATCAGCATTAGGTTAAAATGAGTCAAAAACTATTCAAGGGGTACCTGGTGCTCAGTTGGTTAATTGTCCAACTTAAGCTCAGGTCATGATCTCGCAGTCCATCATCTCGCTGTCCATGAGTCCATCTCGCAGCCCCTGCATTGGGCTCTATGCTAACAGCTCAGAGCCTGCAGCCTGCTTCATACTCTATGTCTCCCTCTCTCTCTGCCTCTCCATCCCTCATGCTAGGTCTTTCTCTCCCTTTCTCTCTCTCTCTCTCAAAATAATAAATAAAAAAATTAAAAATATTCAAGTTATCAGGGTAAATTAACAGAGCAAGCTATATTAATTTATAATAAATTTATCAAGTATTTTTATAAAATTTTATAAATAAAATAACAGTAGGGAAAGAAATCTCTATAAATAAACATTTTAGTTTGATCTAACAATTCTCTGAGGAACCCTCCCTCGCTTGTCCCTCCTCCCCAGTCACTATTCAGATTTTTAAATTTTTTTTTTAATTTTTATTTATTTCTAGGAGAGAGAGAGAGAGAGACAGCGTGAGCAGGGGAGGGTCAGAGAGAGAGGGAGTGACAGACTCTGAAACAGGCTCCAGGCTCTGAGCTGGTAGTCAGCACAGAGCCCGACGCGGGGCTCGAACCCACGAACCGCGAGATCATGACCTAAGCGAAAGTCGGACGCTTAACCGACTAAGCCACCCAGGTGCCCCACTATTCAGATTTTTAGATCACACACAGTGTGGACCCTTGAAGGCCACTCTGCTCTTTGTGTTTCTTACCTTACCTCATAGCCCCAAGTTTTCCTGCTTCTCTGAACCACCACTCAGTGGGGCAGAAGAGACTGAACAAAGCAGCATGTCTTGGAGGGCAGTGAAGTGAGGGAATGAGGAGTCATCATCGCAATGCTAACGTTGTTGATCCTAAGGAGGACAAAAAGAGAAACTAGCCACTTGTTTATTTAAGAAATATTGACATTAATTGCATTGACACGGATGGAGCTGGAGAGTATACTAAGTGAAAAAAGTCATTCAGAAAAAGACAAATACCATATGATTTCACTCATGTGGAATTAAACAAACAGAAAGGAGAGAGAGAGAGAGAGAAACCAAGAAAGAAACAGTCACTTAACTATAGAGAACAATAGGTGATGGGGACAAGCAGCGCCCTTGTCATGATGAGCACCAGGTGATGTATGAATCACTACGTTGTACACTCTGAAACTCATATAACACTGTGTTACCTAACGGATTTAAAACAAAAACTTTGAACACAGAAACACGTTAATTAACTGGTCATCACGCACAAGATACTGTGGCAGATCCTGGGAGACTGAAGGGAGATTTAGAGGAGAAAGATACCAAGTTCTGTAACAATGATACAGATAACACCACGGGAATGAGAAGCAGATCAGGTAAGATGGCTACAAGCGTGTGGAAAAGCCATAAGACGCCTCAAGGAGACTGATTCACTTTCTGCGTTTTCCGTATTAATTATACAGAAAATGATGGGTACCCTCAGAATCACAAACGTAGTTCTTGAAGTTTGACATTTGGTGTCTAGAATGAACCCCGAGAAATTTGAGTGGATGCTGCATCTTTGAGTCTTCATGGAACAGAACTCTCTCCATCTGGCCCCAGAACCCAGAAGTGAGGAGAGAGAGAGAAAAAAAAAAAAAAACACATATTCTTAAAACCCTATGTAATTTACAGATGGATATACACCTGGATCTGTACTACATCAGCCTTTGACCAATGAGTTAGAAAATGGCTACTTTTCTTTAGTATTTGTGAATCCTTGATGGAAAATAAATGTATTTCATCAAAACTATTTTCATCATCAAGCAAAACATCAGACAACAGGATTAAGGTCTAGTTACCTCCATATTCAACAAACGACTTCTTCCCTTGCCAAGACACAGCATAGTTGTCCTCGTTTTATCATTAGTGTCTCTTCTTTCACTGGTTTTAACCTTGTAAAAATGGTTGATAGGACTGTACCCCTCAATATTTAATTCTCCTGTTCATGGGCACACAGGAGGCTTTGCTTTTCAAAACTGTTACCATTGGGTGAGGCCATGTGGCCATTTCTTTCCTTTTTTTAAAAAAATATTTATTTATTTTTGAGAGTGAGAGAGAGAGCACAGCTGGGGAGGGGCAGAGAGAGAGGGAGAGAGAGAATCCCAAGCAGGCTACATGCTGTCAGCACAGAGCCCATTCTGGGGCTTGATCTCACGAATTGTGAGATCATGACCTGAGCCCAAATCAAGAGTCAGACACTTAACCAACTGAGCCACCCAGGTGCCCCTGAGTTTATTTATTTTGAGAGAGAGAGAGAGAGATTGAGAGAGAGCACGCACAGGCAAACAGGGGAGGAAGAGGGAGAGACAGAGAGAATCCCAACCAGGCTCCGCACTGTCAGCACAGAGCCCAACACAGGGCTCAAACTCATGAACCATGAGATCATGACCTGAGCTGAAACCAAGAGTCGGATGCTTAACCAACTGAGCCACCCAGGTCCCCGGGGCCATTTCTGTGCAGTTGATTGTGAGAAGTGCCGTGTACCATTTTTGAACCAAAGCTCTACAAAACCTGAGTGGCCTTTCAGCTTCCTCTTCCCTGTCCTGAAATTTGGAGATCACATGTTGAGAATTTAGAGAAAATAGTGACAGTAAGTTCACTCTCAAATATGTGATGCCACTGTGACCCCAAACTATTCATCGTTGGCATGAAATAAAGGAAGAAAGAACTAGACTGTTTGCCCAAGTCATCACTTGGAAAGCAGTTACCCTGAAGAGTCACAGCAGAGTCTTTTGAGTGAAAAAAACACGTTTTTGTGGTAGTGTTGGTGTTTGCCTGAAGCCATTGAAATTTAATGGTTTAAGTTTTGTACCTAGACTAGCCTATCCTGAATTTACAGAGAAGGGAAATCCAGGAGAGAGCAAAGGTGATATCCTGTCTGTACCTTCTGTGTTTCTAATCATTTTAAAGGGGATTGATAATGTCTTTAAAGAGCTCTACGGGCATATGTCATAAGCCAGACTTCGAGTACTTTATTGCATATTACCAGACTTCTGGAGAACATCTTAAGAAATTTTTATCACAGAGATATTAGAGCTGTAAATAATATTGCTATAGGAATTTTTAAACAAAAACTTGATATTAACTGGGAACTTTCCCAAAATCCTGTGATCTTCAGTGGCCTGAGGAGATTTGGATACTTATCAAATACTTGGAAGACTTTTTTCCGGAATACTTACATTTCTCCCGAGGCAACTAAAACTTCTGAGTTGGCAGTGAAGACGAAAAAAATGTTTCCTCAGGGGGTAGGATTACTAATGATTATAAACTCAATGCAATCCTATTCAGCACTGTTAAACCTCCATGGTCCATGCTATGAGTGGAGATGGGCACATTTTTCAGAAATATATTTATGACAGACAGAGCTGCATTTGGGTTTCTTCCTGGAAAAAAAAATAACATCCTCACCTTCAGGATGTTTATAAATTCGAAGCCTCCTTTGGCATCACCCTAAGCCAGTTATGGAGAGGAAGCTCTTCATGGATCACAGTTATTTTTGCCCTTTTTCTAGGAACAAAAAGGAAACTCTAGAACAGCGTACAAACAGCACTTACTCTGTGAACAGGCACGGTTTTAAAATAGTCGCTAACATTTTGTTCTCTTTCCAAGAAGGGGCGTTGCTCAAGCCCAGGTCTGTCTTCAGTCCACTTAATACCATTCATTGCCTTTCCTCTGCGATCCCTTCAAATGTCACCTTGATGCAAATAATTTCCACATCAATATTTTTAGTCCTCATTTCTCTCTCTGCTTCATGTGTTATATTGCTGTCCACCTGCTAGGGGCCTCCACTCAAAGTTTCATCGATGGCATAAACTAGATGTGGCCAAGAACAAGGGCACTGGAGGGGTGCCTGGGTGGCTTAATTGGTTAAGCATCTGATTCTTAATTTCAACTCAGGTCATGATCTCCTGGTTCATGAGCTGGCAGCGCAGAGCCTGCTTGGGATTCTCTCTCTCTCACTCTCTCTCTGCCTCCCCCACTCACGCTGTCTCTGTCTCTCTCAGGATAAATAAATAAACTTAAAAAATTATTTTTTAAAAATCGTGGGCACTGGAGGCAGACCGGACTATTTTCATAGGCTCTGGCATATATTGGCTGTGTGATTAGTTTTCTAAACACTCTGAGCCTCAGGCTGCTCAGCTGTAAGATGGACGTAAATGACAAAACTGTTATTTTGTTTTTCAAGCTGAGATCTGTCTCTGCATGGATGTTTACTGTATTACTTCCTACATTTTTATATACCTTGGATGGTTTCAATAAAAAAATAATTGATGGGGGTGCCTGAGTAGTTCAGTCAACTTGGCGTCCAACTCTTGATTTCAACTCAGGTCATGAATCTCAAGGTCATGAGATTGAGCCCTGTGTTGAGCTCTGTGCTGAGCATGGATTCTCCCTCTCTCCCTCCCTCCCTCTGCTCCTCCTCTCCCCTGCTTGCACTCTCTCTCTCTCAAAATAGAAATAATAATAGTTGACAGCAAAAAAAAAAAATAGGACATAATTACACCCCCTTCTTAGGGTGTATGACAGTTCGGTGAGATTGAGCATTGAACATATTTTGTGACAAGTACTTACTGAGTGTTCACCTTGTGCCATGTACTAGAGATAAAAACGTGAAGCAGCCCAGCCCTCAAGATACTTCAGTCTAATGACACCAGCTTCTACCTAACACCAAATCCTCCTTTGACCTCATTATTTCTCCTGTTGACCCCAATCACTCAAGCTCAAAAGCTTGGAGTTGTTTTTGGCTTATGCCCCTTGCTGCCCCCCCTTATCCAGACATATGTAGATTCCCTCCTCCTCAAGCATTTCTTCAGCTGATACCTCCGCCTTCCTTTTCCAGTCGTTACTCTAGTTCAAGTGCCCACTGCTTTATCCTGGCCTCCGCTTGCTGCCAGATGCATCTTTATCAAAAGCCGCTTCAATCATGGCCCTGTCCAGCTGACAGACCCTCAAGTGATTTACAAGGTCTGAATTAAGTACCTGAATTAAGTACTTCTGAATTAAGTACTGAATTTACAAGTACTGTATTAAGTACTTCTGAATTAAGTACCATTTCCTCATTTTGTCATTTCGGGCCTGACCACATCCTACCCTTCTCTCGTGCAAACTTAGCAAAGTGAGTCGCTGGCACTTGGTAGGTGCTCGCTCCACACATGGTTTTCTGAATGTGTCGGCCAGTCACCCAGTCACTTTCTGTGTCCTGCATCAGCTTATCTTCTCCTCATGTCTTTGTCATACTGGTCCTCTCTGTCAGACTCTTGGAGGTTCATTTCAGAATTCACTTCAGTATGTCTTCCAGATGCAGTTCCTTCAAAACAACTCCTGTCTTTCATGCCAATAGACAGAGATGACCATGAGCACTTTCTTTCCATCTGGAAGTGCATTTCTGTGCTTCTCTGTTACCGCTTGTCTGCTGTCCCAGGAATCCCGTGCTGGCCCTACGCTGATAACATCATGCTGATTAGGTTTAAGAAGCAGAGGGGCGCCTGGGTGGCTCAGTCAGTTAAGCGTCCGACTTTGGCTCAGGTCGTTTACTCGCAGTTCATGATTTCGAGCCCCTCATCAGGCTCTCTACTGACTGCTCAGAGCCTGGAGCCTGCTTCGAATTCTTTGTCTTCCTCTCTCTCTCCGCCCCTCCCCCAGTCATGCTCTGTCTCTCTGTCTCTGTCTCTCTCTCAAAATAAACATTAAAATAAAATGTAGATCTGAAAAGCAGAAAGAAGCAGGTACTCAAGATGCCCAGGCAAGGCACACATGTGTCAGAGGGCAGGCGATGCATTCTGGGAAAATCCAGGGGCTACCATGTCAGTGAAGTTTCCAGAGACATGCGATAGTCTGGGACCTAGCTTCAACTTTCCAGAAGGTGAAATAGCTTCTCCGATGGGAAAGGTATGTCGTTCCCCTTTGCACCCTTACCACTTCTTGCTCTAGCTTCGTCCTGAGCCAGCAGCTCTGAGTGGGGCCTAGAGCAAGACAAGGCTCTCCAGCTGGGTTGGGTTGTGGTGGAAACAGGTCTACACAGTGGCCTTTGACCCCAGCAGATCCAAACACACTCAAGGTATCTGCAGCAGATAGGGAGGCGGCAAGGAGCCTCTGGTAAGCTGCAGTTGAAGACTCACACCTGCTCACTGGCATAGCCCGCCACCAGCCCCATGGTACTTCTGTGCTCATTTTTAGGAATGTTCATGTATTTTTAATCTTGGTAAAATGCACATAACACAAAATTTACCATCTTAGCCATTTTTTCAGTATACAGTTCAGTGGTGTTCAGGACATTCACACTGGTATACACCATCACTACTATTGGTTTCTAGAACTCTTCAACCAGTGAAACTAGAACAGTAGAAAGCCAATAAAACAGTAACTTCCTCTTTTCCCCTCCCTGCAGCGTCTGGAAACCATTTTACTTTCTGGGTCTCTGAATTTGACAATTCTAGGTAATTCATTTAAGTAAAATCATACAGCACTTGTCTTTTTGTGACTGGCTCATTTCCCTTCACATAATTCCTTCAAGGTTAATCTGTGTTGCAGCAGGCGGCAGAACTATATTCCCCTTTTTAAAAAAAATTTAATGTTTGTTTATTTTTGAGAGAGACAGACAGAGCATGAGCGGGGGGAGGGGCAGAGAGAGATAGAGGGAGACACAGAATCTGAAGCAGGTTCCAAGCTCTGAGCTGTCAGCACAAAGCAGGCCTCTATCTCACGAACCACGAGACCATGACCTGAGCCGAAGTCCAATGCTTAACTGACTGAGCCACCCAGGTGCCCCAGAACTACATTCCTTTTTAAAGCTGAATAACATTCTTTTGCATGTAGATACCACATTTTACTTATCCGTCTATCCATCAGTGGACACTTGGGTGGCTTCCACCATTGGGCTGTTGTGAATAATGCTGCCATAAATATGGGTGTACACATATATATTTTTATACTCTGCTTTCAGTTCTTTGGGATATCTAGAAGTAGCATTGTTGGGCCACATGGTTATTCCAATTTCAGTTTTTTTACAGAACCTCCATACTTTTCTTCACAGTAGCTGCACCTTTTTACTTTTCCACCAACAGTGCACCAGGGTTTCTTTTTCTCCACATCTTTGCCAACCTGTTATTTCTGATATTTTATTTTTTTCTCTTTTTTTTATAGTAGCCGTCTCGATTGTCCTTTGTGCTAATTTTTAAAAGACACAGAAGTGGCATATGAATTGAATCGTACCTGATCCATCATGCCGCCACATCAGCAATATTCAAGAATCAGGAGAAAGTGGGACATAGGAGATGCTACCGGAGCCAATCCTGAAGAGACAAATGCGTTGCATGAGAAAGTGGCTCAGACTCCCATGTTTCCTTCCCTCAGTCGACACTTAGGGCTTCGTGGGGTTATTTAATGCAAGCAGCTCACAAACAAAGAAAAATGCCAGCCTGGTTTATAGGTGCTTCTTCACCATAAACTCATACCAGGTGGGAGTGGAATGTGACAGCCTTGTAGCTTTGCCTGGAATGGCCACAAAGGATGGAGGGAAGGGCACTTGTCCCTATGACCAGACCTCTGTGCAGTTTTTCTGGGAACTTCACATGCCTTGAAGGACAGATGGCCAGGGAAGGACAGGAGCCTTGAAGGACAGAAGGACAGATCTAAGAAGGACAGACCAGCTTAAAGCATGGGACCACCAGTTTGTTCAAGTGTCAGGAGCTTGAAAGGAAATAAATTGGAGATTGGCAATGGGAACTAAGGAAAATGTTTATGAACTGATCTCTCAGGATGAGCCTAGAGTATGAAAATATTAGTGTCCAGTGCAAATACTATAGGACATCTGATCCATTGACACTGTGACATTCTCAATAATTATATGGACAGATAATCTCTGTCATTCTTACCAGTCACCCAAGACTTTTCCAGCCTCTGCAGAGGATCCTTCATGGGCTCCTGTGTGAGCAGCCATAAGGATAGTAATAAAGGTTCCATATGAACTCAGCCATGTGGTCTTCCCTCACTGAGTCTGATTTGAGCACCACCATTGCTGGGTACCCAGTTTGCCCACAGCAGAGAGGAAGGCTGCTACCCTCTATTCCATATAACACCATGCCTGTGAAACACCTGTGGTATGTTGATTATACTGAACCCCTTCCACCATGGAAGGAGCAGATATTTTCCCTCAATAGAATAAAAAGTTTAAATATGGAGTTGTCTTTCCTGCACACAATACCTCTATCAGCACCTTGTCATTGGACTTACTTCATGTTGATTCACTGTCACAGTATCTCACAAAATATCTTTTTGCAGCAAAGGAAGGAAGGAAGGAAGGAAGGAAGGAAGGAAGGAAGGAAGAAAAGAAGGAAGGAAGGAAGGAAGGAAGGAAGGAAGGAAGGAAGGAAAGAAAGAAAGAAAGAAAGAAAGAAAGAAAGAAAGAAAGAAGTGTTAAAAATAAGAAATGAGCGAATGTCCACAGGATTCAGTGGTCTTGCTATATATCCCTTCCCTCAGAAGCTACCGGCCTCATAAACTCATGGAATGACCTATTAAAGACTTTGTTATGACACCAGCTAAGAGATAAATGCCTTCAGAGGGTAGGGTGATGTCCTACAAGATGGAGCATATGATCTGAATGAGTTTGCAGTATTACAGGCTTGTTCCTACAGGTAGAATATATGAGTCTAAGAAACCAGGGGTGGAAATGGAAATAGTACCTCTTATTACTAAACCTGCTCAAACACTTACCGCTTTTTGCTCCCTGATCCTACCATTTTGGACTTTTTGGTTTAGAGGCTGTAAAAACTAATGTAGAAATGCTTCCACTGAGGGGACACAACAGTGGTTTTGTGGAACTGGACATGGGGATTGCTCTGATGCTCCTCATGCCATTAAATCAAAAGCACCCCCAGAAAGAG
The DNA here is from genome assembly GCF_003009895.1 of Hyaena hyaena. Lineage (NCBI taxonomy): Eukaryota > Metazoa > Chordata > Mammalia > Carnivora > Hyaenidae > Hyaena > Hyaena hyaena. Next base: position 693,111 of record NW_024081198.1, on the reverse strand, counting down.
ATAGTTCATTAGCCGTGGAGATCGACCCTAATTATCCAGAGGGAAACAGTGTGGCTGCTGGGCAGTGGAGGCACCACGGGGTATGTCTGGAAGTCAGGGATTCCCTGGCACACGTCCTCAGTGGCACTGCCTTGTCCAGGGAATAAAGCACCAGAAGATGCAGCAATCCTATTTGGGAAACATGCACAAGGGTTTGGATGGTCCAGGAATTAACTAGCAAACACCCCAACCACTTTATATGCGGTCTGGGTATATGCTTTTCATCCCATTTTCAGTCGTGCATTCATTTGGTTGCACTTGGGGGGGAGGTTGGTACCCAGCCTGCATCACAGGCTTCCCTAATTCATCAGACATTAGCAAATATCTGCTCAAGATGCAAGTTGTTATAAATTCAGGAAGCTCGTCAGCTCCTGTGGAAATAATCGTGTTCCAGTAGACCCGTAAGGGACAGCATCTGCCTAACCCAGCATTCTGGAAGCATCTGCACTCCAGTTCTAGTCCTTACAGTATTCCTGGTGGAAACATTAGAAACAACAAATACCAAAAATAAAGAGAATTATTAAATAAAATCTGTGGTCATACATAAAATACTGTATGAGCTGTAAATTTTTTTTTCCAAGAATGCTTAATGACATAGAAAAATGGTTATGGCAAAATTGTAAGTTCCAAAAACCAGATACAGACCTGTATATACAGTGTAATCTGAGTTGTATAGCAAAATCCCTGTGTGTGTTCATAGACGTGTGTGCAAGTAAAGAGAAGAAAATAGAAGACAGAAACGTGCTGGCATGGCAGTTACAACCCGGTTGTAGGTTTTTGGGTAATTTTCATTTTTAAAAAATATTCTACAAACATTCACAGTGCAGATTTTAATAATTATAAAGGACATGATTTTTAGAGGCCATTTCAAATCAAAACAAATCATAACCAATAATCATGACATTGTATCATGATTCAAAGCAACTATTTTTGTGGAGATTAGCTTTTTTTGTTTTTCTTAAAGCAAAATGTAAGTTGAATACTGAAGAGTTGAGAGATCTCGTAAGTATTTGCTTCCTAAACTTTCAGTTCAAAAGTAATCTTTCTGAGAAGTGACCCTTTTTTAAGGATAAAACCAGGCTTATTCTCCATGAGGAAACAATAAAAGCAAATATCCCAAATGTAAAACAATAGCTGGAGAAAGAAAAGAAGAGGGTGCTCCCCTAATTAGTTGCCGGGATCTTGGCAGTCCTGTTTTTACAACCAAAGACAAAACAAAACAAAACAAAACAACCAAAATCAAAACAACAACAACAGAAACCCCAAAACCAAAGATCTTTCTATGAAGTACAGTCAGGCAAGTTTGGAGGAACTCTCTGTGGCACTTTAAAGCTAATGTTCTGTAAACATTACTTAATTGATCTTTAACTTCTAGTAAAACTCTGAAATGCATCTTTGGTATTTGGGCCGTAGAACTTACATAATTAATAAAGCTTACCGTAATCTGCCTCCTCTTTTTATGTAGCTACAGATGCTAAATATTAGCAAAATGTACATGAATGTGGATCTCACAGCCAGGACAATTTGAGATTTTTAATAAACAAATGTAGGAATTGTTCTTGGGTTGCGTTGGAGTTTCTTGTGGAGATAACGAATAATTTGGTATGACGGCTCTGCAAGAAAATTCTTCTCTTCTTTGGCAGAGAGAACAGTTTTGCAAACAAAAGCAGTGAGCAAGATTCATTCAAATGGCAAACTAACACGGGTTTGATCTGGACCTCACTTGCTGAGAACCACTGATGTTTACATCTAGACTTGGCAGTCATTATGGACTTTCTTGCTCCTTGCACACAACAGCTTCAACACAGCGTACAGTAGGAATCCTGTTATTTTCAGGTAAACTCGTCGAGTTTATTTTCAGCATTTTGTCTCTGGTCATTCTACCATTTTGCAGTGAGTCGCCTTGAATAATCACTAATTTATGAATGAATTCTAGTCCAGAAAGCATGTTGCAAGCAGGTTGGTTAGCGCTCAGTCTTCACAAATCATGACTGAATTTCCGGGCCATCCCTTAAGAGGTGATGCAAACAGTGATATTAATTGTGCTACTCTTTATACTGTATTGAACTTATATCTGTAACATTATGTCTATGTCAAAATGCAAAGGGATTGGCTTGAATGTGCGTTTTAGAAACACACCTCTGTCCACGTTAGAAGCCCAAGGGGGCATTTCCACAAGACGTGGAATAGTAGTGGCTGGCAGCCTTCAGCGCTAGGGGTGCCAGAAGTGGTGACTTCTCTCTTGAGGATCAATATCTCAACTCTTTCTTGTTTAGCTTGCTAGGTTAAAGAATATCTAGAGATTCTATGGTCTTGCAGACTATGAGGCAATATTCTACCAGGATATAAGATTACATATATAACTATGTGGCTATTTTTGCAGTTATATGTAGAATACAGTATCTCAATTGCGACAATGTGTCAGTCAATGGCTGCTCCTGAATCTTATGGTAATATTTTGTTAGCAATTGTTTATTCATTTTGGTCTTGGGAACCACTAAACAGAAAAGACTTTAAGAAAATGTGTAGGGGGAAAAAATAGAGATGCTTCTGTTCATGTTTTTTTTTTAATTGAGAAAAACTGATCTAATTCTATATTAACAGACAATATCAATATCTAAGTCCAGCTTCGAAAGCATTGTTTAAACTCTAAATGTTTTATCGGGGCACCTGGGTGGCTTAGTCGATTAAGCGTCCGACTGCAGCTCAGGTCATGATCTTCGGTTCGTGAGTTCTAGTCTGGCATCGGGCTCTGTGCTGACAGCCTGGAGGCTGCTTCAGATTCTGTGTCTCCCTCTCTCTCTGCCTCCTCTCTGCTCTCTCTCTCTCTCTTTCAAAAATGAATAAACATTAAAAAAAATTTTAAGTTTTGAATTAAAGAGCAAAAGAGAGAAGGGAGTGATAGGGGTAGCTCAATGATTCCCCATGACCTTATATTCAGCGGTCCACCTTTGTATGTCCAGAAGCCCTGAAAACCAAAGCAGGACAGTAAACTCAACAAACTAACAATAGTTTCCATTAGAAAGCCTAAAAATATTACAAAATCCCCACCAGTGATGTTAAATTGGTATTATTTGTCTCTTTGCAGGATACATAATGCACACACTAAACACCAAAAAATAGGGCAAACACACAGAGACAAAAATTACTTTTCTAAAGTCATTTTATGTCTCAATTTGCTAGGTTACTCGAGGTGTTATTGACATGAAACCAAACAATTTGTTTTAATGTTAGGAGGAGAAGCTGGCTAGAAAAACAAATTGCCTAGGATCCAGCAGGAGAATGTGACAGCACTCACTGACTGCACTAAAATATTTATTGAGTGAAAATTGAACACCTGATGCCCTCATGCTTTGGAAGAGGAAGCGGCTGCAAGTGGTATTGCCGTCAGTGAGCTGTGAGCTTCCCTGGGCCTTTGGATCTCTGAGGTGCTTTCAATGTTAACTCTCAAGCTTTCATTTTCAAGATTTTTCCACTGCCACCATTAGTATACCTCAACTATCAGTCATGGGCTTCAACAATCTATTTCTACCATTTTGTATACTTCTTTAAATTTCCCTCGTACGTTATACCTGGCAAACTTAGTTCAAAAGTACTTGCTTACAGCTGAAGCTAAACCCCTGCTCATGGCTAATATTTGCATCTGCTACAATTGTCATGTTGCTAGTATCACTTTTTTGTTACTGATTATTTAAAACAATGACAAAATATAATGAAACAATCTATTCACAGAGTTTTATGAACATTTCTGAAGAAAAAACACAAGAAAGCAGCTTGGTTTAAAAAATTTTTTTAATGTTTTATTTACTTCTGAGAGAGAGAGACAGCATGAGCAGGGGAGGGTCAGAGAAGGGGAAACACAGAATCAGAAGCAGGCTCCAGGCTCTGAGCTAGCTGTCAGCACAGAGCCCGATGTGGGGTTCGAACCCATGAACCGTGAGATCATGACCTGTGCCGAAGTCAGACGCTTAACCGACTGAGTCACCCAGGGGCCCCAGTTTAAAGTACTATGTTGAAGGGCACCTGAGTGGCTCAGTCAGTCAAGTGTCCGACTTCGGCTCAGGTTATAATCTCATAGTTTGTGGGTTAGAGCCCCACGTCAGGCTCTGTGCTGACAGCTCAGATTCTGTCTCCCTCTCTCTGCTCTTCCCCTGCTCGTGCTCTGTCTCTCGCTCTCTCTGTCTCAAAAGTAAATAAACATTAAAATGTTTTATAAAATAAATAAATAAAGAGAACGTTAACCGGCCAGTACATCACCAGGAGACATCTCTGAAGTGTATTCATCAGCTGATTTGTATAAGTTCAGAGTCTGCAAACTGGGGTCATCATATTGGAAAATATAAAAGTGCAGGTTGTTTTAAAGTCATAGAAGTTATTTATAAGTCAAGGTATTACCTTTACTCCTTCAAGCAACAAAGTATAATACTATTCTGAAAAAAACTAGTATCAAAGTTTTAATTAAAATACTATGGAGAGTGAAAAATCCTTCAACATAAATTTACCTCTACAAATAAAAGCTATAAAAATACATGAACACATGCACACACATGCACGCACAATGTTCACTGCAGCGAAAGGGCCACTTCCTACGAACCAGACTGTAGTGAAGTGTATACAACACAGCTAAGAGGAATCCTTTCCTCAAATTGTTTCTCCCAGGACATAATGGGAGGCACTACCCAGGAAAATCACTTTATTTTAATCTTTTTCAGCTTAAAAAAGAAAAAAAAACCAAAGACCTTTCATTTATCATTGGAAAATAAACCCAATAATCACAGCGAGTGCTTTGTGTTAATTATTTTTGCTTAATTTAGTTTTGTTTTGTTTCACTGTGTTGAGAGGCATGATGCATTTCTCATTAATGGTATTTTGGATGGGAAAATTAACTCAGAGGGCATGACTGACCCACAAATTGCAGGATATTTATCGTCCTTGATCTCTGGACACTAAATGCCAGAGGAACGCCCCAGTTATTGTGACGAGTGACAATAGTCACTTCCCCACAGCATCCACAAATGTCCACTGCTTCCAAAGGCCCACCCAGGTTAAGAACCATGGTAGAGGGGTGCCTGGGTGGCTCAGTCAGTTGAGCGTCCAACTTTGGCTCAGGTCATGATCTCATAGTTCGTGGGTTCGAGCCCCGCATCAGGCTCTGTGCTGACAGCTAGCTCAGAGCCTGGAGCCCACTTCAGATTCTGTATCTCCCTCTCTCTCTGACCCTCCCCTGTTCACTCTCTCTCTCTCTCTCTCTCTCTCAGAAATATACAAAACATTAAAAAAAAAAAAAAGAACCATGATAGAGATTTCATAGTTACTTTCATAGATGTCAGCTACCCCTTACAGGGGAAAATGGAATTGGTGACAGATGAAATAGTAATAAGATTAATAACTACTGTTTATTGAGTCCTTTCTATGTGCAACAGCTCATAACAGCCCTGCGAGGAGAGGAAGAAGCAACAGTTAAACATTCAACAACTAATCCAAGCCACAAAGGTGTCAAAGTAGTACCAGAATTTGAATTCATAATTATCTTACCCCATATCTTGTGCTATTTTTTAACATTTTATTTAATTATTTTGAGAGAGAGAGAACAGGGGAGGGGAAGAGAGAGGGGGGGACGGAGAATCCCAAGCAGGTTTCTCACTGACAGTCCAGAGCCTGGCATGGATCTCGAACCCATGACCCATGTGATCATAACCTGAGCTGAAATCAAGAGGTGGACATTTAACCAATTGAGCCACCCAGGTGCCCCTCAAATCTTATGCTCTGGTTCACCAAACTACCTAGCTTACCATTTTAAATTAATTAAGCTAAGTCAGCTGACCTTCAGACAGCTCTATCAACTTGACCAAAAACCAGATTTTGTGCAAAGTTAACACACTCATTATGCTTCTACACAGTATACCTTGAACAGAGCTGGTTTTGCTTAGCCTGAGCCACAGACTAGTCTTTAGTTAGGTAGAGTTCAAACAGTATGTAGATAAACATAAATGACAATACCTGTAAGAATTCTTATGAATTCCTCAGAATCTGTATTGACACTAATTGAATTCAGAGTCTATAAAGTAACTAGAGTATGGCCAAGAAGTCTCTGGGATTTTCTAGCCTGTGGATTTGTCTTCCAGTGGCTCATGGTCTCCACTTGCTCAAGCAGAGATTCCTGTCTCCAGAATGTTCCCCTCTAGCATGTGAAGGCATTCCTAGAGGCTTGCTCACGTGTGCCCAGGAACACCTGTTCTTAGCTCGTCTGCAGGCTATGTCATGAAAACCCCAGCTGAGGGTACCTTGGCCACTGCTATTGAGCCTTCAGAAAGGAGATCAATATCCACACCATGAGAGTTGTTTCCTGGCACTTCCAGGCTGACCGTTTTGACTGCTCAGAGCCATGCTGGATTTCCTGCAGAGGGCAGAGAGGATGCCTCTCTCCTCGGTTCTGGCTCACATTTTCCTGAGCTGCTTGCCTGAGTCCAGAATATACCGAATCTCTCACGGGATTCCTTCAGTTTGGGGCTCACCCATCCTTACACTGGTGCTCAAACCAAACAGAGAGCAACCACCAGGCAGTTATGCTTTCCACTGTCCAGGCCTCTAAAGAAGATAAGAGCAAAAGTCCTAATATTGGCAGTTAATTTTATGTGCCCATTGGCAAAAGTGCCCAGTTGTTGGGCCAAAAACCAGGCTAGCTGTTGCTGTGAAGCTATTTTAGATGTTATTAACACTGAACTCAGCAGTCTTTGATTAATGCAGATTATTCTCCATAATGTGGGTGGGCTTTGTCCAAGCAGTTGAAGGCCTCAGGAGAAAAGACTGGAGTCCCTGAAGAGGAAGGGATCCTGTCTCCAGACTGCTTTTGGACTCAAGAATGCGCCATCAACTCCTGCTGGAATTTACAGCCTGCCATTGTACCCTTCAGTTTTGACCTTGCCAGCCCTGACCATCACATGAGCTAATTCCTTAAAATAAAACTATCTAGTTCTAGACCTAAATATAAAGAGTAGATAGGTATAGATACAGATATAGATTTGTAGGTATAAGGTAGACATATAGAATATATGTAGGATAATATGATTAGAAGATATACGTATATATACATTTCGTACAATCCCTGAAATATATAAGTACTCTATTATAGCATCTCAAATAAAAAGAGGCTCCAGAGACTTCGTCTGCTTGCAAGGTCAGCAACCAGACATTGATTGATTACCATTTTGAGATCTGCTGGAGCACCATTTTCTATTACAGATAATGATGCAGGGAAGATACAAGGTAGGTTAGGATATTGGCCTCAGATTCTCTCACTTACGGCTCTAAACAAGTGTTGCGAACGGGATACCCACTGTGCTGGTCTTGTCTTGAGTTCTTTCCTCAGATAGTTGGTACCAGGATGTCTGCTTGTTTAGGAACATTCCTACCACCACAATTTCTACTTCTGCTACTACTGCCAGTAGCTAACATGTATTGACTATTTCCTCTTTAACCCACATGTCAGTGGAGTTATACTCACTCTCTGAGATAAAATGAGCTTGAAACTGCAGGCCATACCTCATGAAAACCCAAAGTTCTGCAGATTTTTTAGATGAGAACGAAAGTCAACACCAGCTGCAAGTTCCTGTTGCCTCTCTCCGACGGTGTCACGTTAGACAACCATGAGGTTGAGGTCACAACTCACCTTCTTTCTCTATTTCTACCTAAAACAACCAAATCAAATATTTGAGACTGTATATACAATACTGATAATCTTTAAGGATTTTTAGGGTTGCTTATGCCACATCGTCCAACAGTACTACCAATCTGAAAACACATGTTAGTGTCATGAGTACTATTTGAAATATCGATTGATGTTCCTTCTCCTTACATTTCCTTTTACATTATTATCTTTCCTCCCGCTACTCAAGCAAACTATAACATTTTTGACTTACATTTAAGAGGTCAGATATGAACTGGAACTGAAAAGCCTTTGAGTAGCAGAAGGTTGAGCTGAGAGCCACAACCCTAAAAAAAAAATGTTTTCGGAATTCCAAAAATTTAGGTTTAATTATCAAGATTCAAAGCCTGAAGGAAGAAGAGATCAAGTCTATCCTCAGACAGCAAACAGGGAGAAGAAAGATGAAGAGCCCATTTGCAGCCACACAAGAAGAGGATGAAAAGACTTTTCTTGGCTGCGGAAAGAAGTTCAAAGAGGAGACGAACCAAGAGAGTGGGTGTGTAAGTGTCTCTGGCACTTGGCCCGCCTCCCGGCCTAGGCTGAGTCCAGGTAGGGAAGGCAACTGGAAATCCAAGATAGGTGTAGGGGGCCCAAGGCAGGAGAGGACCCAGGCCTTCCTTCTCAGAGCCTCGCCTGGGAAGCCTGTGAGCCACTCCGAGGAACCCTGCATCCACCCTCGTGCCACGAAAATCTGAGAGATACACCCAGATGTCTGGTTCAAGGGCAACCTCCTGCATCCTCAGGGTGACACAGGGGCAGCAGCAGAAAGTTACTGTGGCCCTGAGAGGGGGGTGCAGATGGCGCAGGGGACATGGAGGGAGCTGGGATCTATGCCCCAGGGAGCAGGACCCGGAGTGACCTGCAGTGAACAGATAATCAGGAGTGCAAGGGGCAGGGCGGTGTTTCCTTTGGCACAGCAGCAGTACACACATCCAGAGGCTGGTGGGATTAGTCACAGCTCAGCGGCCTCCAGAGCTGGACACGGGATAATGGAGTGCTGGGCATCCTCTCCCCCTGACCTGGATGATTAAATTCCCTACTTTCCAGGACTATGTCACCTCCTGGGCAGAAAGGAGGAGAGGGTTGAGGGAGAATGAGAATGAGTGAAAAGGTAGCCATAATCAACAGAGTTTCGAACCTTAAGTATCTGTGCTAACCTTGAATCTAGATTACTCTTGTCACCGCCCATTAAGAAGCGGGACTCAATGGGGCACCTGGGTGGCTCAGTCATTAAGCATCTGATTCTTGATTTCAGCTCAGGTCACGATCTCATGATTTATGAGGTTGAGCCGTGCATAGGACTCTGAGCTGACATTGTGGAGTCTGCTTGGGATTCTCAATCTCTCTCTCTCTCCTTCTCTCTCTCCCCCTTCCCCAAGTCCCCCAGCTCCCTGCTCCTCCCTGCTCCCCCTCCTTCCCCACCCAACGCTCATGCTCTCTCTCTCTCTCAAAATAAATAAACTTAAAAAGAAGGGGGAACTAAAACTTTAATTATAAGGAAATGAAGAAAGTTCCAGTTTTGCATAACTGTGCAATATATCGGGAAAATATACAAGATTTTCAGGTAAAACATTTGTCATTCTTGCTGTTGAGGTACTGTTGTATTCAACATGGGGAGGGAGGTTCTCACTGGCCCTTCACCCTGTCTTCCTCCTTTCGGGTTTTCTCCACTAACATGCACTTCTCTGTGCATTTCCACCATGATGGCCTGGACAATTCCAAGTTTTGTTTTTGTAACCTGCTGGGCAAGTCAGCACTCCCCAGTTCGGACCCTCATCATGTCCCAACCAGTTAAGTCTTCAGCAACTCCACGCACCTTTTCACTGAACAGAATCTAACTTTAGAAGTCACGTAGGGTTTGTACTTCACCTTACGCTAATGCAGATGAGAAAACTGATAGAGGCTTAAAAAGGAAATGAAAGGAGACATAGATGAGAAATTCTGCAGGCAGTGCTCAGACCCCGGTCTTCCTCTCCCTAAAGCCTATAGTAACAGACACTGTCTTGCAAAAATTCCTAGACTTTGCTTATGTGCTTGCTTAACGTCCTTGATGTCTTGATCATTCCATTTCTTCTGAGGGCTTGGATTCCTTCCAGTCTACTTCTTCTGATTGACTGGTTAATAAAATGGCTGATGGCTGATTGGCTCTCTCTCCAACTCACGAGCTCATTATCTGCCTTCTCACTTTGGCAACTTGCTCAGTAGTACAATCAGCCTCACTGCCTCCTGAGGCCTAAGGGAATCTTTTAATTCCCTTTTGATGAGGATAGTCATTTCCTGCCCTGAGTTTCAACTGAAATTTGATCATGAACATTTCCTGTACATCTCTTGGGAAGCAGTAGCTAATGGGTGGTATTATTGCTCAATCCTTTTATGTCCACACTGTGGACTACCAGGGTCACCCAAAGCAGTGTTCCTGCCACCTCCTTTGGGGAAAAAGACTCCAAAGGGGAGTTGATTTACACTAGTTCCCAACCAATGTTCTCACACAATAGAGTGGGAGAAAGAGAATTGTGTAAACAGGTGGAGCCATGCAAAATATTTTGCCCTACACTGACAACTTTTGTGGTTGGAAATGCCTAACAGCTCACGAAAAGTAGACACTTAAGATATTTTCTCATTTCTAGGAAGCCTGAAGAAAAGTCTGAAGAAAAGTTTGCATTTAACCTTGGCAAACCAATCATCATTCCAAATTTTATGTTTCAAGATTATTCACTCTAAAAAATTAATAATTTTTGAGATTTATTGAAAGCAATCATCACTAAAAAAACAGCTAATCTTTCTTTTTTTTTTTTTCAAATAGTTTATTGTCAAATTAGTTTCTACATAACACTCAGTGCTCATCCCCAAAGTGCCCTCCTCCATGCCCATCCCCCCTCCCCCCCAAAACAGCTAATCTTTCATGAATTAATAAACTGTGCTACAATCACTAAGTAGTCAAGTAAATTAAGACTCAAATCCAATTTGATATATTTCTGCCTTAAAAACCCTGTTTATCTCAGGTAATTAGGTTGATTTAGCAATCAAAAATTAACTCCCCACCATATTATCATCGCAACAGATGAAGAAAAATCATTTGGCAAAATCTGATATTCATGCCTGAGTGAAAGAACAATACTCTTACCAAACTAAGAATAGAGGGAACTTCTTCTACATGATAAAGGGCATTTATGAAAAAAAAAAAACTACAGCTAACATCATACTCAATGATGAAAGACAGAAATTTTTCTCCTTAAGATCAGATGAAGTGGGGCGCCTGGGTGGCTCAGTCAGTCAAGCATCCGACTTTGGCTCAAGTCATGATCTCACAGTTCGTGGGTTTGAGCCCCACGTCGGGCTCTGTGCTGACAGCTAGCTCAGAGCCTGGAGCCTGTTTCAGATTCTGTGTCCCCCTCTCTCTCTGACCCTCCCCTGCTCATGTTGTCTCTCTCTCCCTCTCTCTCTTTCTCTCAGAAATAAATAAAAAACAAACAAACAAAAAAAGAAAGATCAGAAGAAGTCAAGGATGCCCACTCTCCCCACTGTTACTCCATATTGTATTAGAGGTCCCAGCAAGTGCAAAAAAGCAAGGACAAGAATTTAAGGATTGCAAAGGAAGAAGTAAATCTGTCTTTATTTGCAGCCAACATGATTCTATACACAGAAAAATCCATGGAATCTACAAAAAAGCTATTAGAACGAGCAAGCTTACAAAAGTTAATTCTATCTACATGCCAACAGTTGATAGTCGCAAATTAAAAAGAATGCCATTCACAATAAAAATTTTAAATGTGAAATAAGGATAAACCTAACCAAAAAATAAATAAATAAAAAGTATTTTACTAACACTGCAAACATTGCTGAGAGAAATTAAGGAAGACCTAAATAAATGGAGAGTAACACAGTCTTCATGTTTTGGAGGACTCAATATTATTACCATGCTGTTCCCCAAATTTCTTCATAGGTTCAGTGCAACCCCAGTCATAATTCCAGCAAATTTAAAAAAATTCCACTAGGTTGTTTTGTATAATTGACAAACTGATTTTATATATCAAATGGAAAAGACCTAGAGTTGCCAATACTGAGAACGAATTTGGAGGACTTACAGTATCTAACTTGAAAATCATGAAACTATAGTAATCAAGACAATGTGGTATATTGGCTTAAGAATAGACAAACAGAGTAAACATAATTCAGAGTCCAGAAATAAACCCACATATATATGGTCAATTAACTTTCAACAAAAGTACAAAAGCCATTCAGTGGAGAAAGAATAGTCTTTTCAACAAATGGTGCTAGGAAACTTGGATATCCATGTGCAAAAACACCCACAAAAACCCAAAACAAATAAAACAGATCTGTGATCCTTACTTCACCCTTTTCAACTCAAAATGGATCATAGACCTTAATATAAAACCTAAAGCTATCAAGCTTCTAAAAGAAAACACAGGAGAAAATGTTTGGGCTAAGCTAAGATTTCTTATATATAACACCAAAAACACAATCCATTAAAAAAAATCATGAATTGGGCTTTCTCAAAATCAAGAAACTTTTGCTCTTTGAAAGACATCTTAAGAGAATAAAAGGGCAAGCCAGTGACTGAAAGAAAATATTTACAAGTCCTGACTGGTATCTAGGACTTGTATGTAAAGCACTCTCAAAACTCAGTAATATGAGAACAAATCATGCATTTATTAAAAAAGACACCAATAAAATACAGAAACAACTCAAGTGTTCATCAACAGGTGAATATATATACAATATAATATATAATATGTATACATACATACAAATATTAAATGGAATATGATTCAGCCACAAAAAGAGGAAGGAAATCCTGCCATTTGTGACAACGTCAATAGACCTTGAGGGCATTATGCTAAGTGAAATAAGTCAGACAAAGGAAGACAAATATTGTATGATCTCACTTATATGTGGAATCTAAAAACATGGAACTCATCAAAACAGAGTAGGATGGCAATTGCCAGGGGCTAAAGGATAAGGGAAATGGGGAGATGTTGGTCAAAGAGTAAAAATTTGGGGGGACACCTGGGTTACTCAGTCAGTTAAGCATCAGACTCTTGATTTCGGCTCAGGTCAGGATCTCACAATTTGTGGAATCGAGCCCCACATCGGGCTCTGCACTGATAGCATGGAGCCTGCTTGGGATTCTCTCTCCCTCTCTCTTTCTGCCCCTCCTCCACGTGCATGTAATCTCTCTCTCTCTCTCTTTCAAAAAAAAAATTAAAAGAAGAGGACAAACTTTCAGTTCTAAGTTGAGGAGAGTCTAAGTAAACAGTACTATATTGTATAATTGAAAGTTGCTGTGAAATTAACCATAGAACTCCTCTATGACCCAGCAATAGCACTGCTAGGAATTTACCCAAGGGATACAGGAGTGCTGATGCATAGGGGCACATGCGCCCCAATGTTCATAGCAGCACTCTCAACAATAGCCAGAACATGGAAAGAGCCTAAGTGTCCATCAGCTGACAAATGGATCAAGATGTGGTTTATCCATACCATGGAATACTACATGGCAATGAGAAACAATGAAATCTGGCCATGTGTAGCAACATGGATGGACCTTGAGGGTGTTATGCTGAGCGAAATAAGTCAGGCAGAGAA